>NC_142759.1:7338514-7651848 GCF_054948205.1 Urtica dioica subsp. dioica | reverse complement strand
AATCCCGATAACGAACCTTAAGCTCGTCAGCTTCTCCCGAATCATTGACTAATGAGATTTCAACTTCAGGTTTTAGTTTCTCGACGCTTTAGGACGTGTTAATGCTTCAGGATGTGTAGAGTCTCGAGAAGCATGAAAAGCATGGAAACTTCGGATGCTAGTTCTTTCGACGTTTCGACAAGAGTCAAGTGCCTCGAAGAACGTGTGAAGCAAGACATCTTCGGGAATCGTCGAGCTTTCTGTCAAATAATTCCAGGTAAGTGTGGAGACATAAGTCAACTACTTACCAAGGGAATAACCTTGTTTGTTTGTGCATTTGCTTGCTAGTAAACAAGAGTAGGTGAAAGCCCTAAAATGAATAAACTCGAAAGTTAAGGCTTCGGCCACTCTTGCTTGAAAACTTAGTTCGGGTACGCCCGTTAGGTTCAAACGCTAACTTGAACCAACCACGTTTTCTATGTGTATAGTTAGACCTCTCTTCTAACTCTAGGAAGTAGGTTGGAATCGAGAAGACGGAAGAGCGATAAGACTCTCGAATTCAATCGGGAGTAGAGAGTTCGAAAGTCACACTTCGAGCTTTCAGCTTAAAACACTTAACGAGCTTCAAAGGGAAATAATAATTTCTTTCGGGGTTTATCCCGTTACGCTCTTCCGTATATAAGTTTAACGTGTACGCTGCTAGCCGCGGAGTACCCAAACTTTAATTAACTCGTGTCGGTGGTACCCACAAGTCAACGACTTGTGTTTGTGGCAGACCTAGGTGGTCTGTATGGCGTTGAGTACTCAAAACTGGGGAGAACCCAACGGTAACGGGCAGTCGCCACGAGCGAACCCGATGGTAAAGGGCAGTCGCCTCGAGCGAATCCAACGATAACGGGCAGCCGCCACGAGCGAACCCGATGGTAATGGGCAGTCGCCTAGAGTGAACCCATTCAACAATGAGCAGTCGCCTCGAGTGAACTCATTGTCGTGCCAAGGCGGCACACATGCGCCGACGTCAGATGAAGATGGTACCACTAGTGGATCCCAGACAATCTTAAAACACCCAAGCCGCCGTAAGACTGCTGCTCGAGGTCTGAGGCTGGCTTATTGTCGTTGTGGAGATCGTAGCAGAAGAGGATGTACGATATTGCAGAACGACAAGTGAATAAATAGAGTGTGATATCACGCGTCCGTCAGGCTCTAATGTTATGTTCTAGTTATATCTAGCAATCATTCTGCATTCTTGTGTATTTGTTTGCACGTCACATGGCATTAGTCGTTTTACTTTATAGATAGACTCTCACTTACTGAGTCAATCGACTCATAGTTTTATGACCCTTGGTAATGTAGATAAGGGAAAAGCTGGTAAGCGGGAAACGAGATTGAAGACCGAGACCGAGCGCGTATTGCCTTGACCTATGGGCTATGAGGTTTCTTAATCGGGGGTTAGTGTCTTCTGTTAAAACGTTCCGGAACATATTTGTATAGGAGTCGCTATAAGACTCTAAGTTATAAAAGCGAAAAATTTCCCCGAATTTTCGCAAACTATTTTATTATGTTTAATTTATGTGTTTATATTATGAGTTATGTACAGATTTGAGTTGATCAGTCGGGGTTCGTGGGCGAGTTATCGCTTGCGGGTCGTGACAATATCAGTATTTATTTGAATCCAACCGGCTGTGGAAGCTTATGATCATATTTTGTCCAAAAAATTGATGTTGGTTTAATTGTAGGTCTTTCATCACTTCAAAAAAAAATTGTGATGCTCTTAGAATGCTTGCTTATAGGGTAGCAGCAGATTCTGTGAATAAATATGTCCGAATCGGTGAAAGTATTGCAATTCAAAGCCTTAGAAATTATATTAAAGCTTATCGCAGTTTTTGGGGATACATATTTAAGATCACCAAAGAGTGCTGACATTGAAAGATTGTTGATTTTAATACTGCTTTTGGATTTCCTGGAATGTTGGGAAGTATTTATTGTATGCATTGAAAGTGGAAGAATCATCTTGTTGCATGGTAAGGGACGTATTATGATCACATTCAGGAGTCAACTATCATTTTTGGATGCTTCTTATGATCTTTGGATATGACATGCATTTTTTGCTTTACCAGGATCTCTTAATGTATCAATGTGCTTGGTCGTTCTAATGTGTTTCGTGATCTCACGAAAGGACGTGCTATGCTTGTTAATTACTCACTTAAAGGTCATGATTATACAATGGGATACTATCTCGCTGATGGGATTTATCCATCAGAGTCAACAGTTGTCAAAACCATACCAGCTCCACAAGGAAATAAGAATAAACATTTTCTTGCATGTCCAGAGTCTGCAAGGAAAGATGTGTAGCAAGCATTTGGGGTGATTCAATCGCGATTCGCAATTGTGTCTGGTCTAGCTTGTTTATGGGATCAAGAAACACTCGACGATATTATGAAGTCTTGCATAATAATGCATAATATGATTATTGCATATGAGAGAGATATTGGTCAATCTGATTTCAACTATGACTTGGTTGATGAAATTGAACCATTAATGTCACATTAGCGTAAAAGTGATTTAAGTGCTTTTTTGGAAAAATAATATTATAATAATAGCTAAAAAAGCTCACATAAGAGCATCCACAATGGTAAGCTAATGTCAAATTAGCTTACCATGCCACATAAGTCATAGCAAAATATAATTTATTTAAGCTAAATCATCCACAATGGTAAGCTAATTTATCATTTTGTTTAAGTTTATCCCATTTGTCATTTTCTATTTTTGTTTATTTTTTTTATTCAATTTCCACTTGTAAAAACAATAAAATAATTACTAAAATATTGTATTGGGTCCCATGTAGTTTGCTTAAGCAATTAGCTCTATAGAGCTAATTTCACTAGCCAAACACATAGCTAAAATGCCAAATAATGGTTAAGCAAATAGCTTAATATTTTTCCTAATTGCAAGCAAGTCCTTAAATTGTTAAGCTAGGAACCATTAATGTTGCTCTAATGAGCCTGATTATAAATGGTCTTAAAACATAAAAGTTATTTAGCAATAAATAGAGAACTAATTGTCTCAGTGTAATTAACCTGAAATACGATACAAAATACGATACATACGTGACTGATATCTTAACTTCCTAGAAAGAACAAAGATAACATTTTTCATAACATATCTGTCTCTCACACACGCACACAAACACGGAGTCAGGATACACTATGAGAGCAGAAAGTCAACATATGAAATAAATCTGCATCATGAACGATTAAAGGTCTAAAGAGTAAATGAAAAGCATAAATGTGAATATATTAGCCCCAAAATTTGCTTCATAAATGATTTTCTCTTCTTATATCATGTGATCAGATAAGAACCTAGATAATCACCCACAAAATTAGACATTTTAGGATTTCAACCTGATAATCTAAATTATCTAATCATGTAAAACTCTAGAATTTTGAAATTAAAAGTTCATTATTGCCAAGCGTAGCTCTCTTTTTGCTAAATGAAAGAGACCGACAAATCATTCTAGATCGCAATACGAAACTAAAACGTGCAAAGATGATCACACAAAACGTGGCGATCCTGACCGTCCAATCAATGACAAGCTCTGATTTCGACTTGGCTTTCAGCAACAAAAACAAGACCAAAAATTAAACACTTTTCTCCTCTCTTCTTCGTTCTCTACCCTTTTCTCCTCTCTGAGAGTGTGAGCTCCGTCGGACTCAAAGCAATGAGCTCCTCCGAGTCGATTCTAGTCAAACCCCATGACCTCGACAATCAAACAAAGCCCACCACGGCTCTTCTCTCATTCGACACAGTCCCTTACTCTTCATCGTCGTCGTCCACAAAGAGCAAAACCATCTTCGTCTCCGTAGTTCTCGTAACCTGCGTCGCTCTCGCCGCCGCCGCCGCCGTAGTCTTCGCCTTCCTCATCCAATCATCGCCGGCGCCGGTTCAGAGCTTCTCTCGCCCCCTTCAGACCCTCCGTCGCCCGACCGTGATCCTGATCTCCTGCGACGGTTTCCGATTCGGGTACCAGCACAAAACCCACCTCCCAAACATCCAACGCCTGATCTCCGGCGGGACCGAGGCGGAGCTGGGTCTGATCCCAGTTTTCCCGACCCTGACTTTCCCGAACCACTACTCCATCGCCACCGGACTCTACCCAGCCCACCACGGCGTCGTGAACAACCACTTCTTCGACCCGATCGCCGGCGACGAGTTCACCATGGCCAGCCACGACCCCAAGTGGTGGCTCGGCGAGCCTCTCTGGACCACCGCCGTCAGATCCGGCCTCCGCGCCGCCACCTACTTCTGGCCCGGCTCCGAGGTCAAGAAAGGCCCCTGGGACTGCCCCGAAAACCTCTGCTTCCCTTACAACGAGTCCGTCCCGTTCGTCGAGCGAGTCGACACGGTGCTGAGCTACTTCGACGACTCCGAAGCCCCGTCGTTCGTGACGCTCTACTTCGAGGACCCGGACCACCAGGGACACCGCGTCGGACCCGACGACCCGGAGATCGACTCGGCTCTCCAACGGCTCGACTCGGTCATCGGCCGGCTCATCTCGGGCCTCGAAGAGAGACGGGTCTTCAAAGACGTGAACTTGATCTTGGTCGGCGATCACGGGATGGTCGGGACTTGCGACAAGAAGCTCGTGTTCCTCGACGATCTCGGCCCGTGGGTCAAAGTTGACCCGAGCTGGGTCCAGTACACGACCCCGGTGCTGGCCATCCGGCCCGGGGACGGGGTCGACTCGGCCGAGTTGGTCAAGAAGATGAACTCGGCGCTCGGGTCGGGTCGGGTCGAGAACGGGAACCGGGTCAAGGTGTACCTCAAAGAGGACCTCCCCGCGAGGCTGCACTACTCCGCGAGCGACCGCATAACTCCCATCGTGGGGCTCGTCGAGGAAGGGTTTAAAGTGGAGATGAGGAGGAAAAGCGGGAAGGAGTGCGGTGGGGCCCACGGGTACGACAACGCGTATTTCTCGATGAGGACGGTTTTCGTGGGCCACGGGCCGCGATTCTCGGCAGGGCGGAAGGTTCCGTCGTTCGAGAACGTGGAGATTTACGGGGTCGTGACGGAGATTCTCGGGATCGAGGGAGCCCCGAATAACGGCTCTCGGGGCTTCCCTCTCTCCGTCTTGCTCCCGCCTTCTCCATAATGTTGTTGAAGACCAATTGCTTAGAATTCGTACATGTTTTTGGTAACACGAAACGAAATGTTGTTAGTTTTGGTGTTAGAATATCACCCTTAAGAAAATAATAATGATTGAATCCCGAGTTCATTGATTTGTATGTTGAAGATGTGTACTTAGTTTTGCTTACATGTTAGGAGTTCCGTTTTAAAAAAGAAATTGACGCCTATATTTCTTTCATTAGTCTACTGATGTTGCAATAGAAAAAGATCCTTAGTTTCTTCAAATTGCTATGCAATATATATATATATATATATATATATATATATTTTTTAATATATATATATTTTTTAGAAATAGAATCTCCATTATAAGATGATTTTGTAATAGTTAAAAAAAACTATTGATGTAAAAATTTCCTTAACTAATAAATGCGTTTACTGTCTTGAAAATATAGCATAAATGGGCAAAGTTCACAATGATGGAAAATTTTCTATTACAGATACACTGAGGCAGTGATACATTGTGCAAGTAGATTTTGTTTCTGGCTTCATTCGGTTTCAAAGAATTAAATAAACAACGCACAACAAAAAAAAAGGGCAAAAAAAAAAAAAGAAGTTACAGATGCGATCGATCAGATGTTTCGTGGCTATAATAACCTTTATTCTCACCCATTAAAACTGCCAACGTGCATTACCGATAGGCCAGGATGGGAAATGATCAAATTCATCAAACTATGTAAAATCTTGAATGAAAGTTCCAATAAAAACACAATAAAACCATTGGGTAAATATATATAAAAATTTCAAAACAATGTGAAGAAAGAAAAATATTTTCACTCTCTTGTCTATCACTTCCGTACGATCTGATTTCTGGTTCACTATCTACAGAACAGAGGCAAGAAGTGAGAAGACCACAGTGGTGCTTCCATGGCCTCTCTCGCCTGAGCTTTTTGCTCTCGTTGTATCTCTCTCTCGCTTTCTCTGATTACTGCGAGAAAGGCTCTATCTATTGTTCCCGTTCATTCGTTTCGGATAGCATTTTCTAATCATGGCTGATGTGCTTCGACTACCACTCAATTCGCTTCGCTTCTCGCCCTCTCTGGTTCTCTCCTCATTCGCTTCCTCTTCTTCGTCGTCTTCTTTGAACTCGCTCCAACTCGGCCTCGCTCCCGATTCCAACTCGGACAGGAAACCTCGCTCTCTCTCCTCTTCTTCGCCTTCGTCTTCTTCTACCTCCGTCACCAAACGCAGAGACCATTCGCGCTCATTCAAGGTAAAATTCACCGTTTGTCCGTTGAATTCCTCGTTATTTCAGTTGAGATTTGAGTCAATTAGGTTATCCGAAGATTAGCTTTGCGATATCTCGCTCTCGTTCATCATGTTTGTATAGTTTTTGTTATATGCTTGTTTATCGATGATGATTCTTGTGTAGACTTCGCGTGACAACGACGAATATTTTACCGAATACAGAAGAGGGCTTCTCAGCTTCCAAAGAACGTAAATTGTGCAATTGAATGTGTGTTTGTGTTTTGTTAATAAAAATCAATTCAATTCTTTTTTTTCCACGGTGGTTTCTTGATTTTATTATTTAATCTAGAATTATCCGAGGATTGATTTAATCTTGTTAATGCAAATTTCTTATGAAGCGAGACTGGTTTTGCAACCGAATGAAAGCTTAACATGAATGAATAGTTCAAGGACTGTACTTTATGTGATGATAACCGATGATAAGCTGATATTCGTTGTTGGTTGAATGTTGGACCGAAGTTACGGGTAATGGTTATGGAGACAGACCAGCCAAAATCTAGAACTATCCGAGGATCGATTTAATCTTTGATGCAAATATCTTATTAACCGGGACTGGTATCGCAATCGAATGAATAATTCAAGGACTGTACTGTACATGATGATGTTTGATTTTCTTTGTTATATAATTATATAAGTTGATATTCGTTGCTGGTTGAATGTTGGACCGAAGGTACGGGCAAGGGTCACGGAGACAGACCAGCCAAAATGGTGGGAGAAGAATGCTTCAAACATGACCGATATTCATTCAACGCAGGAGTTCTTGACGGCTTTGAGCGAGGCCGGAGATAGATTAGTCATCGTGGAGTTTTATGGGACCTGGTGTGCTTCTTGCAGGGCATTGTTTCCGAAGGTAAAGCTGAATTGTTAAAACCTTATTTCTTGTAGGATTAACGTCCAAAACCTTATGGAATATAATTCACCGTTTGGTGTTGAACTCAAAGAAAATACTTGCACACTTTGAACATGCATTGTATCCCCGGTGGCTTGTTAATGGTGGTGGTGAGCGATAAAGTAGCCAGAAAGAAAAGGCCATGTATCGTGTTTATAATTTTATTTTATTTTATTTATATATATGAGTTGGTTATATATGCCAGCTCTGTAGAACAGCCGAAGAACACCCGGAGATTGTGTTTCTTAAAGTCAATTTCGATGAGAACAAGCCGATGTGCAAAAGCCTGAATGTGAGGGTTCTTCCTTTTTTCCATTTCTATCGTGGAGCCGATGGGCAGTTGGAAACCTTCTCATGTTCACTGGCTAAGGTACGATATCTTGATATGTTCTTCCTCGATTTTTTTTAATAAGAGATCACAATAATGGATCGTTTGAATTGCCATCTGATTCTTTCTCGAGGTTTTGTTGCAGTTCCAGAAGATAAAGGATGCCATACAAACACACAACACTGATCGTTGCAGCATTGGGCCGCCTAAAGGGGTCGGAGATATCTTGCAAGCCTCATCAGCACCAAAGGAATCTCCTTCGGCGTAGTAGCACCAAAGACCTGTGCATCGTTGTCCATACTTTGCCTGTGCACACTCATCTTTTTGTACATTTGGATTTGTCTGTCTGAATGACTGCCATGTAAGCATTCTTTGCTCGCCTTTGTTTTTCAGCTTTCATAATTTGTGTAGCCCCTCGAAGCTTTAAAGCTTCGGTGATGGGGATTCTTGTTATATATGATTCAGTGATAATATACATTGACAAGTTATATATGTGGAGATTGCAATTGGAAGCCAAAAGCCAATCCTTCTGTTTTCATACAATGAATGAATCAATCCTAAGATTGTTAAGTTGTCCAGTTCCAAGCTATGACGGATTTATTGGCCTGCAAAAAGTAAGTACCAGCCCAATTAGGTAATCCTGTTAGTTATTGTCACCTTTCATTTTAGGAACTTGAGAAACAGATAACATACTTTGCTTTATGTAAGTTGTTGGTTTCTTCTTATTGTGTCATTTTTGAAGTAGTTGTCGTTTTTTGTTTTATAATTTATTGTCGTTTGGATTTGGATGTTAAAATGGTGGTTGATTCCATGACCTGATGTTTAGTCAATCTACTGTTGGTTCTTATAGATAATTTCACTATTTTAATTTTATCAGTAGGTTCGTTGAGAGCATCTCCAATGCAAGCAACCAAAGTTGCTTTGTTGCTTATGTGTAATTGTCAAATCATTTTTGTGAATTATAAAATATTATTTTTTAGAACATGTAAAGCAACTATGCTCTAATTATTTTAATTTTTAACAGTAGATTCGTTTATTTAGACTGGAATCACATAGACAGTATTGTTTTGGGTCATTGCTGTCTCATCTCGAACAACGTATATATTTGTGTGGTCAAGTAAAGTAATATATATCCACATGAGGAACACAGTCCACGAAACTTCGAGCCTGTACTTTAATATCATTCTTGGAAGACAACGATAATATAATAGATCCAACTACTTCTGGTACTAAGTACACAGAAAATGAGGCGTTGAGAGACCCATATAATAATACGTAGAGTTGACCTTTAATAGATAGATATAATATTACTGTCCACATTGTTACCCTAACCGAACGTTGGTGATTGAAATTTGAAAATTAGTCGCCTCAAGTCTCCATGATTCAAGAATGCCCTCTAATTCCTATTGATTTGCTTATGCGAACAACTTTTAAAGGTCTACGATTATTCCGCTTTCTCTTCGTTGTTTAGACTCGACCAAGTTTTTTTTCGAGGTATTCGTTTCCATTTCTAAATCACCAATTTGGCGTGAAAAACGTGCCAAAGTCGTGGTTGATAGAAAGCTCGTTAACCCCTTTATTGATCCAAATGATTAGAGCAATGAAAGAAAAATAAACAATTAAACAGGTGAGAAGGAATATTCAAACCAATCGACTTGCAAATTATGCGTGGGCCATATTGGGGTTGCCATTATGATAATAATGCAACTTCAATCAACACGAAACGAATAGAAGAGACTCATTATCCTCATGCTTTTTCATTATTCGCCTTTTTGAGATTTTACGTGTACGAGTTCACAACACATCTTTATTCTCATTTGACAGTTGACACTAGCCTAGTGGCGTATGAATTATGAAAGAGACCACCCACAAATACTTTTGTTCTCTTCTTGGCATTAACGAAATTCATTTTAAGCTCACCCAAAAAAAAATTAACTATATTCAATACTAAAAGTAAAGGACGAAAAAAATGATGTAATTGACACTTGTTACACTGAATACATACTGCGTTGCCAATTGAATACACAGAGTTTTCACCAAAATAACATCAATCAAATTGTATATGAAATAAATATTTATTGGAATTTCAATTTGTTTTTCCCCTTTGTTTTGGGGATTGTTAAATAAATTAGATTCGTAGGATACACGTCTAGTCCTCGTTCTTCTTCTTCACACAGCGAATCGCCGTGAAGTCGCAGCTCGGCGAGATAGCGCGGAGGAGCATCCTCGCCGTCTCCTCCTGCGCCACGGCGGCGCCCTCAACCTCAACAAGCACCGCCGCCGTGATCTCCTCAAACCCCCCGCCGCCGCCGACGATGAACGCCACCACCGCCGCCTGTACCGGTCCAAGGCTCGGATTATACGCCGCAGATTCCATGTAGCTTCCGGCGAACACTCTCCCGGCGCGATCCGCGACGGCGACGCCGGAGGGACAGCCGCTGTATGGCGCGTGCGAGGCGTCGGCGGCGGCGAGCGCGGCGGCGGAGAGATCGGAGGAGGCGTCGGAGTTGACGTGGAGCGCGAGAAGGTTGCGGCGGGGCTCGAGGAGGAAGGCGGCGCCGCCGGGGAGGAGATCGGAGGGGCCGAATCGGCGGGGGAGGAGAGAGCGGAGAGGCTCGTCGGAGTCGCCGGAGATGGAGATTCTGAGGTCGGAGGCGCGGCGGAGCTCCTGGAGGAACTGGCGGCAGTGGCCGCAGGGGGCGGCGGAGACGGCGAGGGAGGAGAGGGAGGGCTCGCCGTGGAGGGCGAGATTGGCGATTAGGAACTGCTCGGCGTGGATCGAGTGGTGGAGCGGGACGCCGGGGAACTCGACGTTCACGCCGAGGAAGACTCGGCCGGTGGAGGAGCCGAGGCCCGCGGCGGCGACGGGGAAGTTTGAGATCGGAGGGCGGGCGAGGGATTTTCCGGCCGAGCCGATGAGGGAGCGGAGGAAGTCGTCCACCGCCGCCGTGGATCGGGCCTCGGCGGCGGAGATTACGAATTTGGGGGATTTCTCCGTCATTTGGGACTCGGGCTATTGATTTGACGATGATGATGATGCTTCGTCTTCTTCCTATAGGTCCCTCTCTTTCGCTGTGTGCTGTCTGTTGAACTAATTTATAGGGAAAAAACCAACGAAGCTACTTAGAAATGAAGACAGAGCCAATCTTCACTCTATAATTAATTCATTATAGTGATTTTTTTTTTTTAAAGGAAAAATATGGTATGTGTCTCATTTTTTTAGTTGAACTGCGGGAATTACTCTCGGAGTTCTCAATTACTTTTTTTCAACAACTAAAATATTAAAATTACCTATAATTGAAAGGTTTAATTAATTGATATTGTTGGATCAGATTTTCGCAAGGTAAAAATGACACCCCGAGAGCAAAAACGACAAGGCAAGCCCTTACGTAAATCTCAAGTTCACAAGAGAAATCTTTTGATCAAACATCGAGTCAACCTTGACTCTTGACTCTTGACGTCAAATCATTTTGGGCACAAAACAAACCTTATGGCGCCAATCTGCCATGTCGTCAACCTAATGATGGCACCAACTTAAGGTGACGCCAACCCGATGATGCCACTAACTTGATGACGTCATCAACCTGATGGTGTCGCCAACCTAATGGTGACACTAACTTGATGACGTCGCCAACCTGATGGTGGCACTAACTTGATGACGTCGCCAACCTGATAGTGTCGCCAACCTGTCATGTCGTCAACTTGATGGTGACACCAACTTGAGGTGACGCCAACCTGATGGCACCAACCTGATGACGCACCAACCTGACGACGCCAACCCAAAATGCCGCCCACTCCAGGTTGCCGCCAACCCCAAAAATCCACCTAGAGGCAGTTGTCGCCAACTCCTCTAGATATGATGTCGCCAACCTTCCCAAGGCTCCTTGCCGCCAACCTGCCAAGGGCTTCTTGTCGCCAACCTGCCCAAAGCCTCTTGCCGTCAACCCCATTTGCCACAAGGCAAAACTTGCCTCCAACCTCTCTTTCCTTTAACTCATAACCAAGACAAGTCTCAAACCTCTATAAATACCCCTATTAATTCTCTCTCAAGGTAAGTTTCTCTCAATTTGGAAAAACTCTACAAAAATCACATCACGACTTTCCCTCTCTAAAAAACATAGAGACGAGTATAAATCGTTCACCAAGAACACAATACAACACAACTAATGTTGAACGTCGGAGCACGCGCCGAGGGAAAACCCTCCGCGTCCCTCTAGATTCATGTTTTCTTGTGCTTAGGTGAAGGTACGAGGATTCAAAGACCCAGCAAGGAACTCGAAGGATTTGAAGATCCAAGAACAATGAGCAACGTGAAGAACACAATGACGTGAAGACTCGAAGAAAGAGACCAAAGGGTTGAAGGCAAGGTCAAGAGAGATTACGGGTTGAAAGCAAGGCTTTAGAGAGAGATTCAAAGGGTTGAAGACTCAAAGAAACAAAGACTTGAGAGCCCGACGAACGCGAGAAGCACTAAGGAAATTCGTTGACGAGACATAAACGACAAGAAGAGAAGAACTTCACCAAACTTAACCTACGTACGATCATTGATTCCAACCACAGATCAAAACACGGACGGTTCTTAGTGCTAATCAAAAAACGCGATTAATAGATATATATATATATATATTATATATATATATATTTACAGAATCTCTTTCAGCAAAAAAACACAACGAATTCCATGGATAAATTAGTCAAATTTGACATTCTAATGAAACTCGCTAGTGAACAAAATATCATGAGTATTCATCTTAAAACTAATTGGGAATAAAATGATAAACTTATAACCTATATAAAGAGCAGATGTGATATATATTCGGTCGATCCATATAAGACTTCCTAATACCATTGAAAAGAATAAAAAGAAAGGGTTGAGCAAGCGTCGTACGTCTATTGTTTATTCACAAAGCTCTTACAACAATTAATTGCTCGATGAAAAACTCATCATGTCGAGCGAGAATGCCAAGAAAATGAAATTTGTTAGAGAAATTGCTTCAACTATCGTAATTAGATAAAAAAAAAATTCAATTTTTCACCAAAAGCTTAATTTGACTACAAATATTATTAAACAACTTAATACAATTTTACTTTCAACATGATGTCAACAATTGACATCTATTGTTGACATAGTTATCAACAATTGACATCTATCGTTGACATCTATATCAATAATTGACATAAATTGTTGAGATCAAAATGATACAAATAAACATTAACATTGGCCTACAAATTAATATTTTTAATCTAAAAAAAAGACTATTACTAAAATATTTGTGAAAATAAGCATAACATTTAACAAAAGCCATGTCACTAACCGAGGGTCATTTTGACCTGGCCTAAAGAATAAGATTTTAGGTCCAACCCAAGAAAATTCTCAATCCTTGGGTTGAGGGCGGAACCTGAGTCCGAACTTAAAAATGGCTTAAATTGGACCTCAAAAAACTCAAATGATTTAATAAAAAAAAAAAAATTCAATCAAAACATTTATATCATTAACAATAAAATTTAATTTATTGTGAAAAGTAATTTTCAAACATAAAAACATAAATTTTAAACAAAAATAGTATTTTTTTTTTTTTTATTTAAAAAGAGTTGAATCTGACCCTTTTTTTAAAAAGAACGAACTTGTCCAAAACCTCTAAGAAAAGATGGTCAAACTGGTTAGCCCACGAAACCTAGCCCAATTGACAGTACTAGTTGTAAGTTGTAACTCACCCTAATGTTTTAAAAAAATTATGTACTAAATGAAAAGACAAAACGAAAATAAAAAATGGATTTGGTTAATGTAAAAATTATTGAGGGAAAGTTGGAAACAACTTTTGTTTTTCTCAGTCTTTCAATTTTTTTTTTTAACATTAATTTTTGCTTAATGGTTCTCGTAACTTATATGTGTCTTTAGAGATTGATGTTTGAAATTCAATTATATGAATTAATTGTTTTTCTTTATTTTATTTTATTGGCATTTCGAAATCTATCTTATATTTATAAATAGCACTAGTTGTAATTTGTAAATGTTATTTTAATGTGTTATACAATAAATAAATAAAAATATTCATGAGAAGCATTGCGTTAAATTATTGTTTGCTTACAAAAAGAATAATTTTTCTTAATATATATGTAAACAAATAAAAAATTTATACGCATTTAAAAATAAAAATATGTCAATATGTATTATGAATTATAAAGATCTTTTAAAATCAATTATGTACCACAACATTGAAATAAAATATAGCAACAAAAATATAAGACTACACTTTTTAAACATTGTCGCTAAACATTTAACAACATTAGATTATTGCCATTAAAACAACAATTCACGATAATTATTTTCAAATGTTAGTAAACCATCTAATTAGTCAAATTGCATCACCATAATTTCCGATGAATAAAGTCACATTACATAGGTATTAATCATATACCGTGATAATAATAATAATTGTTATGAAGTGATCTAATATTAGATATGGGCATAAATCTATTACAGATACTAGCCGTTAGATCCCTTATATCAGACGTGACTTGCTGCACAAGTTAACTCAGTTAATTATTATTTTGCAACGTTATAGTATATACTATATAGAGGCATTAGTTTAGACACCTCATTAATAGTATGAAACACTACTAGGAGAAACTTTGCAAGGAAAAGCATCTTGGTGTCTGTGGGAAACACCACTGAGAGAAACTTTGCAAGGAAAAGCATCTTAGTGAGTGTCTGCGAGGAAAAATCACGAGTTGAACTTTTTGTATATCTTCATCAATAAGAATCTCAAAAGGTTGGAGTACATATTTATATGATTGAACCAGGGTAAAAGACTTGTATTGATTGATTGTCCTTTTACGTTACGTCCTGAGTGATTGTGCGATAGGTTTATAGGATCAAAGTACTGAACTTGATATTCAAAGAAAGTTACAAGAATTGGCATCAGGGCTCTTCTTGAAGAGTTATAAAGAACAGCAATGGGACACACTAGGATGGAGATCGAGGGATTTGATGGCAAAAAGACACAAAATCAGATATTGTATATCTAACCCACTTTTGAGGGACAGAATATCTTGATCTTTGAGTAGGCTTCAAATTGATCTCATAGTGAAGAAAGAGGTTATATAAGCCAAGAGAGCTGTGAATTTTCCATGATGACCAAACCTCTGGCTGGGCACCGATAGATTATTTGGTGTTGGATGAATTGTCTTTTCTACTCATGATGAAATTGAATCATGATGAAACCGAATGCAGTCATTATGAAAATGAATGAGAAACCTTTGATTTACTGAAATCAAACTTTTATCTCCTGAAAGAAAGAAACATTGTTGCCTTTATAAACTTTGTCGGCCAATAATATAGTCTTAACTTTTGTGTGTGTGTGTGTGACCATCATAGCAATAAATACACGACCAACATATATATACATGCAAAAACAAAACCGAGAAAAAAAAAAAAATTTAACACAGAAGAATAGAAGAATCCTGTTCTGCGTGAAATTATATAATCTAATATAGCTCAAGAAGATGCTATTCTAGTGTCCAGGGAGAGGCCACCATCGACGAATCAAATGCCTTTATTTGTGAGAATATATCATCCACTGACGGATATCTTAAATAACTAAAGGTAACTTTATTTAGAAAACTAAAAACAAAGTAAAAAAAAAAAAAAAAAAAAAAAAAAAAAAAGCCCTAGATCTATAACCTCTCCTTGGTTCAAACGTTTAAAACAAAAAAAAAGTTATTAACAAAATGATCATCTATCACCCAGTAGAAACATAAACAGAAGAAGCCTAATCCTCATTCTCAATCACATAATTTAAAGAACAAGGTATGCACCAAGTAAAAAATATGTACATTTAAGCCAACAAAGAGAGACAAAGACGAGAGAGAGAGAAAGAGAGAAGTGAGTTATTAGACCCAACCCTGCTTGTAGCGGCGAAAGAGGTCCTCGGTCTGGGCGTTCTTGAAGGCGCTGCAAGCGATGAGGTAGACCCAAATGAGGACGACGAGGGCCACGATGAGGATCACGTTGGCTTTCCGCCACTCGTTTCGGAGGTTTCCGAGCAGGCCGGCCTTGCACGCGTTGCAGCCGTAGCAGAGCTGCGTCTGATCGTTGCTCCACGCCATGCAGTCCGCGTCCCCCGCCTGGTTCACCGGATTTATCCACAGCGTCGGGTTCACGTAGTTGTACCCGCACACCGTCGGAGGTTTGCAACACCCCGACTATCACAACATATATATATATATATACTGAAAAATATCAGTATCCGAGAATAACAGAGGATACATATTAAATTCAAAAAATTAGGTAACTAGCCAGTTTAGACGTTTGAGATTGCTATATAACCAACATTTAACAAATATTTTGGTAAATAGCCATAAACATGACGTGACATTCCTGATTTGCCATTTAATTGAAATAAAATGGTGGGATATTTACGTCAATTTAAGCGTGTAAATACGTAGATGTGACTATGTACCAAATATTTATCAAACGTTAGCTAAATAGTAATCTTAAATTGTAAATATGGCTATATACCTAATAGACCCTATTAAATTTATAGGTAATCTTTCATTGTAAAAGTAAGTAGTCATTCCATCGTGTGAACAATTCGACATTTTATATATATCCCTTTTGTTATTTATGTAAAATTGGTCATTTTAATAAAAAGGCGTAGTTATTTACTTATCAGAAACCAAAAATTAGATATATAATTTTATTTTATATTATTATAAGGCTATATATCTTGATAACCCTTCTTTTTTCGCATGACAAAGACAATTATTAAGGTGGTGAGGCATTGTCACTTTTTATCACACGTATGAACAAAAATGTAGGGTTATAAAATTAATTATCCTTAAAAGCAAGGAGTGAAGGGAAAATAAAGCAAACACAATTAGCTGGCCACCAAACAATCACATGTCACGTTGTTCATCAAAGGACAACTGTGAAAACGCAATAATTATTTTCAATTTTTTTTTTTAATGTAAAATGAAAGATTGAAAGATAGTCTTCTAGACTCGCAATGGTTTCACAGCAACCACTCAATCATTTTAGGAATTTCAGGGATGATAACCCCACATTGGCATTTGAATAAGTTAAATTAATCATAATTTTGTATAAGACAGTGTAGTAATTAGTAAAGTAATCCATTCTCTAGTCAAGCTGATGATCTATGCAATTGAAAAGTGTAAAGTTAACTTCTCAGCCTAACTTGTGAACCACATCGCTCAATGTGGTTCTCAGTGGTGGTTCATAATATTCAGATATACCACGGGCATTCCTTGGGCCTACCCACCTTATGGGTTTCCTAAATTGTCTTACTTGATTGGAAAAAATCATTTCTTTCTCTCTCACTTCAGTCTCTCTTTCTCTTCAGTTGTCTAATATTCTAGTAGTTTCATTGCATGCTTCACTTTCTTCCTAGTCTAGCACTACCGTCTGAGATGCCGATTAAAATATGACCGAAAACAGAATTTTTCTCGCGAGTGGCTGGATGGTAAATTTTCGGATAACTATGCCCATTTTACAATGATAAACCTGGCAAAGATTACATTTTCCAGACAAAGAGAACAGATTGTCTCTAAAGAATGTTTCCGAATCTTAAGCCCCCATTTCGGCCGAGCGAAAAAAAAAGCACACTCTATTTCTATATACACGTTGTTTCCTTGTAAAATAGCAATCCAAAAGAGCGCACAAAATCAGACGAATAAATAAAATTAAGGCGGGAATTCTAACTGTAGAGCAATTACCTGAAGAGGCGAAATTTTGGCGGCGAAAAACTGATCGGCGACGAAATACTGCTGATTCAGAGCCCCGCAGACATCGGAATCGGACAGACAGGTCCGGATCTTAGCCCAATTTCTGGCCCCGGCGACCCGGTCCTGGAGCCAGTCGGAGAAGCCGTCGAGGCGGTACTCGCGGAAGCTCCGGCCGGGGACGGCGACGGAGCCGTCGCGGCGCGTGACGAGGAAGGTGAGGACGAGTAGGACGAGGAGGAGCGCGATGAGGACGGCCATACAGAAGAGGTAGAAGGCAAGGAGTCCCTGGCGGTTCCAGTAAGCTCCGACGAAGCCGGCGAGCGAGACGACGAGGATTAGGGCGCCGAGAATCGCCACCGGCCACCGGAAAGCGTGAACGCACTCGTTGTCCGGCTTCGAGGCTAGCCAGATCCCCGCCGCGATGATTGGGATTGAGCACAGGAACGCCATGAAGTTCAGCACCGCTGTTATGCTGTTGCTCACTCCCATGGCTGCGTCGATCGAGAGAGAGAGAAAGAGTTTCTATTGTGCTTGTGACTGAGAGGCAGTGTGTGAAAAGCTTAAAGAGTGCAAAGTTATCTTTCTCTTTCGTCGTTGAAATGTAAAGTAATCTTTTCTTTTTGTTATATATACTAGGTAGTGCGCCATGTCGTCCTTTTATTTTTTTTGTGGGTGCAAAGTTAACATAAAATGTTGTATTTTATGATAACTTTGTCATAGAATGCTTTTATTGTATGATGAACTCGTCATAAATCACAACATAAACATTTTTTTAAGTTAATCACAACATAAACATAGTTGTCATACAAATTGATTGCAATATATACAAATATTATTCAAATCGGTCTAAACAATATATATTAAATAAAAGAAAGAGACAGTTTCTTACTAATTTGAAATATATGTATCTTCCTTAATCTAATTTTTTGAACAGCCAATCCCGTTACAATTTTCACCACGAAAAATACCATGAAATTATATTCAATATTGGAAGTGTTTGTTTATCGCATAAATATTCATATGCTTATGCAAAGCTCACCTGCAACCTTGAAACCATGAGGCATATATCGACCAATGAACATTACTCACATCAAAGGTCTCATAATCCATCATAGCCATTGATGTAATAGTGGATGTCCTCCCTCCATTATGTAATGTTAGTACATAATCATGCCTATCGAACTACACTATCTCGATTCTTGTGTATTCGGAGGGCGTTCTCTCGGTTCATAGATCAGTGTACGGTGATTTCCTAAAGAATAATCTTCGGTCAGTGGAGGCGTCACTATCCCTGACTTAAGTCATGAGTTATTGGATCTGGAGTTTGAATTTCACAACTATGAGCCTCATAAATTGGAGATGGTATGTTGGATATTCTTCTACATTGACTAGCAGCACATCTTCATGTGATCAAAGTTGATCCACACAAAGATTCAATCCTCGAGAGAGTGGTGCTTCATCGAATGGCTCTTTGGTTATTTCGACACAAATTTTATATTCCTGTCCATTTCGACACAATTTTTTATACATTTTTTTTGGATGACATTATTAGTCAATGATACAAGAGCATATACATACAACATAAGAGGTTGGACAAATATAAAAATCTATTATACTATCAAACAAATACACCACAAAATTAAATAAATATAGGCAATGCTATCCGTGAATTATTTTTCTTGTTTGATAACTTTATCGAAAATTAAAGTTCAAATAATTTAGGGTCTAGACTCCGAAAATAAATCAACTGACAAGATTTGATTTTTTTTTCTATTGCTTCAGATCCACGCATAAGTTGAGCCATCCTATCGGGTACCAAATTTATTTTGAAGATTTGGTGTGAATAAATATGCTTAGTTAGCCATAATTTATAGTTAAATTTAAAATTTGTCTCAAAATGTTAGTGTGGGAGCACTATAAATAGAAATAATTGACCATGAATTCAAATAAAACAAATTGAGTAATTTTATTTAGGATATTTACATTTTCCGTTTTTTGTTTGTTTTTGTTGCTGTTGATTTTTCATATTTTTAATCACATTTCAGTAAATGAATTCAATACTCTCTATTAACTTAAGTAAATATTTAAAATTACAAAGCATAGATTTCACAAACACTAATTTAACAAATCCTTTGGGAAATGATTTTTTTTAAATTTTTTTTTATCAAATGACAATTGGTTGCTAACAAGGTTGATAAATTTCACTCTAATTTGTGTCATTTATCTTTTTGATCAGATGTGTCATTTTTCTTGTTCCAAGTGAAACTTCAAAATTTTCCAAAGTAGCTAAACACGTTGGTGGTTCCATACCATTGGACAGTCAAATTATCGAAATCCAACACACAAGTCACCGACGATTTTTTTTTTAATTCACCGACGAAATCCTTGGAAACGACAATGTTAGAAACCGTGTGTTTGGCAGCAAGGACAAACTAATCCCGGCTAGGGAAACGATATTCAATCAACTTTCCCGCGGTGTTTGTTAATTCGCTCCAAAGGGAAAAATAAAAGAAAAGAGAAAGAAACCGACGACGTGGAGGGAAAAAAAAAGAGAACGTCCGAGACTTGGCGCGGCGACAATGGAGGCGTGGGTCCCACTCTTCGACATCTTCCTGAAATCGCCGTTGCCGGAATCGGAAGCTTCTCTGTGGCTTCAGCGATCGTTCGGCGCTTCGACGACGATTCCGACCACAACGGCCTCGTTCGTCTCGCTACTGATGAAACCCTTGGACGCCATTGACGTCGACCTCGAAGGTCCTTCGTATTCTGCTGCGCCTATTTCTACAAAAAGGTACGAACCGAAATCTCTCCCTCTCTGCGTTTATCCGGCCACGAATCTGCGTGTTTCTCTTGACCGTTCCTTTCAATTTCTAGGGTTATGTATATACAAACATTGCCAAACATGATTCAAGCTCGGATATTTTCGTTTCTCACCGTGGAACGACAGAAGTTCTGTTCCCGGGACTTGTGTAGGTTAGCTCGGAGTGTTCTGAGCTGTGGCCAGACTCTGGATTTCTGGGTAGAGAGAGCTGCGCGCAATCTGTTCGATGTTTTGTCTGAGTCAACTTACGAATGGATTTCGTGTCTGGGCTTGGATTCTGGGGAAGATGAGAGAGTTGAGGATGATTTTGAGTCCGTCCCGGACTGGCTCCAGGACAGTTGTGGTGCTCCCGATTTGGTTCCATGGCTTCCAGTGTCCCACGAGTATTTGATGAGTTCGAGGATGTCGTTTGTTGAATCTTGGAAAAGCGTTGATGGGTCGTGCGAAGACGGAGGCCAAGATGATGAATTAATGGCTGAAGTTGAGAGCGAAGTTGAGGTTGAAATCAATCGTCCAAAGAGCGATCCTATAGGACGTGAACTACTAGATGAAGTAGCTACTTTGAAACAGCGACTTCTGAGTATCGAATCAACTTCCAAAACTATAGACCTAGCCAGAGAAATTCGTAAACTCTGTTGTGATGGTAACTTAGCAGATTCTTCAGCGGTGTTGGGGCTTATCGAGCCCTGGCTCGTTGATGACGAGACAGCTTCGGTTCTTGTGGCTCACCTTTCAAATGAAAGCGAAGAAGAAGAAGGGCTCGATTGGCCGAGCCAAGTTCTGTGCTCAACCATTCTCCCAAAGTTATTGGTTCTCGAAGAGCCCGCTTCACGTGTTTTACTCGCAGCGACCACAAACTTCTGCAAGCTTCATCAAAAAGCTGCGGAGTATGGCCTCTTGCTTCCGTTGATTCTCCGCAAAGACGGAATCAATAACCCCATTTGTGATGTCATCACGAAGATCGTCAAGGAGTGCTTGCACACGGCTCATGTTTCGGCCGTGTGTCAGAAGCTTCTTTGTGGAGGGAAAGATCAGAGGAGACTTGTCTGCCTTCCTTGCCACTGTTGTCTCGTATCCGATGAATTAGTATGGACCGAATCTTTGTTTAATTTGTTCCAAAATATTTTGAATCATAATGTATGTCTGACTCAGGATTCAGTTGATCACATTGTTTACCAAGTTGGGCATTTGGCTGAGAAATTTTCCAAATCTCTGAAATTCGGTAACTTTTTGCTGTGTTTGGTTACGAAGTGTTCTGCACTCTTGAAGTCTCATAAGCTTACACTGGTTGAAGCAGTGGAAAGAACTAAAACTCTTGTGACCAAATCTACATTATCCAAACTGGCTAGTATCTAGCAGCAACTTTATGATTGTTTTTTTTTTTGTCTGTCAGATTCGTTCAATCAAGCTTTGAAAAATATGCAGTTTAGCTGTTTACTTCATCGTGGTAATGCTCGTTGCGATTCATATTTTTACGGCATATGACATACTCTCATGAGTATTTATTTTTCTAAACTTGCAAAATTGTGCATGACGTAGTTATATTGCTTCCTTGATCTGTTTTATGGCAACTCTTTGTTGAGTTTCATTACGAAGTGTTCTTCGCTCTTAGGAAGACCACAAACGTACGAAAATCTAAATGTGACGCTGGACTCCATTTTTGCGTGGTTTTTAATCTAAGGAAAAATGTACCGATGGTTTTAAAATAAATTGAATACTAAACTATTTGTACATAAGTGTCGAAATATCTTTGCTGGTGACATCGGTAAACCGTATTTTAATCATGGTTACGAGTCTTATGACATTCTGAAGCCGCTTTGCTGGTATAGTAAATGATGTGAACCGTATCATACAGAGTCTCCTACAAGTGTCATTTGTACTAGAAAGAAACTAATCCAAAGTTTTCATTGTTAAACACATGCATTAAACAATTTATCTGCCTTAACTACGGGTCATAACTCATCTTTCCGAGACAGAAAGAGTGATATTTTTTCTTTGCTTCATCGATTTTCTATATTTTTTTCTTCCTTTCATCTCTTTACGAGTGACTTATATGGAAAGTACACAATTATTAAAAAAAACTGGAAAACGATCCCCGGGACTGATGTGACACACACACACACACACACACAGAAATAGCTAGCTGCTTAATTAGGCGATGTGACCGTTGTTTCCATGGAGCATTTGCTTCATGGTTCCGAATCTCGTTCCCTTGGCCGAAAACTTCGTGGTAGCGTAAAACTTCAGGTAATCCTCGAAGCGGAAGTGACCCGGGTACAAAAGCTCGGAAGCTGGAGAGATGACTGCATTGCCAGCGGGGTTGTAGAAGGTAGCGATGGACAGTCTGCTACCATTTTTGTTGGCCATGACGCGGTGAAGAAAGCTCCGGTACCTTCCGTTGCTCAATATCTCCACTTGATCGCCCGTGTTAACAAAGACGGTATTGTCCTTGGACGGAGGGACATCGACCCACTCTCCGTTGTTGAGGAATTGGAGTCCCGGGACTTTGTCGTCTTGCAGGAGAAGAATAATCCCTCCGGCATCAGTGTGCTCTCGAAGCCCCTTCACGAGCTCCGGGTTAGGGCATTGAGGATATTTCGCCACCTTTGTCCCCACAGAGGGGCCGTGGGGCCCGGAGAAGGCACGCTTTATATGGTCCTTCTCTAAGCCGAGATTCTCGCACATGAGCTCCGACAGCTTCTCCGCCAGCTCAACAACCTGCTCTATGTACTTGTCCACCGTGGCGCTGCAAATGATACGTTCGAAAAGTCAGGTATAATCTTCTGTCGTGAAAAGCTCGATCGGGATCAGGGTTTTTCCATGACAAAAAAAAACTTCCGTCATGGAAACTCTGTCGTGTAAGCGACTTTTTGTAGTAGTTTATATGTTCTTACAATATTTACTTTTTTTTGGCTTGCTTACCAAAAGTCTTTGGGAAGGTTTTCAATGGTTTCCATGTTGGATTTAGGGCGATGACAGATGAAGAAGCTGCTTTCCCAGTCCACGTTTGATGAGGTTTGTCCGTCTTTGCACTCCAATCCTTTGGCTATATCGGACTCATAGAATCGCTGCTTTAGATTCTGCTCGTAGTGTGTGTTCACCAATTGCTTAACTTTCTCCATCAACTCCGCATCCACGCCATGGTTTTTGATCTGCATAGATTTAACCGCGTATATATATTTAGTGTTCAGATTACAAATAATTAAAAATAGAATTAGACAATGGAAAATAATCTTTACTTGAAAGCACCCCCATTTCTCACAAGCTTGGTCTAGGAGAGCCATTGTTTGGCTTCTTTTCTCTCCATTAAGCTCACTCAAGTCTATCACTGGAATTTCCATGTTCTATCTGATTTATTACTGATATGCACTATGTATGCAATGTAGGGGTGTTTATATAGGCGCAAAGAGAAGGCAAAACTAATATTTGGTGGTGTGAATAACAAGGGTGGTTAGATTGGAAGATTGGAAGGTAAATGGTAAGTCTTGACTCTATTGACCTCGTCTAATAGACTTTCATTGCGTGAGTAGAAAATGGAAAATCATCATAAAAAAAGCAAGTTTTAGTACAAGTAACTAACCACTCATGTGGTTCCCTGGTGTTTTAGTGGCAGGTAAATAGTCTACGAGAGCTCTTTCTTGGGAACTTAGTTAATTTCAGTCTCTTTTTTTTCAACTTTTAGTTTTGCAAGGAAAACCTTGATAAAATACTACGCATCACTCGATATAAATATATTACATGAGGTTAATCTGTATGTACATGCATAGATGGAAACAAACCTTCCTATTTTTCTATCAACTGGGGAAATTAATATGACTAGGCCTCTACAAAAATTCACTTTTCTATTGGTTGTTTGTTTAGTTGAATGTACATTGGTTTTAGAAAACCACGGTCCTGGGCAAAAGCAATGACTAAAACTAGGGGCAGTATTTCGTACAAATTCATCACAAAAACAAAAGGAAATAAAAAAGTGTATCTCAAATCAGCTAGTGTGCTATTTTATAAGTGCCCATGGTATTTACAAGAATATTTTAGGTCTGTTTATTTGCTAATTAGCTCTAACTTGTTGTCCTTTTTTCTTTGTTAACGCGTTGGGAAAAAAATATTTATTTTTTATTTTTATCTTGTTCTTATCTACATCAGAAAATCCCAGATTGCTGAAGTAGAGATGATAATATATAATGAATAAATAAATAGCCTGAAGAAATTATATATTTTCTTTAGGATTTTGACACTATTTTCTCTTGTGTGTTTTCTCGTCTAAACTCTAAAGGCATGGCCTACAATGATGCATATTTACCAAACTGTTAGAATTGTGGTTACAGTTGTAATATTGCCTGAACGGTAAAACTAAAAATAAATAAATAAATTGAAAAAAAAAACTAGCTCTCTGCCAAGTGAATGTCTGAAATGAATCTTTATTATACCTTGTTCTGCAGTATATCGATTCAATAACATATTAAGTAGTAGTATTTTTTGAGCTGCCATGTTGTTCAACTCTTGAGCAATATAAGAAATATAGAGAAGAGACAGATCTAAAAGTTTCAATCAATCTACTGAAATATTTAAAAAAATAAATATATATATATATATATATTGTGAAACATTCCCAAGAACCCATCAGAAATCAGATATATTATAAAAAATAGTATTACAAAACATCCATGACACCTTGTGCATTTTTGCCTACTTAATAATTATTGCCTTCAAAAGAAAAAAGAGTCAACTTGGCGTTGTTTAATTGAAGCCTAACTCGAGTGTCAAGCAAGATGCTTAATCAAAAGCAGAGCAGTCAAACTTGGAGAAAATTGAGAAGGATAATTGTGTTAAGAAGACGTTAAAATGAAGATAATATAATAATGGCTTTTAATTTATTTATTTAGATTTTAAGTAACAAGTCAATCCTAGTAAGAAGGATGTAACTTCGACGGTTAGAAGTTGGGATTAGCGAACGCACTGAGAGATAAGAGTAGGTAGCCTAATATTCTTTATATCACCATCTCATTTTTGGTAGATTTCTTGACTTTTTATTTATTCAAGTGAAGTCTGTAAAAGAAAATTTGTGATTAACACTGTTTTAAATGTCATAGAATATTGATACACTTAGATATCAGCTATGCACAACATCACATAAGTTCATGATGTGTTATCTGTGTATCCGTAGTTTTACGCTTTACTTCTGTCATAATATGAAAGCTTAGCGTTAGAATCCCGTTAAAATATGTCTGTTTTGTTTGGGATTACAATTTTATTCAAATACTCATATATTCGCATACTTGCTCTGCGATTAGCAGAGGAAAATATCCCAGCGAATAGAAGATGCTCAGCTCCGCACAACATAGGGATTAGCACGCTTTCGGGAAGAACATAGAATATTAAAAAAAAAAAAAAAACCTATGCCGTGATTAGGCCCGGCCTAATACATTATATAGTCTTAGGCGAAAATAAAAAATTAGGCCTTTTAAACTATCCTGAAGCATATTTTCAAATTTTACTATGTGATTAGAAGGAAATTAACACAAAAATAGGGAAAAAAAAAAGAAAAGAAAAAAAGAATCAATCTAAGTAAATCACAAGTGTCTAAAAAAAACCTTGAAAAATCAAACCTCTAACAAAAAATAAGAAAAGGAAGAATATAATTTTTTTCCCCCAAATTTGTGATAGTCTAATAAATTACACCGTTTATTTTATTTCACCAGCAAGCTTTTTTCAATTCAAATCCTATGCTTTTTCTTTCTTTTTCTTCAGTTGCATTCACACGTAGAACAAGTCTAAAACAATTGGGTCAAATTGGCATGAAACGATGTTTTTTTTTTCTTTCTAAATTTTGACTTTTCAATGTCAAATTTGAGCCTATTTTTTCTCTCAAATATTATGAGGCCCAAGACAATTGCCTAAGTGACCTAATGGTTGGGCCGGGCCTGACCGTGATCAGTGGCGGAATCAAGTTTTATAGTCAGGAAATCAAATTTTATTAAAAAGAATTATTTTTAATTTTATAGGGAATGTGTAAAAAAAATAAAAAAACGGCTGAGGAAAAATATATATAAAAATCATATGATTTTGGGTTAATAATACAAAAATTGATAAAAATTCAAGATAAAAATATAATTTTCAAAATCTCAAAGAATATATGTCTCTTAGTTCTTAGTTGACTCCACCCATGTGGTTAAGTGTGTTGAATATTATCATATGCTATAATAGATAGGTATAATTAGATCAGTAGATCAATAACTCACATTTCTTTTAAAAAATAGCAAAAAAAAAATTTTATTAAGAAAGCAATCCATCAAGTCGAAATAAATTAAATTAAGTAAAACAATTAATTTAATTTACTTCAGCTTGATAGACTATTTTTTTAATAAAATAAAATTTAGGCTAGAATCTTAAAAAAAAAAACTAAGTGATTGGCTAATTACAATAAATTTTTCACAATAATAAACGAGTAATAAACAAGAAAAAAATTAAAAGACAAATAATTAGCAATTCAGTTCGGTTATTATTAGAAGTGTGAGCCTAACTCACACTCAAAAGCTAGCTCAAGAGTGGAGGGATGTCAAACACTTATAAGGATCACATTGCTCAAGTACCCAATCGATGTGGGACATTTTAATACACCCCCTCACATCCAGGATGGACAACTGGAGCGTGAAGTTTTGTGAGAATGAACATTCACGGGTGGTCCCACATTCGAAATTGGGCCCCGCTCTGATACCATATTAGAAGTGTGGGTCTAACTCACACTCAAAAGCTAGCTCAAGAGTGGAGAGATGTCAAACACTTATAAAGAGCACATTGCTCAAGTACCAAATCGATGTGGGACATTCTAATAGTTACGAATATCTAATCTAGCGGGCAATGTGTCTAGCGGTGAAAAATAATTCACTATAAATGAGTAGAGGTACAATCGAACTCGAACTTGCAAACTGTACATGTCTTTTTCATCTTTAGATGAATTACAAGTTAACCTTCCCTTAGATCAGATCAAAAGATCCATCTTTCTTTCACACAACCCCTAGCCCCTGAAGATGATTCAATGATCAAACACAATCACACACCTCAATCAATACCCCATTTTGCCACAAATAAAAAGAGAGTATAATGTCTAGGTTGTCAACCTAAAATAGCCAAAGGAACAAAAGACATAAAAAAGAAGAGAAACGAAAATTACATCAATCTTCAAGTCCTCCTTCTTCGACATCTTCGACATGCAAGAACATGGTACTTGTTAATCGCGTTTTTGGATTAGCACTAAGAACCGTCCGTGGTTCGATCTAGGGCCGGACCCTATGACCGCACGTAGGTTGGGTTTGGTGAAGTTCTTCTCTTATCGTCGTGTTTGTATTATTCGGATCTTCGGGTTTTCGAGTCCTTGAGTTTCTGGATCTTGGGATCTTTCGTGTTCTTCGTTGAGTTCTTTAGTCTTTGCTTCTTTGAGTCTTCAACCATTTGAATCTTCCATGTTCTTCATGTTCTCGCGTGTTCGTGTTCTTTGATCTTCTAGTGTCCAGGTCTTCGGATCTTCGAGTCTCCGGGTCTTTGAATCTTCCACGTTCTTCACGTTCTTCGTCGGGTCTACGAATCCTTGCACTTTCACCTAACCACAAGAAAACGTGAATCTAGAGGGACGTGGAGGGTTTTCCCTCGGCGCGTTCTCCGACGCTCAACATTAGTCGCGTTGTATTGTGTTTTTGGTAAACGATTTGTACTTGTCTCTATGTTTTCTAGAGAGAGAAAGTGGTGGTGTGATTTTTGTATAGTTTTGACAAGTTGAGAGAAACTTACCTTGTGTTGTGAATGTGTGGGGTATTTATAGGGACCAAAGAGTTTGGTGAAGAGTGCTTGGTTGAGTGGTGGAGATGACCGGGTGGTCTTGGCCGAGTGAAGACGACCGGGTGATTTTGGCCGAGTGAAGACGATCGAGTGATCTTGGTCGAGTGAAGACGACCGGGTGATCTTGGCCGAGTGAAGAAGACCGGGTGGCTTTGACCAAGTGAAGACGACCGGGTGGTCTTGGCCGGATGAAGATGACCGGGTGGTCTTCCTTTTTGGCCGACCGGGTGGTCTTGACCGGGTGAAAATGACCGGGTGGTCTTCTTTTTTGGCCGACCGGATGGTTTTGGCCGGGTGAAAATGACCGGGTGGTCTTCTTTTTTGGCCGACCGGGTGGTCATTCTTGTGATTTTGTCTTGAAGATTTCCCAAGGAGTCTAGATTGAAAACATTCTTTGAGAGTCTATTTTGAAAGACATTTTATGAGTGTTGACTCGGAGCTTGGCGCGTGAGTTTACTTGTGGACTTGGGCCTTATGTACGGGCTTGATGTGTCATTTTTTGCTTTCGGGGTGTCATTTCTACCTTGCGAAAATCTGACCCAACAGTACTCTCCTTGAATATCTACCTCGTGGTTTCTCTTGAAAAAAATTGTGGTCGACATCGAAGAACATGAGATTATTTCAGATTTGGCCTTTTGAGTAATGAGCAACTCGTAGATCATAGAGCGAAAACTAATAATAGACTGATTGCCTTTTTGAGAACTTGCATGAGCAGCGATATGGTCAAAATGCCTCTTCCATGGTTGAGATGTACCTTGTTACCGACAACATGAAGGAACTAGGCAACGGTCTTGGTGATTGATCCTCGATGGAGATTGGGGAACAAATTTTTATTTTATTTTATGTGATCCTATACAACAATGAGCACTTAGTGTATAACTGCGATGATAGAATGCAAAAAATCGAACCACTTCTTTCTAAAGCCTCCTATAAGGCAATATGTAATAATATTAACACATCGACCTACAATCTCGCCATCATCAGTTTGGAAATAAGCATTGATCATAGTAGGAGTAATTGATAATTCAACTGACCAATTTGAGACTTGCAAGATTACTAAAATCATCGATCAGATTGACCATAGCACACTTCTTTGACAATATTGTAACTGTAGAGAACAGTTTAAGCTCTTTCAACGACGTCACAATCTCTAAGATTGTGTTCTTATCTTTTTATTGAACCTTATATCGCAAATCACAACTATTTCCAGCACCAAATCCCACTTCTTATAATGAGCTTGGGACGTCAACTATCATTTTATGTTTATCCTTAAGAGGTTCGCTTGCTAAGCAAAATTTGCACTTAGTTTTCATGGCTTACTTGGAAAAGGACCATAGTCCTCGACGTAGCTTGCACTGAAATAAGAAAAAGGAATTCCACGTGTGCGGTAGAAGATGAAGAAATATAGGTCTCACGTGTCCTTTCACGTGTACGCAAGGTTTCTCATTGCACGTGTACAGTAGGATGTCTATATGAGAATCCCGAGTCACTGGTGTGTCTACAGGGGCAAAATAATACTTTCACGCTCTCCCCCACCACCATCTTCTTCGAAATTATAAGCGCGTTAACAATAAAAAAAATAAATAAATATTAGAACTTTCCCTCTCTTTCCGACACCGAAAAAGCAAAGAAATCCACACACCGCGGTGCTCGCTAACGTGCGCCGGGGCGACACCCTGAGCCACCGACTCCGATACCCTAAAACACACCTTCTCTCTCATTCTCTTCTCTAAGTTGCAATGAGGGTCCGATCTCCGCCCATTTTCGCGGCGACCTATGTCCTCGTAGCTGTCCTCCTCGTCCGGCGCTTCGCCGCCGAGATGGAATCGCCCTCGGCAGGGAGGATCAATGATGTCGCCGGAGATTCGAACTTCACGCGTCCGAGATCCGTCGAGGACAGCTTGGCTGGCATGATCGACCGTGCGCTCGAGAGGGAGTTCCCTGAGAACGAGCAAAACGAAGGTTCGTTTCTGGAAGTGCATTGTAGATTGGATTTGAATTGCAATAATTACCAAAAATAAATAAATAAATCTTTCTCCTCTTTTCCGTTATTTGTTTGTTTTTGTTGCCGTTGATTTTTATATTTTTAATCACATTGCAGTAAATGATGGTGGTAGTTTCAACAACAGCGTCGCTGGAGAAGAGGTTGGCTGTCACATTTTGTCAAAGTTTTTGGTCTGTCAAATTCTCAAAGATTTTGTGTCACTGTGATTACCTCATGCAATTGATGCTTGCATAGGAAAATCTGACTATTTAATGCTAGAAAGTAATGTTGGTACTCAAAACGTGGGGTGATTGTTTCTTGGATAGGAAAAGGAACCCGGAATTTTAGTTTTACTAGACCGCCAAATTGGGTATATAGGTGATTGAGATGAACCGTCACAATCATACGGATGGCTATAAGATCCCCGGGCCTTAGGATTTGTGTTTGATTAGTCTGCTAGTTTTGGAGTTTTGGCGCTCGTTGTTTCAGATTATGTTGAGAAGAAGATTTTAGCGCATTGATATGTACCTTTGCCTGTACAAGAGGTTGTGGGTTTGAGTCATGAAAAGGTCTCAATCTCAAAAAGAAAATGGTTTTGTATTTTATTTGATTATCTGATCATTAACGATATAAGTATGAACAGTAAGAGATATCACCTGCCGTCCCTCTCCAATCCTGTTCCATTCAGGACTTGTAGTGCGATGATGCATAAATGTAGGATGAGACAAGAAATGTTTGTTGTGAAAATGCCTTGTTACGTAGCTTTGTGCATAACATGACAGTGATAAGAGGATATGTAATTCCAATATGCTGGGTCGGTCTGCTGAAATACCTTAATGAGATGGTTGCTGACTCTTGAATGGATGCCTTTTTATTTCGTAAAGTATTGATGTGAATCGGGAAATTGATCTTACTCTGGTATCTCTCCTAAGTAGCATCATTGCAGTTCTGAACTACTGCTTTTTTGTTTTGTTTTTGTTTTCGGGGTACATGAAGTTTGTTCCGTTAGCTGAATTATTTTCTCATGTCTTTTTTGCTTGAAACTACTTGTCGCCTGAGTTTGAAATGAATTTTTTTATCAGGCAGTTCTGGAAACCGTTGCAAGAGTCAAGCCCAAGAAAAATGAAACCAAGGAAGAGAAGTATGTATTTCTATCATTTAAATCAATCAAGATATCTTCTTGTTTAACGCAAATGAAATGGAGAGACCAATAAATATGTTGTTGTAATCTAAGAATGACGTGCATCGTTATTACAATGTGTGTTGACTGGTGATTATTTGTGAACCATACAGGGCATTTCAGTTTCATCATGTTTTCAAGCTGGATAATGAGAATCAAGCTGAAGATATGCCAACATTGATAGATCGAAAGGTAAGGCTTTTGAAAATTTGTATTAGCTCTCTGATATTTTCTAACATTTACAGCTGAAAGTGTATTCACTCTTGAGGTGATAAATCTCTTATTCTCCAGGACAATGTCTTTATTATATCTAATTCTAGGTCTAAGTTTCCCGTGCTACAACTCGACGCAAGGTTAGATTACGCTGATTCAACTTGTTACTTCTCATCCCTACAAAACCAGGGACAACTTCGCTGAGCTATCCTGAATTGAGTGTTGATTTGTAGGTTGATATCAGATCTGGTAGTTGTTTTTGTCTCTGCTACGTGTGGTGGCATTGCGTTCGCTTGTGCTGGCCAACCAGTAAGATTACAACACTTATTTGCTTTTTGATACCTTCCATTATTTTTAATATATTTATATATACAACCATAAGGGATTGGTTTAGTGGTAAGGGTGAATACTGAGATGTGTGGATATTCGCTCATGGTCGTACATTCGATTATATGTGGACTCAGAAACTTGGGGCCACTGGGAGGGTCTCCCGGTCAAACTTTTGGGCTCCTGGGTTTAGTTGGGCGAAGTCCAGATATCCAGCGTATTAAAAATTGGATACACACACATATGTGTGTGTGTACATTTATTTATTTTTATATGTTTCCCTTTCCCCTTTATTTTCCGTATAAAATATATATTTATGAAAATGCTCTGTAATCATATTGTGGTTACTGCTCATTAAATATTATCTCTCGATTAATTTTTGTATTGCCGTGTGTGTGTAAGATTATTCTCCTAAGAATTTCCTCAGCTTCTAATTTTTTTGTAGGTTTTTACGGGATATCTTCTAGCCGGATCTCTAATTGGACCCGGAGGTCTGAGTTTTGTCAGCGAAATGGTGCAAGTACGTTGTCTTTATGGTTGATATGCCTTTACTAGTGTATTTATTCTTAATGGTCTGAGCATAGTTCAAAAACAGATTTTTTGACATCATATGATCTTTTTCAATGAGTTTACTTTCAGTAATATTGCTGATGATTGAGAGTGTCTTTGCCTTTTCTCTTAACTGTAAATAATTATTGATATACATCTGTACTCAATTACTTCCACCTTTTAATTTCTATATATGAAGGTTGAGACAGTTGCTCAGTTTGGTGTCATATTTCTGCTCTTTGCATTGGGCCTGGAGTTTTCGGCTGCGAAGGTAACTTTTAATGTTGAACATCTTATGCTACATTTTTGGTTGATAGGCCGTGATAACTTATAAACACGATTCATCGTTGCAGCTTCGTGTAGTCCGTGCAGTGGCTGTACTAGGAGGTCTGCTTCAGATTGTCTTGTTCATCTTTTTGTGTGGAGTAACTGCCTCGGTATGTTTGTGGTTTATGGATTAACAAATTTAAGGGAAAAATATTCGGCTTTCTTTTCTTGTACTTGTTCAGTCCTTGTAAGAAATGCACTTCAACTTCGAGTAGAGGATAACTCTAAAATGCTGGCTTTGTATATGGTTTGAGTCAGGCCTCCTGGTAGGCAATGGTTGAGCTTTAGATGCTGCTTTAAAATGCAAGGTCATATATAAGCGCTAGGATTTTTTTTTGGGCAACTTGCGTAACCATAACAAGAGTCTGTATAATTGTATGAGTTCAGTTTTGATTCTTCCCCGTTTAATATATATGAAAACGTACTAAAAGCTGCATGTTTTCCAGTTATGTGGTGGCAGACCTTCTGAGGGGATTTTTGTTGGAGCACTTCTATCGATGTCTTCAACTGCAGTGGTAACTAACTGTGAACTGATATCATTGTTTTCTCTTGAACTCGTTGCGGCATTTTATGGGAGGGTAGTTTATTGGTGAGATTCTCCTGCTTGAAGTTACAAAGTGTTGATTAGTAGTCTTTAAGAGTTGGCATGGCAGGTCTATTCTATCTCATCAAATGACTTCTTGACTTTAAGAGTGAAAGTTAATGATCCACTCATTCTGTTAAAATGTATTTCATAGGCATAAAATTGTGGAAGTTATTTCTCAGTGGTTCTTGTCTTATATGGTTTGCCATAGGTTTTAAAATTCTTGATGGAGAGAAACAGCATCAATGCCCTTCATGGTCAGGTTATAGTTGGAACTCTTATTTTGCAGGTTAGCTTTTCTTTCTAATAGAATTACTCTCTTTCTTTTTCTTCGGGTTTTCTAATATATGGAATGAAAACTAAATTAAAACTATCATTTCTATCAGGATTGTGCAGTTGGTCTGCTGTTTGCTCTGCTTCCAGTTCTAGGTGGTACTTCTGGTGTACTTCAAGGAGTCATGTCGATGACCAAATCGTAAGATTACAAGATATCACCATTATATACTCTAATTATGCATTAACCACAAATGTATATGGTCTTCTAGGAAGTTTGGAAATTCTTTGGCCTCAAATACTTTATTCAGTCAAATCGTTCTCATACCTTAAAAACTAGCAGCATCCCAACTCCGTGGTACCAGAATTTTGTACCTGATGAATTCTAACCAATATTTCTTTATACAATTACTTTATGGTTACAGGTTGGTGGTTCTGATAACATTTCTGATCATTTTATCAATAGTATCTCGGACGTGTGTACCATGGTTCCTTAAGCTAATGATAAGCTTGTCGTCTCGGGTAATGATAAATATGCACGTCAAGGGTTACATTCCCTGTTCACAATTTATACATACTGATTTTATTTGGATCACATTGCAGACTAATGAACTCTACCAACTTGCATCTGTGGCATTCTGCTTATTAGTTGCTTGGGTTTGTCCAATTCTTTACTTTCTTATTTTGTACTGCATAATTCATTTTTAGTCAAATTGTTCAAAACTCTAAAAACAGGAAAAATATACCGGAAGTAGATAAATTGGTTTCCATGCTACAATGACTGCCAAATCAAGTTTCATTAACATTCCTGCATTTATGCCCCTTCGGCCCTCTCTCAACTTATTGCTCATATTTAATTCGGCTATTCACGTCTCTGCCGATGTTTAAGATTTAACATAATTTACTTGTAACTGTTGTGGTTGTATGACAAGAATTTGTCGTTTCAGTGTAGCGATAAGCTTGGATTAAGTCTTGAACTTGGTTCGTTCGCTGCCGGAGTGATGATATCAACAACAGATCTCGGCCAACATACACTTGAACAAGTATGAAACTCTTATTTGTAGTTGAGCTTCTGGATGTATGAATTTCAGTGCCTAATGTTTGATGACCTTCCTTATCCTCATTCAACTTTAAATTCCTATTATTTAGTTGCGACATTATGATCATTTGTAGTTACTTAGTTGAGTCCGGTACTAGCTTTATTAACTGCTTAAGCTGAAGGGTTAAATGTGATTTTATCTCATTTTCTCTTCTTTAATTAGTGTTACTTACCTTTCAGGTCGAACCCATTCGTAACTTCTTTGCAGCCCTTTTTCTTGCCAGCATTGGGATGTTAATACATTTCCATTTTCTATGGAACCATGTGGACATTTTACTTGCTGCTGTTGTTCTAGTAATCATTATAAAAACCACCGTGGTTTCTGTGGTCGTCAAGGGATTTGGCTACAATAACAAGACTTCGCTACTTGTAAGATTTTGAAAGCAGCTATATTACAATCCGAAACGTCACAAACACGAATCTTACTTAGTTCATTGTGTAGGTTGGAATGTCTCTTGCCCAAATCGGGGAGTTCGCTTTCGTTCTTTTGAGTCGCGCTTCGAATCTTCATTTGGTAGAGGTAAGCACTCAATCTATCTTTTAACTTTCGAAAGGGTTTGCATTAATTCAGTGCTCCTCATTGGTTTTGTACCAGATTCCTTGCTGCAGTTTAACAAATTACTGCTCCATTTTTTTTTTCTTTCTTTCAAGAGAAACATTATAATAACGTGTGCTGCGATATAATGAAATGCTATCCCATAATGAAAGAAATTATCGCATCATTTTTCTCCGATTATTATTTGATCGTTGAATCGTTTTGCAGGGAAAATTATATCTGTTGCTTCTTGGAACAACAGCTCTCAGTCTGGTAAGAGACAATTTCGTCCATGTTTTTCATTAAGCTAAAAGTCGAATAATAAAGTTCACACCATCTAGGAAAATAAAGCAGTAAAAATAACTAGGAAAATAAAGTGATGGTTTTTTTTTTTTTTTTTTTGGGAAAGAAAATCAAAGCTTATTATTTCTTCTGAACTTTGTTCATCAGCTAGCTAACGGTCACAAAAATATTTGGGAAGAGGAAACAAAATATATATATATATATACACGCACAAAGTAAGGTTCATAATTGGAATCGAGCCCTAATAGGAAGTTTTTTCTCAAATAGGCTCGTAGGAAGTTTGCTTTTGGGGTGCTCCTTTTTCTTTTTCTCTTTTTTCGTTGTTTCCTCTTTTGGGGCCTGTTTCGGGTTTTTCCCGTAGCCACTCATGTAATCGGTTTTTGCATGGTTTTAATAGAATGATGTTCTCGTTTCAAAAAAAAAAAAACTTACAGAAGCAGAAAATTTGACCACTGGATGTAAGCCTGGTGGCAGAATGTCTTATATAATTGAAATTGTGAATTAAATTGCTTCCAATAATCTCATGACAGTTCTATTTCCAGTGCCATTACATATCTATAGCTGTAATAGTCAACAAACATTCAGTGTTAACTAATTCCTATGAAGAATCTTCGTTTCATCTTTGGGTTACTAATCTCGTTCCAAATTAACATTCTATTAACTAATTTCAAGCCAAATTTAATATTCTATTTTTTCATATTAAATTTTGGAATGATGCCGTGCAGGTAACTACGCCATTGCTCTTCAAATTGATTCCTGCGGTGGTTCACATCGGGGTCTTATTACGGTGGTTCTCACCCGATAGTCCTCACGAGGTAATGATCTTTCCCCGAGCACACAATGATTTTACACTTGTTCCACTACAAAGGTGCATCACCTATTCAGAATTTATTTATCAGTTTTTCAATGTACGTTTGAAAATTATTTGTCCCTCCCAGATTGGATTTAAAGGAGATAATCTACGGTCAGAGAGCGCTAAGCGTATTTCCATCATGGTCCACGGCTCTCGTGATTCATGATAGTGAAGTAAAAACATGAATTGGAAAATCGCAGAGCGTGTACATGATGAGCTTGTTATATATACACTGTGCGGGGACAGGTGCATAATAGCACAAAAGAAGTGGTTGATTTAGCTCAAGGTTTGAAGATTCCATGGTCCTTGAAAGCTCAATTATGCTGCCCTAGAAATTCAGTACATATTCTCGACAGGCCTAGGTACATAACACAAACACACTTCTTATTCTTTTATTAGGTCATCGTCTGCTTATCGAGATGGCCAATTTTGTGCAAAATAGCTGCTGTTTGTCTTCCAATTCAGTGTCAGCCAGTATTGCTGTAAAACTCTTCAGTGTCTCACTATAATGGCTCGTGTTTTCCTCCTATTATCAAGGAAGGTTAAATGATGCCCTACAGATAATTGTAAGACATTAATAATATGAAGTAACTCGTGAAATATTAAGTAAGGATTGCCATTGTTGCTGCTGTGGCTGGTTTGTAAAGCTTTGCGGAGTAGAACGGCAAAGAGTACTTTAGAATCTCAATTGTGAATTTGAAGAATAACGTAAACTCTCAAAGTGTTTCAAAAGTTGTCTTGCTCAGTTATTATGATTTGTCGTACCGTCTTAAAATGTGCTTCTTGTACTTTACCATTTCCCAAAAAATAAAAAAGATCGCGATGGAAGATTATGATTATCAAGAATCGTCAGCAATCCACATTCTGCATTATCTTACGATCAGAAATTTTTTTATGGGAAATGGAAAAGTACACGGAGGACATTTTAAGATGGTATGGCAAATCATAATAACTAAATAAGAGAACTTTTGAAACACTTTAAGAGTTTAGGTTGTTCTTCAAATTCACAATTGAGATTCTCAAGTACTCTTTGCCGTTCTACTTCGCAGAGCTTTTTTTATATTTTATTTTTACAACAAACCAGCTACATCAAGAGCAACAAGTGGTAATCTTTAGCATTTACTTCATGTTTCATGGGAAAAATTTTAGGGCATAATTTTTTTTATATGTTTTCTAGTTTGGATTTGCCTGCTCATATTCGTCTAAATGCACCAGAAATAGATGTCAATCGCTCATTAATTTAGTAGAGAGAATAGTATCATTTAATCAACAAGGGCGATGCCTTGACGATTGCTCATAAGATACGCCTCAAATATCTCATATTGATGACCAAGGTTAGAGAGATTGAGTCTAGAAACCGCCATTGAGGACAATCACCCTTGGTGACTGTATAGATCAATGCTTATCAAAATGTTCCGCTTTAGATTAATGGCCAAGCTCACCTCGGCTTTTTTTTGACATACATAATTTGATGTGTCATATTACTTGTATATAATTAAGGACTGACTCACTGGACACAACAAAGAACCGGCCATACATTATTGACTCTGTTGCGACTTCATGAATAACTAATGACGATAATACATAAGGTAATGACAGTCAAGCAATGTACTATAAACGGCCTGCTATAAGCAAGGTACCCCTTGGAATGCAATTGTTGGATTAGGCCTCTCTACTATACTACATCAAGATACATATAATATAAGCAAGGTTTATCACCCTCTTAGATGTTCTATTCATATAAGACATGTCTCTCACAATCTTTATTCAACTTACATAGAAATCGAAACATAAAAATCTGGCACTACAACAAATATACCTGGTACCGATAGTTCAAATTCATGGTGCTATAAAAACGACGTCGCGTATCTTTGTGGTGCTCTTCTGAGTAATCTTTGTTCTACTTCTACTGTCTTAATATGGAATTTCATTCCTTAAAAAAAAATTCTAAATTATTATTTTACAGAAAAATAGTTGTAAAATCAGAATTTCAATTTTCAAAATAATTTATTTTCGCAGAAAAGAACGTTAGTATACAGAAACACGTATATAACTTGTTACTTACAAGAGGCTTTTACTTCAAGAACATCTTGTCCCTAAATGAGGATGATTATATCCTTTTCTTTTTTAAATCATATATCCGAACCATCCTATCCACGTGATACATGATGGATCTAGTGGCGGAACTACAACGTGCATTCCAGAGGGGAAAATCTACAAGGGGTATGTAAGAAAAAAAAAATATTCAGAGGGGTATATGAAAAATCCATTTAGTTTTGGGCTAAAAATGTAAAAAATGATAAGAATTTGTGGTGATAATTTTAATTTTCAAAAGTTCAAGAAAAACATATGTCCTTCTCTGGTCCTTAGCTACTTGGCTCTTGCCTTGCCTGGACCTAATAATCTTACTGATGAAGTGGCTAAAGTAATAATAAATCATCCCTTCGTCAAAAGAAAAACAAATGATGAACATGAAAGCTTATATATCCATATTAAGTCACGCATCAAACTCAATCGTTTGTATGATCAGATCGAAGGTTAACCATGCACTTGTGTGTTGCAACAACTTGACGTTGCTACCACTTTACGTGTCGTATATAATTATTGTTAGGCATATATAAATAATAAAGAACATAATTCTTTCCAAGTAAAAAGAAAAAAAGTAAAACAGAATTTCTATCCTCAATAGAACTCAGCATGTGAATCTGTGATATATATATATGTATGATTTGATTTGATTTGATTGAGTAAACCACCATATAATTTGACACGTCATATAAATTGTTTCAGGCAAATCTGACACGATCACTCACGATCCACTCACATTTTGACACGTGGCACTGTGCTGCCACGTGTCAAAATGTGAGTGGATCGTGAGTGATCGTGACCCGTGCCAAAGAGGATTTCCGTAGTTGAAATGTCACTGTTTCTTAAAAGTGACCAATATATATGTAAAATAATACCCTTTCCAAGCTACAATTTTATTTGACATAAAGACAAGCATACACAAACGCAACAAAAATCCAATGTCTATCTTACATTTCATCAGTAGTATATATGCATACAAACTTTGTAAATATAATAATATTATATATCGTGAATATATATATATATATATATATATATATATATATATATATATATATATATATATATATATAAGGAAGAATGATCCATTCAGTTTAAATACAAAGCTAAAAATTTTAGCATATATATACCTTTGAGAAAATCATATACCACTGTAACACGGCACAGAGGGAGAGTCAAAACAAGCTATCCAGTCCGGAAAATTACTATTTCGTAAAATTATAAAACTAGGAACGTTCAGTCTTGAAGATACGACATAAAATTTAAAGCAAGACGCTTTGATTTTCATGTATATGGACGATAAGATCATCTCCAACTTACAAATTTTAAAATATAGTTTTTTTGAACTTCAAAATACAATTTTTATCACATTAAACAGTATTTTATGTCTAACTCATTACTTCATTTTTAACACAAAAAAATATTTTTTATACTTCTTTTATTTTAATAATTTAAACATCTTTCTATTTATTACAAAACAACCCATATTTATTTAACTTGTATATTTTCAAAAATACTATACTTAAAAAAAATAGACACGCATTATTAATAACATTTGGTTCAAAAAACTAAAAAGTAACATCATACAAAATACTTTCTTTTATCTATATATGTCATGTTATTTTTTTGTAGTTTGTTTCGAATTAAGATTAATATTTTTAGTGAATAGTGTAATGTATTTGTTATCACATGACGATATTAATTATTTATATAAAATATGAATAAACTAAAATAAATTCATGCATAATTTTGTGATAAATTAATATAATTACACACAAAATATATAATTATAATAAGTATTTGATAAATTAATATAATTACACACAAAATATATAATTATAATAAGTATTGTGGTTGATTTGTAATTAAATAAATGAATTTTATATTAATAAAATCTCACTTTAAAATTGAATGAAATAAATAATAAAATTTTATATATGGAGTTTAACTATTTTCTTATTTCACAATAAAGAAATAAAGTTGGACTGAAATAAATTTTATTTTTCATTTTTTTGTCACTATTCTATTATCGATTGAGTCAGAGATGAGATGCTCTAATGAATTCAAGTTTGATGAAGATATGTGTCCCACGACAGTGTTCTTTTTCTTTAAACACAGAAGCATACAAAATGTACGAAGAAAACCCTAGAAGGTGCTAATAGAATTCCCTCCACTCGTTGCATGGCCACACAAACTTGAAATTTATGTTCTTATCTGAAAAAATAAAAATAGTCAGACTGCTGAGATGTGTCAGCTTGCTGGTCATACGAACAATATTTTTGTCCTTTTATAATAATTAATGGATTTGAAGTAATCCCATGTGGTCATTCTTACATATGCCTTTGGATCAGAGAGGACAGAGAAAATCAAACTCAAAGATTTTTGTCGACCCTCACCCGGAACAAAACAAAAAACCAAGAAATGACTTATTTGCAAATTTTATTGCGTGACAACATTGATTATTATCAAGACCGAAAATATGCATTTAGTAAACGTTCTTCAGAATATTTCACGGGTCAAAAGAAAAATGTATAATGCAATAAATTGTGTGTATATATGTAAATTAATTACTTAAATATAATTTCTTATTTACATTAACTATGTTCTTGTTTCCAATCTAGGATCTGTGGCGGATTTGTCTCCTGGTTGAGAGGATTTTTTTTTTTCTATTCTATTTCAAGTGGAGTAACCAAACAAACTGGCTGTCTTGTTTTACTAGGGTCATTTCTTTACATGTGATGAAATTACAGTTTATATTTGCTAAAAAAAAATATAATGTTTTAAAAAATGATCAAAACAAGTGGGCTTGGAAGTTGGCCAGGTCTACAAAAATTTGCTTACCTCATGTTTTGGCTGAACAATCTTCTCTATCCTGAAGTAGGTCCGAAGAACAGGTTTGATTGGCTAAGATTTAGAAATATAATATAACCCACCAAAAATCCTAAAAATTGGTCCCAGCTCTTTTATATGTTCGGACAAAATATGTGTATGCCTTTTGCTATGTCTATATCTATGTATTTACTTGTGCAGGTGCATTAATAACATTCATGTCGTTTGGTGTATATTGCTGTAAAGTATTATATATATATATATATATATATGCTGTACAGTATATATATATATATATATATATAATATATCTGAACCTGTCTGCAAAGCAACAACTTTTAAGGAAAAGTGAAATGGAATGAAGACTATTATTTGAAATCAAATAAAACCAACTGAAAATAAAATTTGGACTTTTAATGAGAATGTTTTTATATTATAAATCAATTATTGTTTGTATAATATATATATATATATATATATATATATATTCATGCCGTTTTAAGTTAGAAATTTATAAGCAAAATTAAATATTATCAAGGGAAAATATCAATAGTATTTATCCCCTCTATTTTTAGAAATATCAGACATATTCCTTCAGTTTAATATAAATGACATATACATCCCCTAAAAAATATTATATTACAAATATCACCTTTTTTCGTTTATTTTTTACAAAAAATAATTTGAACTCCCAAAAATACCCTTAATGAAATAATTTTTTATTTTCTATTCTATATAAAAAAAATTTAAATTAAAAAATTTCTTTATAAAAAGTAAAGGATTTTTTTTATAAAGAGGGATTTTGATTTTTTTTTTATAAAATAGTAAATAAATATTTATTCTATTAAGGGTATTTTGGGAAGTTCAAATTATTTTTTTGTAAAAAATAAACGAAAAGGGTGATATTTGTAATATAACATTTTTTTAGGGGAGGTATATGTCATTTATATTAAACTAAAGGGATATGTCTGATATTTCTAGAAATAGAGGGGATAAATCTCGCATTTCGATTAAACACGAGGGATAGTTTTGATACTGGCTAGTTATGAAGGAAAATTAGAAAAAAGAAGCATGTTTTTAGAACTTTCCAATTTGCATTACTAGTATATTGCAACGCATTTATCCTTCTAATTATTATTATATATATCTTAGCCGCCAACCGAGGAAAATATGTTTTACACAAAATTCTTCCTGTCGAGTTAAATGAATGATGCTAAAATAAACAGAAGAAATTGAAGATATAACGAATCTCCATATCCTCAAATATCTATTTTTTCTACAGCTGTCACCATTAACATATCTAACATTCAAAAGAAACTGAAAAGAAAAACTCTATTCCTATATATTCTTATTCTTTTTTTTTTCTTCTTCACTTTTATTTTCAAACACCCGTGTCATCGTTTAACCCTTTCAAATTCATTTAGCGTACACCCAGCACATTATCTCCCCCCTTTTCTATTCCAGTTCACTTAAATAATGCAGTAATAAATTGTTTACAAAAAGTGAAGCAAGAAATATGGTTTTTTATTCACCATAATATTAAATTTTTAACACAGTAATTAATTAAAAATTTAGAAGACTCCATAATATTATTTATTTATTTATACTAAAATATCCTTAAATTTTAAGATTCTCTCTCAAACCATTGAGTTAATTGAACCTCTGAAAATATTTTAGAACCATCGCAAATGCCCGATTAGCAAAATATTTCCCCAGACATGATATATCTTATATTAATTCCTCTTTCATCCAAATGAATTGCATAAAAAATAAAAGCATAAAATAATGCACACAAACACACACCAAAAAAAAAAAAAAAAATAGTTAAGATCGATTGCACACTGCACTGCTTGTGGGCTATTAACGGAACAAATTTATTTGTTGAAATAATATTACGGGAGGTACAAAGCAAAAACATCCATGAAAAATATCAAATCTATAAAAATTGCGAGGACGTTGATAAACTGTCATTCATCTGTTTCATTTTACAAACTACGTGCGTAATTGTGTATACATGAAGTCGCGCATAAAGTTTCTTAATAATAAGCTTTGTCAGAAGGTTGTTAAATTGGTAATCATAATATTAGAATAATGAATGAAAGATAAAAGTCTACATGATATCGTCATTTTCACAAACTAACATATAGGATATTCTTCATTGCACGACATCAATTATTTTGCAGTAATTTCATACCTAGAGAACCGGTATTGTATGACTCGTGAGTCGTGACTCAGTATAAAATACTAATTCCATATAAGGTTTGTCTTGCTACGTATTGATGATACAAGGCTTTTTATTCCATGAAAGGATCAAAAGTATAGAAAAACAAATAAACAAATTATATTCTCATGATAATTCTCTCAGTTACGACACTTCTATATATATATATTTACTTATTTATTCTATAATGTAATAATTAATTAACTATATATATATATTACAAAATTCTGATACATGATTAATTTTGATAATAATAAAATAATAAAGATAATAATAATAAAAAAAAAGTGATCAGCATCAAGTGACGGTAATAGGGCCACCAAAGAGGCGACCTTGTGATGGCTTGGTTTTCTCTAAATTAGGCCTTGTTGGACCGGCGAGCTTGAGCTCTAGATCAGGCACCGGAGAAGCCGGCTGCGATGCTTTCGGGTTATTATCGATCATCAAACCGCGTAGCCAATCGGGCATGGACTTATTATGATTCTTGTTGCTGTGATGATTATGATGATCAGTATCAGAATCGTCTAATATCACCAAACTTTGAAGCTTTGGTTGAAAGCAATTTTGAATGATTGGATGGTCTTGTTTAGGCCTAACAATATTGCCTGCCATGTTGTTGTTGTTGTTGTTGTCCATACCAACCTATATATCATCAACATCATAATAATGTCAAATTACTAGATATATTACATGAAGTAAATATATGTACACACATATATATATATACCATGTCAAAAAGGCTTGATCTTCTCTTCTTCTTGTTGAGGCTGGCCTGCCTAAGAAAGTATTTCTGAGCATGACTAGCGACTTGTGTTGGTGTTCTTGATGTGACGTAGTTTCTAGAGATTCCTCTCCAATCGCCTTTCCCAAGCTTCTCAAGCCCTAATAGAAAAGTCCTGTGCTCTTCCTCGCTCCAAGGAACTCCTAAACATAATTTTTCTTTTTAATTAATTACAAAAAATTTAAACTCTCTCATCCCAAACTAATAATTAGTAATATTATAGATATACACACACACACACATACCTTTTTTCCTTTCTTGGGCACGGCAAATGAGGCCATCGGAGAGGTAGCCAACAGCGGCCTTGATGTGATGATCATGAGAAACGTCGTCAAGGGCAATATTGGGATTAATGTAATTATTATTATTATTATTATTCAAAGAGGAAGATCTAGACGGGGATGAGTGAAGGGAATCCATGCTGAAGCTTTTCTTCATGGAGATGAATGAAGAAGAAGAAGAAGAAGTGGGTGTAGAAGAGTTAGAAGTGGGATTAATATTGTTGTTGAGATCAAATTGTACACCAAAGAGCCTAAGCGAAGACCCTCCAACAAAAGTGGCCTGACTTGTTGTTGGCCTGAAACTTGTGCAAGTCCTTGAGTTGTGCCCTATGTTTCCACAATGTGAGCACTTTCTACCCATTTCTTTTTTTTTTTCTTTCTATTTCAGCCCAATAATGTTTCTTGATTATTTCCCCCTCGGAGACTATATAACTAACGGCCGACACACCCCATGAAATGTGAGATTAAATCTGAGAGAGAGAGAGAGAGATATATGTGAGTTGTGTTGTGTTTGATGGTATATATGATGATGGAATTGGATGTGGAGTTGAGGTGGGGTTTTGTGAAAATGGACGCACACCAAGAGAAGATGATTGGATATATGTACGTTTATTATTATTGTTGGATTTTCCCCCACTAGGCTTCCAAGATTAAATTAATACTAAAATAATAGTAACATCAAGTCATCAACACAATATTAAAAAAGTAATAAGTACATCTCTCTCTCTCTCTCTCTCTCTCTCTCTCTCGCGTTAGCTATGTAGATATGTTATGTGAATATTTATGATAATGGGGATGTCATAAAGCTGATATGATACAGTAAAGTTTATATTGGCTTTATTGTACAGTTGTACTATATCTTGAACAGATATTGAAGCATATATATATATATTAAAGTGTGTATATATCCTATAAGTAATATATATATATATATATATATATATATATATTAAAGTGTGTATATATCCCTATAAGTAATATCAACCGTTGTGTATCCAAAATAATATAAGTTAGAGCTGATTAAGCAGCAATAAATTAGAAATTTAAGTAGTGACAAATTGTTAATTTTAAGCAGTGATAAATTTATAAATTTTCGTGTTTTCAGAGTTAATTTTTCTTTGTTAAATCAGAATAACAATTTTATAATATCTAGAAGTTATGTAATTATAAAACTTTTAAAGGACAATTTCTTTACTTTACTATAAGCTTAACAATAAATTGTGTCACCAGTGTTGCAGTGCTCTTTCTTTATATATATATTATAATGTTGGTATATCATACATCATATAATGTATGTGTATGTGTAGAGGCCATTAACCCCAACAACCCGCCTCTGTCTCATACGATATATAACGATTAACAATTACTATATTATACGTGCACACAGTACATATATACGTAGATCAACAATTATGATTGGTGTAGCCAATAAACGCGTACATGTGCATTGAATGCAATGAGATAGGCCAAGTCCAAAACTGACTCTTCCTAGTAAATAAATAAATAAATGTTCAAAGTTCAAACTGACATATTAAAAGAATTAAAATATAGATATCAATTTCGCCTACTTTACAAAAACAATTATTTTCAATTTTTTAAATAAACATTTTTTTGTCAAAATATTTTAACTAAGCCCTAATATTTCTAAATACATATTGAAATGTTCATGTATATTTTCTATGCTACATAGCACATACATGATTAATTAATTAAGACTATTTACGTAAAGTAAACTATATTTGTTTTTTTAATTTGAAATAAGAAGTCTACGAAAATATTTTCTATGCTACATAGTACATACATGATTAATAATTAGAAGCTTATTTTCCAAATCTTTAAAGTTACGTAGGCAATATTATTATTACAAATCTCATTAATAATTAGAAGCTTATTTTCCAAATCTTTAAAGTTACGTAGGCAATATTATTATTATTATTATTATTATTATATATAAATATATATTGTAGTGTACATATACATAAATATTTACATATATATATATATATATATAGATATAATATCTTTGATTTAGAATTACCACTCTCCGGGGAAGTTCAGTACAATTGCTGGCCAAACTGCAGTTATTCAAGATAATATAACATTTCTCTGAAACATATGACAAAATTTGCATTTTTCTTTCAATAAACTCACAAGGTATATGAATAATTTTTTTTCCTGGATAAACAAAAGAAAATTTGACCTAAGTTATATTTTCAGAATTATTTTTTAACAGTCAAGTCAATGTCTCGCTAATATTCTTACACACTGAGAATCGAATCAAATTATAATCTATCCCATAAATAGACTAAACTCTAGGACTTTATAAGTTTGACTATCATTATTTCAAATATCTGTAAATGAATTCCCAAATGTGTACATGATCTATTTCTTAATCTGATGGTATTTAATAACATCTAGTTCTTCCTTTTTTTTTCATGGCTCATAGCCACAGTCTATATAGAAATAGCTCACATCGCCTAATGTATATATTCTTTAATAATATAACATTCCAATCAATACACAGACGGACAAAAACAATTTATAATAATAAAGATATATATATATATATATATATATATATATATATATATGCGTAAATGCAACTTTAAATATCCTCAAATAGTTATTTTATTTTTTGGGTCCAAATTGGCTAAGGTACTTTTGTAGCAAACCAAAAACCAAATTGGACCGTCCAATTACTTGTATACTTGATCACTTTGGCTAAGGTACTTTTGTAGCAAACCAAAAAGTAAAATTTAAATAAATAGAAACAGATCCATCGGAGCGAGTAAATGAGGATATTCTTTTTTCCCATATAGGAAAACTAATGCATATATATTACAAATTGAACTTATTAATGATGAGGACAGAGATAATAATATATATTCTATCGATATCTCTCACCCAACTAGCTTTCCCATGATCTTTATTTGATATTACATTGTTTATATACATGGATTTTAAGGTGGTGGAAGTTGAAGTCTCTCTTCTACTTTATTTATTTATTTATTTTTCTTCTTCCATAAGACTATGATTTCGATGAATCTTATAGGCAAGTAGAGGAATTTTATAGTCATTCTTGTCTGAGCTAGGAAAGACTAGTCAGTCATTTGGATTCATTTGGCATTATTGTAGCAAGGAATCTTCATTCATATTATAAAACGATAAAGATAATGGCCCAGAAAGTATGTCTGTGTGCACTCCTGTCTGTGTGATCTTTATAAATTAAATCGTCTGACTAGGACTTAAAATATTAGATAATATCTAACCACTCTCCTTAAAATAATATTACTTTGAGAAGTTGATAATACGATGTGATCTATACAAAGCTTGATATTCCAGCTTTATTAACATGAGACCCCCAAAAGAAAAAAATTAAGGATTGAAATATCTAACCAAAGTTTTTATTTTGTCCTTTTGTTCTTTACTATTACACCTTTTTCATATTGTTATTTTTTGTCCGATCAAAACTATTACTTTATCGGATATGGATTCAAGTCTGCGGAGTCCTAAAAATCGCACACGATTAGCGCATATAAAATTTCTCTATTTCATCATCCCATTTATAATAATTTAATTAGACTTGAATAAATAAAACAGTTGTTTTCACATAGAGTATTTAATATATATATAAACTTAATATATATATATATATAAACTTAATATATATATATATATATATATAAACTTAATATATATAATATAAAGTAAAATAATTAAGGACATTAGCCAATGGGATAAGCAAGATCGTGGGTAAGCAAATATAGGCGATCTAATTGGAACTAACTTCCAAGATCTTAATATATAGTAAATAAATAATTGTATGCGTTGCTTACATAAGCAAGTAGTTCCATGATCATGGTCTCGTAAAAAATGCAAAATAATGCCTGATATTGGAACAATTTACTTAATTTAATATTGCTTCCATATAATCTTACAAATAATTGCTGAGTTTTTTTTTTCTTTTCTTTCTTTCTTTCTTTCAATATTATGTGCTTCGAATATTGCACACTTGATGAGTAGCCAATTGTTATGTAGCGTGGAAAGTTAGACCACTTTGTTTCATTGGATGCTCTTATTTTCCATCAACCGTCCAATTCACATTATATTAATCCAGAAGCCAACGTTGGACGATTCCTGTTTTCAGATATTATGAAAAATAGTCCTTATTTAATCCATGAAAAGTAGTCCTTTGAATAAATAAAAAAAATTAAGATTGAAAATATTGATTGGGACTCATATATAGCGATTCCATTATATGGACATTTTGGAGCAATTATCGATTTTGACGGAATTATGGACAAAAAATAGCATAATTTGTTATTAGAATAACTTTTGTGATGTTTAATTTAAAAATAAAAATCATGCTGGGTTCTTTATTTAAAGAAATATATGTAGTCATTCGATCCTATGTTTTATTTTTATGTTTCATTTGATTTTATGAAACACAACTATCATAAATAGACAATAAATGATATTTAATCTGTATGTAAATCCTATATAAGAACTTTGCAAAATGACCATTCATTATCATATTTAGAGATGAAAAATTTAATTAAGTTAACTTTTAATAAAAATGTAGGTAAGAGATTAACTGTTTAACCGAGTTTTTTTAGTTAGGTCAACTAAATTTAACCGATATTAATTGTATTATTTTAATTTAATTTTTTTAATATTTAAATTTATTAAGATTTAATACTTTTAATTTTATTTTCAGTAAAATAGTTAGTAAATTGATATAATTAGTTTTTAAAAAATTATTTTAAATTCGTAAATAAATTTTTTAAAAATTAATTTAGTTAAATTTAATTTTTTTAATAGATATTATTATTTATAATTAAATCGAACCGAATTAATTTAATTTTACGATTGTACTCATTTAATTAATGTCTTAATAAATTTAGGTTAACCTTTGTTACCCAAAAATGAGTGGATTAAAATTAACTGATCGTAGTTAAAATTAAGCATTCGGTTAGTTTAGGTTAACAAAAAAATAAACAAATATTTCTTTAGCTGAAAATGCATCTCTATCATATAAATCATATGATAAAAAAAATATAAATGATAATCATAGTACTGCAATTGTTAATAAATGATCTAAGCATGAATGAATTAGCCTTGTGAAATATTATCCGTGAAACTCAAATAGTTTATTTTTTAAAAATTGGACATTGACCTTTATTATTTAAAAAAACCTGCAAATAATCACAAATTGGCCAGAAGGAAAACGATGTCAAATTTCCTAAAAGGAAAAAGAATGGACAAGGTTGTTGGATGGGTCTATTCAAATCAAGAATGTTACATATTCTATTTTTATATTATCCAAGCAATTGGCTTTTCTGTACCATTTGTAGTTCATGATATCATATCATTCAAATATCTCACTATTATAGCCACTAGAGATTTAAAAAAAGATAGAGAAAGATTACATCACATGCCATCATTCAGTCCAGAACTAGAATAATTGATGTGTCCAATCACCAATGTATCAGCATGAATCAGTATATATATACATATATACAGAGAGAGTTTATATACCTTTCACATTACTATATATAAATACAATAAATTTTAAATAAATAATCACGTTTATATATTTACACGCGTAAACTAGCGTAAATAGCTCACTTTTTATTTCAATAAAAAGGATAAACCAAAGATATCACATCATTTTTATGATTATTTACTTAATATTTATGAAATTTTAACTATATAGCAATCTCAAACATTTTAATTGAGTAGTTACCTAATTTTTTGATATATATATATATATATATAAATATATATATATATATATAATATGCTTTTTTAAGGTAATAGTAGGAACCATTATTAATCTTGATCTTTAAACTAATTTTTAGAATGATAGTCATTAAACTATTGAATTTATATCAATATAGTCCATTCTAAATAACATTTTTTTTATGAAACTTATCATCTGAAAAACTTAAAACATATTTACAAACTTAAATAACTCATTAATTAAAAAAAACTAATTAGTTAAATTATATTTGTTTTGGTTTTATGATACTTGAAGTTAATTTGTTTAGCCAGAGAAAAATTTATTCGTTTTAAATTAGGCAGCACTTTTTCCAAAACAATAATATTTTATTCGTTTTATTTTTTACAACAAAATATTATATATATATATATATATAATTAATGAATATTACAGAGATGAATAATGATGTCTTTATATCTTAAAAAAATCACCTCTCTCTTAAGTCTTAAAGGAATAATGAAATCGTAAAGCCGAAGGAATGATGATTTGCTTCAATCAATCTCATCAGGTTCTCGAAGAAATAACATAATAGCGAGATATTCTCGAGACTTCGGTAGCAAGATCAAATAAAATTAGGACATATTTTCGAGACCTAATTTTACGCGAACTAACTAACTAACTAACCAAGCCATTATCTATGAAAATCTAACTCTGTTACACAAAGTAGAGAGTTAAGAGTTCGACAAGTATTTCCAATAGTCGATCGCAAAGATCAACAACCTCTCCGTTCAGAAAGATTTTTCACATCCTTGATATTGAATAAAAGTCTCACGACAGTAAAGCCAAGCATGAGGCTTAGAGCAATTATCACTTAAGTAAACTTTAGTGTTCAAGTGCTCGATCATCAATTTGATCCGAGTGTGAAATCCAATATTGTGTAATACGGTGTTAAAGTAATGCATAAGCCTTTGAATACTTGGTGGTCTTTAACACCTGTAAATCTTTTTAATATAACCACATTTATCTATGTTCAAATATCTATGTGGTTATCTCCTTTTGGAATATTGTTTGTAACCAGTTTGTTTAAAAATTTTATGTTGTGTTTAATCGGGTTCTCCATTTAAACAGAGTGGTGACGTACGGCCTAAGGTTCTAAGTTCTAATAAGTGGTACGGGTTGGAAACATTTAGATTGAAAAATCAATAAATGAATGGGTTTGCTGAAGACTTCTTTGAATGCTACGTGGAACTCCAAGAGAGTCAACGCTATATTCAACCCAGTCAGTAATCATTCACAATTCACTCACATCTCAAACTGTGTTGAAGTTGAAGATAAGGAAGCCTAGAGAAAGTTAGAAGTTAGCTAGTGCTTCACAATATAGAATTCACATACCTATTAAAGTCGTTAGAATTCATTCATTCATTCACATACTATTTTAATAATGAAGTTAGGTATCTTCAACTCAGTCAATCATTCATTCACATACTATATTTGATATTATTAAATTACTTGATAACGATTTAATTTTACCGAGTTTTAAGTATTAAAATAATCGATAAATGGAGAATATAATTTGTGTGTTAAAGTTAGAGTATTAAGGTAAATATAATGTATTGTTTATTATATTATAAACTCTATTTTAGAGCGTAATAAGCTGTATGATAGAGTTTGTGGTTGGAGATGACTTAAATAGTATAAAAATGAAATATTCTCTCTTCTATATGGGATATTACCAATTATGTCAAATAACAACCAAGTCAAGTCACGGCCTTTTTAGAAGCCTTTAGCTGAAGTTATAGAGTTTATTGTTGGTCATTGTGATCACTTAAAAATGCATGGAAGGGATGACAACTTCCATGAAAAGTGCTTTTGAATTAAAGTCTTGGCATATATATATAAATATGTTTTTCCAAAGTAGGATATTAGACGCGACCAAAACGAGTCATTCTCTTTTTTTTTTTCCCAGAATTGAAAGTCTTTACCTAACAACTTGTGTGAATGTTACAAATTTCAAACCAAGAAAAACAATTATCAAGACAAAATGGTTTAACTCTATTGGTTTGACTTAATTTACAAAGAGAGGTCTTTACGAATTCCGGTTCGAAGTTATCAATTCAATAGTTAGACTAACACCCGATTAGGCCAATATTCAAAGCCGTAAAGATTGGTTCAAGACAGCAACCGATTATCCAGAGAATAGAAAAAAAATAAAAAATTATGACAATGAAGTGAAAGGCCCAAGATCAATCAAAAGATTTGTGTGTATTTACTCAACAGGAGTGAAAACAATGTTAAGACATAGAATATTACATCTCTCTCTTTTTTCCCTAAAGGATGTTAGAATAATATCTAATATGACTGTATTTTGTAGATGGTATTATGTAAATTAGTTTCAAAGAAACTATCGGTAAATTCCCAGAACTTCTCTTCGACTAGTGGTGTTAGTGTGATAAATATTAGACTTTTTCAAATAATATCATCGACTCTTTTCTATCAAAGCATGTGAAAACTGTAGCCAAGCAATTTCATTAAAAAGGGAATAGCATATGCTTGGTATTCACAGGTAATTTCCAGTCAACAACGCTGTTGAACGTTTCATTCAACTAACTAAGATTTGTCAGCACTTCAAAGACATTGCTTAGCCAGTTTGCAAAAACAACACACACAGAGCCCAAAACATAATTTATTTACTTGGTGACTCGAAATACCAGTTACTACTTATTTCTTCTTTAAAGGCTCTTTTAGTATAAGCAAAAATGATATGGAAATCGAAGTACGAAAGAATAAACCTTTGAAACAACCCAACTGAAGAGAGCTTTGTGTAAGAGCGATCAAAACGCTACTTCCGTCTGTTTCCACCACAATGAATTTTGGACAAAAAACAAGTACTGATCACGCTGGACCTGCCGAAAGAAAAACTAAGTTGATTTACAATCCAGCTTGAGAAAACTATAATTTCGGCAGAGAATGTAAGAACGGTCTACAAAAGTAACCTATTTTTAAGAAGAAGAAAAAAAACTATAAGATAAATTAATATAAGGCCATAAAAAGACAAACATACAGATCGCACTAGGCCAATCTCGAGCTAACAAGCACGAACATATACATGCGTGTGACCAATGTTTTATTTTTACCAAAAGAGGTTTTCCCACCCCTAGTGTGAATTCGGTCTAAGCGTAAAAATTAAAAATAAAAACGGTGTGAGAAAAGTGGCTAAATATTAACTACTTTTTTTTTAATCTTCAGTTGCAAATAAAAAATATAATTTTATTTTATGTTTGAGGAGGAAACAAGGCCTTGATTTATAAGGTATGTTAGGTGTCGTAAAAAAAGGATTGAATTCACTCACGATAAGATGGGTTTCTGAGCTAGCTGGAGCGATGTCTATAGCTGCAAATTCCTCGTCTGCTTTCTTCAAGGGAATCACGAATTGACCGTAGCATGTCACGCACTGTAGGAACATTTGCCACTTCATCTTGCTCCTGGAACATATTTTTGGCACATATAAGACACGATATTTTTTTTTCCCTAAACCTTAAGGAAACAAAGAAGAAAGAATATGCTCGTTGAATGATGCCATAGTACCACTTCCGCAAGACGTTCCTCGAATCCCCTAGTGTCTTCATGAGTGGTCATGAAGATTTTTCGATAAGCTGCTCTTAAGCTTGTGATCTAGGTCCTTGGAAAATTCATACAAGTTAATTCTTTGAAAAACATAAAATACCAAAAGTGAAATAAAAAAGAAAAGAAAAGAAAAGTTAAGTTAAGTCACGCCTCAGTGGATGTGAAACCATGGCGTCGAAGGCCCTCTGAATTCAAACCACGAAGCTCGGTTCTGCTTCCGGAAACCATCATGTACTTCGGGACATCTTGCGATACCTTCACAAAATCAACATTAAATTGAAGATGGCATGGGAAAAATAGGTATAAATGCTGAGGAACCAAGAAACTCTTAGTTTGGTTGTACGCATTATTATCCAGAAAAATCAGAACACGGGAAATATTTCGATAACGTCGAATTTTTTAGTAAACAAAGAGGTAATGTTTCATACCACAGAACCACCGCCAAGGAACGCGAAGGAGCCAATGTGACAGAACTGATGAACAGCAGTACCTCCTGCTGTATGTGCATAGTCCTACCATTAAGCACTCAAAATTAACTCGAATCGAATCGAATCGATTCATTCCTCAACGACGAACAATCTTAGTCTAACAAGTGACTTACTTCGACCACAACGTGCCCCGCTAGAAGAGTTCCGTTTGCGAAGATATTATGGCTTCCCACTTTGCAATCATGGGCTATATGACAAGACCCCATGATGAGATTGTTGTTTCCAATTACCTGGTTTGCATAATGAGAGACGGTTCGGAAACAGTCCGATCGTGGGTTAAAATCACTTGCTAAAAAACAGAAAATCATTTCAAAATCAGTCCAGCCACCTACTGTTTTATCATCCGACTTTGAGGATCGGTGGATCGAGGAATGTTCTCTGATCTCGTTGTTGTCTCCAACATCAAGGAAACATTCATCACCTGGCTAATACATGGAGTAACGATTTTGAAAAAATAAAAACACTAACGAGAGGGAAACACTCGGACACTATATCAATGATTGAGGTAATAATAGAGATTTGGATCCGGATAGAAAAAGTACATGGTGTTTGGTTGCAATAAACCTTATAGTTTTGTACTTTGTCGTCTAAATTCATTTCTAATAGTCATGCCAAGTTGACAAAAACCAGACGACAGAATCATGTTAAAGGCAAATAGAAGAGAGCAATCAACCTCTGATTCTTTTAAGTGCAATAGTTCAGGTTACAAGCACGAATAACCCTAAGCGGTCAGGAAAACCTAATAAAACTCAAATGAGAACTTATTGCTAAAAACAAGGAATTTAACTCGGCCGAAATATCTCAGCCAGACAGGATGACAAACAAGCCTATATTATTCATACTTTCAACATGTCAACGAAATTTGGGTATAATTAACACAAAGTTAAACTCACTTTGTACTTCAAGTCTTGACATTTAACTCCTACAACGGCATAATGTCCTACAGTGTTATTGCACCCCATCACCGTACGGCCAGGAATATTATCCCCAACAATTGCACCACTGCCTTAAAAAAAGAATAAAGCAAAGTAAAGTGTGCAACAAAGAGAAGATTCAGGCATTATAAGAAGAAGACAAAAAGCGTCACCGGACACTCACGGCATTAGAACACAATGGTCTCCCAGTTCAGTGTTTCCAAATATATGACTTCCCGTGTTTAGTTGACAACCACTTCCGAGCTTCACAGATGGCCCAACAGAGCAAAAGGGACCAATTGAAACACCCTGAACCATATTCAAAGTCTTAATCAACATGAGAGAGAGAGAGCGAGAGAGAGAGTTGAAATCCCAATAGAATGATGCGATGAGAAATGTGAGACATCATCACCGGCGAATATAATGTGTGATTAATATATTACTATACTCCCAATGATCATAATAACTAAAATTCTATTGAACTTTTTAGATTGTTCGGTTATTCATCTAGGGGATCTTTCAATTAAGATGCTCTATCTGACCTGAGAAAGAGAGAAATGTATTCTATGTATTTCATTTTGTTATTCTGTTGAATCAATAAAATTTATCAAGCGAAAATCATTTTCTTAACGGCGCATTTTTTTCATTTGATCTAATTGCATTCATTTGCACAGGAACGACTTTGATAACAGGTGATAAATTGCAACGATCAGAGCATAGAGATAACCAAACGATAATATAGCGATTGAGCTGACATTATGTTTATCGAACAAAGTCAAATAGGTCATTCGAGAGACCCTAAACTCTCCAGAAAGACTATTCCTTCCACAAAACTACTTCTATCTTCCAAGCTCTCTTATAGACTCATCGAATGACCTATTCGGCTTGTACAACTAGCTTTCTTTAACATTATTATACCCCTCTTCTACATTTTCCACGCTCTCATGGGTTCCGCTCGGATCCAAGATCACACACTAAGGAAACTAACACACAACAATACAGATAGATAGGCATGGCTGTCAGTGATACAAGTAAAAGTGATTCTGCACAAGAAGAACATACCTGAGCTACGATAGCATTGGGATGAACAATGGCAGAGGGATGAATGAAGGTGCTTAGTTTTCCAGCTTCCACTTCCTTCTCTGCAACCAAATCAATCCCCCAAAACATCAGAAATTAAAAACAAAATACAAATAAAAATTAGGCTCCTAAGTCATATAGACGGAGCGAGAAACGGATGGGTTAATTACCGAACAACGAGGTCGAGAATCGACGGAGAGAGAGAGCAGAGTAGCGAGGAAGTTTCCAAGCACTGTACATAATTATACTATCGGGTTTTCAGTTATCCCGTAAACACACAGTGGTTCGCTCTGAGCTTCCCAAAAACGGAGAAAATATATAGGCTCGTCTATACTATGTCTATTTTCTACACTGTCCTATTCTGTACGGTAAATAAGCTCTGGCTTAACCATTCAAGTCTGTGTCGTTTCTCAAGAGGAGGCATTTGTCGTTTTCGAAAGCATGTTAAAGAAGGAGGTTTCCACTCTTCGTAGTTCGTACATAGCGTTGTACTCAGTTCGGTTCGGAGGAAGCTATCGGTTCGATTTTCTAAAAAAACCGAACCGTGATGGAGTGGCTTCGCGTCGCTCGCGTTTACAGTGCAACGGTGGAAGAAAACTGATCATACCACGGCGGCGAAGCTGACTGGAGAGAAAATCTCCGTCGTAAATCACAGAGGAATGGTGAGTTGAGAGAGGGTTTCGTGAGACCTGATCTGATTTCATCGCTTTAATTAGGTTTTCATATCAGAGATGTTTTGTGTTATCGGTTCGTTTAATAAATCAATCGTCGGTTTTGCCCTTTTTCCGGTTTGGTCCGTCTTTTTAAAACCCTGTAGAATCTAGAATATTTTTGGCTTTACTAGATTTCTTACGTATAAATAATTTCATAATTCAATTTTTTTAGATAAATTCTTAGACGTGTGAGATTATCACTGCACCAACCTAATTACCACTACATTCGTACTTTTGATGTAAAAGTTATACCCACTAAATGTAAAATAAGGAAAAATGGTATGAAATAGACAATTCAAACTATGAATTTTGCAAAATATCAAAATAGCCAATTGAGATTACTACGACTTTTAATCCTGTCTCGATTAATTTTAATCCAGCCTTCATAAAGTTTACATTCTGTCTTTATAGTTCGTTGAGATTAAATTTAATTCAACCTAGATTAATCTTACTTTCGCTAATTTGCTTATAGTTGACAAACTATGAGCTATTTTACAAAAGCTTAAGTTCTATTTGGCTATATAGCCGTTTGACCCAAAAATTAAATAGTTGTTAAAAGGTCAAATTTATTAAAATTTTAAATCTAAAAATTCAATTTAAATTTAAAATAATTTTGAAAAAGGAGAACACTGCTCTTAACGTACGATGCTCATTTTTTCTTAACAGAAATAATTATACCAAGTTGTTAGTGATGATAAATGCTTGCTCATCTCTCAAAAAAGAGATTTTCCATTTTTCTTCATAAAAAAAAATCACTCAATAATCAATTTCTTCTTAACAAAAAAAAAAAAACGATGCTCATTTCCTCTTAACAGAAATAATTATTCCAAGTTGTTAGTGATGATTAATGCTTGCTCATCTCTCAAAAAAGAGATTTTCCTTTTTTTCTTCATAACAAAAAAAAAAAAAAAAAAATCATTCAATATATTCATACCACAAAATTTGAGGAGCACTTTTTTGTTACATTGCAATTGCGAAGCCCTTTAGCTAAAAACAATTACAATAAGGGAATAATAGCTCCAAGCTAACGAAGAATACCAATGACTTTACATACACGCAACACCCAAAACTTCAGCCGGAGATGCTTGTCATTGTCTCGGATGATAGAGAGACAACAAGTAGGCACTAAAACTCTTCTTCTTCACCAATGAATGCTGATTTTAAGTCACAGTTTCATCAATGAATCATTCATCGCATTGTCATCGCCTTCCAAGATCCGAAGAACCTAAACAGCTCAATCCCGTCACAACAAACAAGGCTCTAAGTTTATCTGCAAAAAATAACAATAATGATACCTGAGACATCCGAGGCCTGGAATGTGGGTCCTTTCTGATGCACAAAGAAGCACATCGTAACACATCGCTGAGCTCTTGTTTTGAGTAACCGCTCTTCAGCCGCGGGTCCACCAATTTGTCGATGCACAGCTTCTGTAAGAGAGGCCGTGCCTGCGTTGCGAGAAATGTCAAGTGTCGGATAAATACTACATTATTTTAATTTATTATTATTATTAGACTTGTCGCTTTTGTACCCATTCGGTGAGGCATTGCTGGCCTTTGGGCCGGTTTATATCGACGGCTTTTCGACCAGTGACGAGCTCTACGAGGACAACGCCGAACGAGTACACGTCCGCTTTTTCTGTGATTTGTCCACTCTGAGCATATTCCGGAGCCAAGTATCTGCAAAAGAGCAGCTTTTAGTTGACAAATCACAAATGGTAGGGCTAAAAGGCGGGTCTTTTTCTTATATATACCCGAAGGTTCCGATCACTCTGGTTTCGACCTCTTTGCACCCGTCTGGCTGCCACCTAGCCAGCCCGAAATCTCCCACCTTAAACATTAATGAAAAAAAAAGTAATAGATTTTGTCACGAATTCTTCTTCGCGGCTGATTGAATTTAAGATAACGAAATTCGAGGAATCTGTACCAAAGGCTCGAAGTCGTGGGTGACAAGGATGTTGTTGGGCCTCATGTCGCGGTGAACAATGCAGCCCACTCGACACTCCTCGTGCAGATATCTCAGTCCCCGAGCCGCTCCCACAGCGATCCGTCTCCGAGCACCCCATTCCAACACCTCTCTTTCCTCTCCTGATAGCCACCGATCCACACATATGGGATGAAAAATGGAAAAATGGAATTTCGAAGAAAAATGGAGGGAAAATGAACTTAATTTATTGTATTCGGAAGTCGATGAAATTTTTGAGGGACAAACCCAAATTTTTAAATTCACACAAATGTTTCTTTCCCTCGAATTTTCCTCGATCCAAACAACTCAAGGAAAGTAGAGGAAAAAAAACATTTATCGTGTTCGAGTGACTTTTTCGAAGAAAATGAAATCTCAAATTTAGTTATACATTTATACTCAAATTTTTCTTTCTCTCGAGTTCTCCTCAATCCAAACAACTCAATGAAAATACAATAGATTCTCCTTTTTTTCTTTCCCAAGGTTTTTCAGGTTCGAAACATACACACACAGAAAGAGCAAGCAAGCGGGGTTTACCATAGAGATGGGAATCCAGAGATCCGTTGCAGACGTACTCGTAGACGAGAAGCTTCCTTCCTTTGTCGGCGCAGAAGCCGATGAGCATGACCACATTGCGGTGCTGAGCGCAGCTCAAGACCTCGACCTCAGAGCAAAACTCCAAGTCGCCCTGAGAGCTCGCGGGCTTGTGCTGCTTCACGGCCACGGCTTCCCCGTCGGCCAACACGCCTCTGTAGACGGCCCCGAACCCGCCCTCCGCCAGAAAATTCTCCCGAGAAAACCCGCACGTGGCGGCCTCTAGCTCCGCGTAGCTGAACCACCGTGGCGGCTTCCCGAAAGAAGGTGACTTGTGCCGGCACATCGAGCACAGCGGGGGCGACCCCAGAGGCTCGTCGCTGTGCAGCGATACCGCCTCTCTCACGCTCCGGCTCAGGTTCAGGTCCAATCTGTAGTTTAAAAAGGTGGCGAAAAAAACGGTCATTTTTTTTTAAGACCTTGAATTAACCTGTCAAAATTAACTGAAATAACCGGTCATGTTCAGGTTCAGCTCTCGTGATATTAGCAATTTTCTTCGAAAAAATGAAAAATAAAACTACAACTAGCCTCGGTTAATCGAATCGGGAAAAAAAATCGATATTGAAATTGACTTGTCAAGAAAAGAGCCAACTTTAAATTTTTCGGGCTTCTCAAGTAATTTTAGTTATATGTAATGAAATGAGAAAAAAAAAAAAACGGTTAGCCTCGGTTAACCTTATTTTCACTTTTACCTGTAGTTGAGGACTCCAACGTCGGGCTCGCGGTCTAGCTTCGATAGGCTCTCGAGCAAGTCCTTGTACGTCCTCTTCAACGACTCATCGAGCGGTCTGTCCAAGCCAACGCTCCTTCGGGGCCTGGTTGAGGACGTGAAAGGTGAAGCCTCAGGATCCGAAAGGCTCGATATCGACGCCGTCCCGGCCTCAGTCCTGGTCAGAGGCGACGACTCCTCGGGGCTGCTCGCTGGAGTCACGACCGGTCCTCTGATCAGAGGAACTTCCAGCTCGCAGCTCGTCTCTGTCTCCGGAGAATGAGAGAGGCTCAGACGCAGAACCTCAGGCTCTTGCTGTCTCATCACAACGATGTTGCAGTTAAGCTCTTCCACGCAGTGTTTCCTTTCACTCTTCAATTGCCTGCCATTCAAACAAAGCAAAGATTCTAAGGCTGTGTAGTGCTAGTACTCTTTTTTTTTTTTTTTACGTAGATAGAAGATTTACGGTTCATTACTTGTCCAATATCACCCACGTGGCTTGAATCCTCTTGGCCTCGGCTGCAACTACGCCGGATGGCGAACCAGAGACGATCTTTATCCTTATCTTTACCTGCGTAAAAGAGATATTGAGGATGGGAAAAAAAACATGAGAAATTATCGATGAGGACTGAGTTTGTGCGTGCTTTGCCTTGTCGGGATCATAAATGTCGTTGAGTTGAACCACCATTCTAGAGCATGAATCCACGATATCGCTCTTATCCGCCGAACGGTTTCCCGAGGAAGATTTGGCACTGGTTGTGCAGTCGCCAATGAATCTTGATAAGTCCCATATCCTATGGCCTTAAAAACCATCCACATAATTCCATCTTAAAAACAATGTTTCCAATGTCAAACTATCAACATGTTAAAGAAACTTTCTTATTGAACAAGTCCCTTTCAATTCGTGAAAATTCACAGCTGCGAAGGAGAAGGAGTCGGCATTCTATCTCAAATCAGGAATGCTGATAACGAAATAACCAATGTATAACAGAATGAACCCAAACTCTCTTCAGCTTTCATTTTTTTTTTTTTTTTTTAAATAAATGATAGAGCTTGAGAGCACATGCTTGGGTTTCTCAAGACTAAGCTAACATCATAAGCAACACGTTTTGTTTCTTGTCTGAAAATAAGTTCAAACACAAGAATCGAACTCTGCCCAAATTCTTGGGAGGACTAGATCTGCACTCATGAGCTAAAATCCTTTCGGATTTTTTTCTTTTTTCTTTTTTGTCCCTCAAGATGCAAAATTTGCAGGACTAACTCAGCATTCAGGAAATTTCCAGGCATGGATCTAAGGTGTGCACCAAATAACTCTTCTGAGCAATAAATGGCTTTAGATAAATAAAAAAAAAAAAAAAATTCACATCGCTTTAGGTAGTTATTAAGTCCCAAGATCCAAACTTTAAATAAATTTGCAGGACTATAAAATTATTTGGTCACTGAGATGAGAAGGCTTGGAATTGTCTAGACTAAGCTAGCTACAAAAGCATTAAATTCTGCCCAATTCTCAGAGGTCTAAATCTACTCTCATGAACTAAAACCTATATCTTTTTTCTCTTCTTTTTCTTTTTCTTTCTAGGTCACTCAAAAGGCAAAATTAGCAGGACTACCTTTCAGTGCCACCAAGTAAAAATATAGATAATAAAGCTCTCCACACATAGATCAAGATCTACACACTAAAAAGATGTTCTTTGAGCAATAAACGGCTTTAGATAGGCATTCAGTCTCAAGATCAAGGCATTACAGAGATTTGCAGGACTAACTGAAATTACGACGAAGATAAAACTATATGGTCACTGAGATGAGAAAAAAAGAGGGAAAAAATAAAATAAAATCAAAATAAAAGGATTATAACTTACTTGAGGTTTGAGAAGGAATAACGAGCAAGAGCTTAATGGAATCACCAGGCTGAACGACGTGAGTCAAAGCCCAAACAAGAGATGTCTTTGAAATCTCCTTTGACGCTCTAACAGCAACGCAAACCACTTTCTCATCCCCACAAACATTATTATTATTATTATTCTCATTACTGTCATAATTATTATTCTCCATATAATTGCCCTCATCATTGTCATTACTTCTGAGGAATTCCAAACCCTTGTTCTGTTTCATGCTCGCTGGACCAAAAGCAATAATAATGCACTCACTCACTCAGAGCCGGCAACAATAATTCTCAATAGAACACCAAAGTCAAATTCAAAACCCCATTTTGAAAAAGAAAGCGTCTTTAACTCTGTACAGACCACGCACGGCACAAAAACATCCATTAATGCATTGTCAGACCAAACGCAGGGAAAAAAAAGACAGTAAAACCATGAGAATGAGAAGAAGAAGCAGAAGCAGTGAAGAAGACAAGCACTGTCTTCAAAGCAAGTCTCTCTTTTCTCTCTGATCTCTGTTGACAGCTCTGAAGAGATCAGACAAACCCAGATCAATTTTTTTTCTTTTCTTTTCGAAATCAAATATCATTCGTTTTCAACTTTCACTTTCATGTCTAGTATTTTTTTTCATGAGTTTTGCGTGCATAAGGACGTAACATTATTATATAAATGTTGATCGAGTCATACATAGAGAACATAAGCAAAAGTCCGTTGGCCTAAGTTGGACTTAGCGGCTTACTTTATTTCATTTGTTTGTTTCTTTCTTTGTTTCGGCATCTTCGTATCGAGAAAATAATTGATTTAATAGATGCAGAAAGTTACAAACCCGCCAAGTAAGAAAAAGAGTAACAAAACGACACATAGGGTGATTGTTTTTTCAGTTGAACGACGCGTGATTAAAGTTCACTATTTATAGGTTGAATGTTGATATAAGTAGATCAATGATTGGACGCTTGCTTCTTGCTTTTCTTCTTGCCTTTACCTTATAAATGATTTTATTTTTTCTTTGTGATAAATATCTTTTGACTTTGGCCATCCTTAAAAGGTTTTCTTCTTTTGAGTCTCGTTTTTAGTTCACAAAATACATCCATCATCAAAGGGGTTGGATTAGCTTGAAAGTTGAATTGACAAGTAAAAAACTGAAAAACTGTATTCAAAATCGCTTTCGAGTGCTAACAAAAAAAATGGTCGAGAAATAACATAAACTAAATTCACTGATATATCAAAAACAAAAATAGACTTACATTTTTTTATAATACCAAAATTAGACATTTTGGACAAAAATACATTTGATTCAATATTTCATATTTTTCTCTTTATTGAGTTTCTAAGTTAGACTGTTTCACTGATATAAATAACAGATATAGTGAAGAAATTAGACTCAGGACATACTTTGATTTTACTACTAAGAAAATAATGGCTAGTATTTTTTTTATTTTATTTTGAATGTTTACAATTCATCATCTTTATAATGTATGTCTATTTTCTTACATGTTGGTTTAACTCACACATTAGCTCAAAGTATGATTGTCAACATTTATATGGAGCACATATAATTTACAAGGATTCGAGTGTGGTGAAGATGTTTTCTTTTGATTTCGGCGACGAGTTGTTTCGTGATGTGTCAGTACCGGTTCTGGATGTGACTAGGGAGATTAGCGTTTGGAAAGAATCACCTGTTGTGCTCACAATCGATATGTGGGTATTGGATTCGGAAGGTGAAGGCTCTGGCTTTTGGACTAAACATCTCACAATCGGGCCATCGGAGGGAATCTACAGCTCTATCGGGTTTTGGAATGATTTTGAGCTCTTTATGGAAGCCAAAGGTGGTGTGATTAAGTTCTATCACCTTCATCATAAGGTGGTTAACCGTGTCTCTATGAAGCTGGATTGGTTTCTTCACGAACGTGTTCTTATTTATCGGAAGAATTTGGTTTGTAGCTTTTCTTATTGAGCAGCTGAGATGATCCACCCAGTGTCCCTAACTTATGAAGTTGAGCACATTGACATTTCGTTAACTTATGAAGTTGCACTCTCTTTGGTCCTTGTGGAGCTGAGTCTTGGAAAGGAATTGAGCTGGGAATTGATATTCATGGCATATGTAATATTGATCTGATGAACTTCTAAAAAAGGACTGGTTTGTGAGCTCCCTATGGAGACCGAGAATGATGGAAATTATGACCGATTGAAATGAGCAAAATTAGAATTTCGTTTTTAAGCTCGCGTAGTCTCATCATGTCAATGCCTTTTCACAGTATCTTATTCTTTTCAGAGAGTCTCTCAAGTTTTTTGAGGATCAGATGTCTCTAAAAATTTATGAGAGTTGGACACAGTAATAACTCGTATTTTCAAACCTTCCATAAATAGCTAATTAAAAAAAATCAGACAATGTTTCTCTTGTTTTTATTCAAATGATGATAACATTAAAAATAAAAGTAAACAAAAAAAAATGAATAAGTAAGTTGAAACTATCAAGTTGACAGAGAAAATATGTATAAAACAAAAAATAGTTGACGTATTTGGAAAATTAAGTTTGAATAGGGATGGGAGGTCAACTTCGTCAAACTTAAAATTAAATTTTAGCTTACTAGCTAATTGTATTTACTTCCGGAAGAACACATTACATGCAGTCCAAACATTCTAAAAACAAGGTCAGCATAATCCCATAATAATGATTACTAATTTATAAATATTTAATTTTTCCAAAAGTAAATTCTTTACATGAACTAGGATCAGAAACTCGTAAAATAAAAAACAAGCCCTCAAATCTCCAACTCCACCAAAACATCATCAACTAGTGTAATGCAAAGCAAAACATGTCGACAACCGAGACACAATTGCCAATAAATTCCGTCCGTTTAATATGGTACAGCACAGCAAGTATGTCGAAAATCGAGACACAATTGCCACGCGACATTGCAGTCTTCTTCTCTCTCTGCATTTTATGACTTCATGTTTTGGAAGAGCTCCGGTAGATGGGCGTTGGTGAGCTTGGTCCTCTTGCTGATCTCGTGCTTCTTCTTCTTGGACTTGGGCTTGTTCGAAATGCCCTGGATTTGGGCCTTTGCCCTTCTCTCGGTCGTGTTCGTGGCGGGTTTCATGCCGTTTTTTTGAAGGTCCTTCTCGATATCGAGCATGTCGCGAGGCAGCTCGATGCCGCGGAAAAGAAGCTTCAAATCGTCGTCCACTTTGATTCGGATTTTGGGGTCGTTCGGGTACGCAATATCCTCCTGAGAGTCCAGGTTCGACAGCAACCAGATCTCACCCGCGGCTTTCAGAGCCTATTGTTGAAGGAAAAAAATAATTTTCTTTTGAGATATATAGCTTGTGACGCAAAAAGATCGACCTTTGAAACTCGAAAGCGGAAAGAGAATCAATCTTTCAAAATGCCAACAATGCTCAGACTTGCAAATGCTTAGACTACGTTATTTGAGTCACTTAAGCCTCGGATCAGAAGAATACAAATGATTAAAAAGACCAGAGCTCATATGCTTCTCACAATCTCATCAATATAAGAAACACTTCAAGGGCTCATCACTTTGACTACAACCTTGACTTAAAGTGAAAGAAACAGAACACGAGGAGATATTATATAAGCGTGAAAAAGAGAATCCGCGTACCTGTAAATCATCCATCACAGTTGGGTACGAATCTTTAAGGTCGATTACAGCGATGCCCTCTGGGAATTTCCGTACCAAGTAAAGAAGCTGGCCTTTGTCCTTCAGATCATGCTTGGACTAAAAAACACACAAAGATTTCAAAAAAGAAAGAAAGAAAAGGAACATCAACACTTACAAATCCCTCCTTGCAAACACAAACAATAAAAAAAAAAAACAACAGAAAACCTTGTAAGAGAAGCGCCTTCCATCATAGTAGACTTTAGGATTCTTTCTCAAACTGTTGAAGACTTCTTTATTCGCATTAAGGTCCACATAGCACGCCTCGTTTATCTGCTCGGGCGTGTAGGCTTGTCTTGTCTGCCAAACACCAACCAGAATAATCAATCACACAAACACACCCACAAATAAACAAAATCTGCAAGCTCATACCCAATTCAAATCTCGAAAGCGAAGTAAAAAAACTGTGAACTGAGGTACCTCGTAGAGGACGTCAATGACGCGCTTGATCTGAGCACCGGCGGCGGATTTTCGGATGGTGTTGATGTATTGGAGTCGCTCGGTGTCGTTGGAGAATTTGACGGCCGGAGGTGGAGGCTTGTAGGTCGCCGGAGCCGCCGGAGCGGCTTTGTGAGAAACCCTCGGTTTAGAAGTGGCAGCGATGTTCGTCAAAATTGATTGACAGTTCTCTTGTTGCTTCTTGAACTTGTCAAGTTGCTGTTGCAGAGCCATCTAAAAGCAGAAATGGAACACGTAATTAAACCTAAGTTAAGAAAAATCCGTGTTCTTCTTCGCGGATTCGATTGAATCAGGTGATCATTGATCAATCGGATCGCAAACACTAACTCACATACATCGATTTTTTTTTTCTTTTACAATTTTAATCAGAAAAGTAGGGTTGAAAAATCCCCAATTAAAATATGTTCATTCATCGTGAATAATTTTTCAAGGTTTTTTTTATTTTAAACGAAGAAAAAAAAACCTTCTTTGGCCTCGCAATACCAAAACTCGAGAATCACCTGAGGAGAGAGGTTTCTCTTTCCAGACTCTCTTTTACTTTTAAGGAGGAAGAGAGGTTAATGAGAGAGAGAGAGAGAGAGAGAGAGAGAGAGAGAGAGGTGCCTATATACAATTTTTCCTAATTATATATATATATATATATATATATATATATATATATAGCTGCTTTTGTAGTTGCACATTTCTTTCACATTTTACAGAACAATCCTTGGACAATAAATTTCATCATATAAACTCTTAAGCTTCTTCATAAATAAATGATTTTTTTTTGTCCAAATAACTAAACATAAGAAAATATAAATAAATAATTCTAATTCCAAATATAATTTTAATATATGCTATATTTGATAATAATTTTTTTATATCACCTTTAATAACCTTAGTTAGCTGATATTTTAAGTCATTAAAATTTTCATGTGAATTTTTGTTAGTCAATTTTTGGCATATGATTTTATGTGTAAATAAACAGTATTTAAACCTTGGTTACAGGTAGTTTCATGTGTTGTGTAAGTTTCAAGACATGTCTTTTTAGACCTGTTCGAAAAAGCTGACGATACAGTAGATTTTCTTTTTTAGCAAATTGCTTTTCCGGTGACTCGAACTCTTTCTTTTTTAGCAAATTGCTTTTTCGGTGACTCGAACTCTTCCTCACATTGGGGGTGCAACTGAACTAGTCCCTCGTATGTACAAGAAAATACAATAACAAAAGAGAAAAACAAAACGTAAGAAAAACAAAAAATTGAAATAATTTCAATGTAATTTTCCACAATGATAGAACTTTGATTGAGGAGAAAAAAATAAGTTGAAAAAGATTTACAGTTGCATGAACATAAAATTTGAATCTTGGAAGAAGGAGCTCTATAATCCCCGGTACCACATCAACGCAGAAGCCAATATAGTTTTAGCAAAAATGATGCAAAAGTTAGTCTAGTTATTCATTTATGGCTTATTTTGCTAATGAATTTATTCGAATCTATACTTTTTTTTCACTTTACACGCACTTTAAGATACTACTTGAACATAAAAATTATTGCTTCATCATAGAGAATTTGATATTGCTTGCTCCGCCATTTAAACTTAAGATCTAGTCATACTTAAAACAAAGTACTAAAAAAAAAACGGGTAAAATAGCTGGCTATATCTTATATCAAGCAAAAGGAATCAGCCCAAGCCAAGCATTAAAACTCAATGACAACATATCATGTTTCGGGTCCTGAAGAAGAGTAACAAACAGTTTTATTTTACATAACAGGCACTATATGGCCTAAGCTTGAACAAATAAGGTAATCCAATCCCACTTCAAATGATGTAGTCGGACCAGTCGGAGATGAAGGAAGTGTGGTCCATGGACTCTCCGGGAACATCCTCGTGCTCAGAAGGGCGCTCTTTCCCTCCGACGAGCCTGGCCGGGTTTCCGACGGCGGTGGTGCGCGGAGGCACGTCGATGAGGACGACGGAGCCGGCGCCGATCTTGGCCCCCTGGCCGATGGTGACGTTGCCGAGGACGGTGGCCCCGGCGCCGATGAGGACGCCGTGGCCGATCTTGGGGTGCCGGTCGCCCCCCGACTTGCCGGTGCCGCCGAGCGTGACGTGGTGCAGGATGGAGACGTTGTTCCCGATCACGGCCGTCTCCCCCACCACGACCCCCGTCGCGTGGTCGAACAGGATCCCTTTTCCGATCTCCGCCGCAGGGTGGATGTCCACCGCGAACACGTCCGCCACCCGCGACTGCAGCGCCAGCGCCAGCGGCCGCCGCGACTGCCTCCACAGCCTGTGCGACACCCTCTGCGCCTGCCCCCCACCCACCCAACCAACCGTTTTTTTTTTTTTTCTTTCAGTTTCTTCACAACATAGATACAATAAAACTAGAGATTCGATGCAAGCATTGTAATTTCAATTTCATTCACAATTTTAGTTATATAGTTTTATTATCAAGAATGTTGCTATACCACCCGTTTTCCAGTTTTTCATCGCAACAAACATCCAATAATAAGGTGCTCTCTGTGGTGTCTGGGTTAGATCCGAATAAAATCTACAAGAATTCTAACATTATCGACCGGGAGACTATCCCAATAATCCTAACTATTGTGTCCAGAGAGAATCGAACTGAGGACTGATGAGGTCCCAAGAATCGCATTTACCACTAGATAAGCCCTTTTGAGTTCAGAGCTTTCTTGGCACTACCACTGCAGCTTAGAAACAAGCAGAGATTGAATATTATCATTCAAATGAAGGAAGGTCAAAAAAAAAAAAAAGGAAATGTCTGAGATTGATCACAAGCAAGAAAATGAAGTTCTCTTCTTCTTCGCCTATTAGCAATAGCAATAACTAGGGATTGATACGTAAAATGAAAACAAATTATATTTTTATTTTATTATATATTATTATTATTAAGAGTGTTATTATAATCATTGTAGAACTTCCATAGCAAATCACAGGCTGTTTCTTTCACATTCATATTCGAATGAAATCCAAACTTGATCAGGGAATTCAGAAAGAGAGCCGTAATCATTTTCTTTCATCTACGAATCGAACTCAAAATCCATTCCGGAATTCAGAAAAACCTAGAGAGAGAGAGAGAGAGAGAGAGAAGGGGACACCTGGCAGGCGAGGAAGCCCTTGTAGTTGAGGAGGCAGTGGGAGAAGGAGACGCAGGCGGGGTCGCGCTGTTTGGCGGCGCGGAGGTCGGCGACGACGGCGGAGCGGAGGTCGGCGTCGGAGAAGGCGGAGAGGAAGAGGTCGTAGAGGAGCGTGGAGAGGAGGGTTGAGGAGCAGAGCTTGTTGCCCAAATGGAAGGAGAGAGACCTCTCGAGCGAGGAGTGAGAGAGTATGGTGGAGTACAGATAGCTCGCCAGCGCCGGCTCCGACTCCGCGTCCCTCTTCGCCTCCGCCTTTATCTGCCCCCACACCCACGCCTCTTCCTCCGCCGCCGATCTCATCTCTCCTCCGTTCACCATTACCGCCATCCCTCAAAATACTATGTTGTGTAATGTGCTTCACAGCCAACTTCAAGTTTCGTTCTTTTATGATCCCATTGGGAGATTCCACGACTGCCACGTCACCGACGCTCGTTTCTTTACAAGATTGATCAAGTTGTACTTTGAAATACCTTCGCATAAATGTAACATAGGACTTGCGTTTCAAAATTAAAAATAAAAATGTAACATAGGACTTTGCTCACGGAATCTTCGCATCAATAACTAGCTTAAAATAAATCAATAAACATAAGTTACTATCACAATGCACAGTAGCATTAATAAATGTTGGTTTGAACTTGGAATGTTCTGTACTCAGAACTCCTATGTAAAAAATAAAAAATAAAACAAAAGAACCCAAAGCACGAAAATGTAACGAATGATTAATTTATAGTACTTGTGAATTATAAATGCACAAGGATGATAAACATTATTATACCATGGACTTTGCTCATGGCATCTTCCTATGAGCATCAAGTCTCTCATCAATAACTAGATAGAAATAAATAAATGCATAAATAACATCACAATGAGAGCCATTAAATACGGCCAAATGGAAAACCAATTGACTCAAAAGCTTAACTTATGAGACAAGTCTGTTTATCCTCATCCCTTTGTGTTTCTCGCACCTTACTCTCCCCGCAACAGGCCGTTCTGTGCAGACCAATCCATCGCCCAATATCACACCACACACCACACTCTCGCATTTTCCCTTGTTGAGCATCTCTGGTCCCAGCGCCGGATTAGACCCATAAACTGGTCTCCCTTTGTGCTCGACACACCTTTTGTTCCCTTGAACTTTCTTGTGTTTGCAGGGAGATCCATCGGCCAATACATATCCGCAGATGGCATCAAAGCTATCGCCCGAACCGTGGCTTGAAAGCTGCCCAGCAGAGCCAGGTTGTTGAACGATGTCCGAGACCGATGCTTTAGCCCTCATGCCTTTGTGTTCCGAACATCTTTTTTTCCCTTCGACCGGTGGCCTCGTGCAGATTGAATCCTGACCGTCCAAAACCACTCCACAGACAGATAAAGCGTTACCCTGAACAGCACCGGAGACCCTATCTTGATCCAACAGTCTAGGCCGCGACCTCCCGAACTTGAAAACCCGGGAGAAGAAATTGTGGCTCTCCTCCTCGATCTGCGGCGTAGATTCCCCCGATTTGATCCTTATACCCACTTGCCTCTGTCCAAAAGGCGTAAGCCTCCGGGCAATATCGGCGAATTTGGGGGTCGATGAAGAGACTTTCTTCAGCTTCTGAAGGACGTCATCGGGGCGGCGTGGTCCGTTGGTGCTCGCGTTCCAAGCGTAGTCGAACGTGTTGAGAAGCCGAGTTTCTGTTCTCAAAGCCTCGCTTTTGCTCTGCATCTGTTTTACCCAATCAAAGCAAAGAGTTTGAAAAACGCCATTCTTAAAAACAAAAGTAAAAAACAAGCTCAGACACAGAGAGATCACTGATCATATACTCACACCAGCCCATCTGAAGACAATCGGATAGCCTCTCGAAAGAATATCCTCGAACAATCCGGGGCCCTTTTGGAGACCGATCTCCTTTGGAACACCAATGGAGGCACTGTTTCCCAGGTGAGACCCAGATCGGCCATAATGCTGGAGCCGAGTTCTGACATTGTCGGCTTGGCCGAGATAAACCACGACTATTCGATCCGGTTCGATCTTGTCTATATCACGGCCCAAGCCAGTCCGACACACTGCGAGTCCTAGCTCATACACGCCGGGACCTGAATTCTTTGGCAGATTGTGAACTCGGTACCTCTCGGCTCCTTCCTTGCCCAGAGAATAGTCCTCCCAATCACAAGCCCCAATGAGTATCTAATCAAAAGGCAACCAATCTCAATGTTCTTTTATTACACAATTCTGTTCATATTTGCTTATGATATTTTCTAGTGATGATTCTAACTTAAAGTTTTATAAAACATCCATTTTGGACCCAAAAATAAAAGTTAAAGAGTAAAGTCAAGATCATACAAGATTATACGAACTAACAACGTAGATCTTGGTATAAGCATAAGTGAGAATAACTGGTTATACTTCTTTTCTTGTAAAAAGAGAAAAGGATATATGAAACTTAATCCGAAGCACAAACCCTAAAAAACGCGCATAGTGAAGAAAAGAGATAGTGAGAGCGATAGAAATTACCTCCCATTTGGAGAACTCGCGATCGTGCTTTGTTCGACTACAGTCTTCTCTTTTCAACCTGACCTCACCCAAGTCACCATCTCCGGCGACCATTTCTCGGCCCCGGGAACAAGAAATGTGACCGTTATCTGACTCTCACTTTCGGCGGCTTCTTTCTTTACTTCGCCCAAAGAAGAAGAAACAAAACAAAAAAATCGACTTTATTTATTATTTGATTGGCTTGCTGGGGAAGCCTTGACATTCAGACACGTGGCGAGCCTCAATTGGTTAAAATATACATATTATCCTATGCGCACATACATAAAAGTATTTCTCCTCAAACAATCTGATAAGTGATAACATACCTCGTCTTCTTCGTACACTCAGGAGCCCATTAACATCGGACAGAAAAAAAAAATGGCTTCCATTTCGCTATCTCTTCACCAAAATGGAAACTCAACAGCTTCATCGTCGTCGTCATTATCGCATTCTGAGCTCAAACCATGGCCTCTCTTTAATCGCCTTTCTTTCCGACAAACTGCTTTATTTTCTTCGCCGAAACCCCTATGCTCCTCCGCCGTTCCCAGCGCCGGCCGTCCCGGAGTGTACCGCCGCCGTGACGCGGCGAAGCCTCAGCTGAAGCCTCGGCCTCTTCCGGCGGAGAATCGGAAGAAGGATGATCCAATCAGAGGCCGTGGTCGGAGTGCGGATTTGATGGTGTTGTGCAGGGAGGGAAAGATCGAAGAGGCGTTAGGGTTAATGAGCGAGAATGTTTTCGCTGATTACGAGGTTTTTATCGCTCTCTTGGACTCGTGTATCGCTTCGAAGTCGGTCGAGCTCGGGAAGCGGGTTCACGAGTTCGCGAAGAGGTCGGAGTCTCGAAGCGATGTTCGATTGGGCGAGAAGTTGGTCGAAATGTACGTGGAATGTGGGAGCATGAAAGACGCGCGCAGGGTGTTCGATAGAATGCCCAAGAGAAGTTTGAGTCTGTGGCACAGGGTGATCAGAGGGTACGCCGTGAGTGGGCAAGGACACGATGGGCTGTCTCTGTTCGAGGAAATGAAGCGGTCGGGGCTGAGACCGAATGAAGAGACGTTCTCTGCGATATTGGAGGCTTGTGCCAGCGCGGAAGCCATTGAAGAAGGGTTTGCGAACTTCAAAGCGATGAAGGAAGAATACGGAATTGCCCCGGGAATCGAGCACTACTTGGGCATAATCGCCGTGCTCGGAAGCTCGGGTCACCTAAACGAAGCTGAGGAGTTCATAGAGACAATGCCGTTCGATCCGACACCCCAAGTTTGGGAAGCTCTCGGGAGCTTCGCACGAGTCCACGGAGACCTCGAACTCGAAGAGCGAGTCGATGAGCTGTTGTCGAGAACGAACCCCGACAAAACCCCGTTGCCTCGGAGAAAGAGGGATTTCGAGACCAACATGTTGGGAGGGAAGAAGAATCGGGCGAGCGAGTATCGGTGTGCGAGCCCTTACAAGGAAGAGGGTCATCATCAGAAACTGAAGGGACTTAACGGGCAATTGAGAGAAGCGGGTTACGTTCCCGACACGAGATACGTGCTTCATGACATTGATGAGGAAGCCAAAGAGCAGGCTTTGCAGTACCACAGCGAGCGATTGGCCATCGCTTACGGACTCATCAGTACTCCGCCGCGGACCACTCTCAGGATCATGAAGAACCTGAGAATCTGCGGCGATTGCCACAACGCCATCAAAGTCATGTCCAAGATCGTTGGACGTGAGCTCATTGTTCGAGACAACAAGCGGTTCCACCATTTCAGGGACGGAAAATGCTCTTGTGGAGATTACTGGTAGAAAAAGAGGAACACTTGGGCTGGACTGTGTAAGTCACATATATATAAGTATAACTGTGTACTTTTTGTAGATGATTTAATCACTTCAATATAAAAAAGCTTCATGGTTTACGATTAAGGTAAACTTTTGTTCTTCATGGTCACGGTAATTAGAGAGATCATTTTAAATCTGCAGTTGTTTAAAGAACATGTCCCAGATAAGCAAAACTAAGCAAATGGAAAATTTGATTGAATTCAGGGTTAAGAACCTGTAGTATGGTTTAACATATCACTCTAAAATAGAGTAGAATTATTGCTTACATCGTTGTATCATCTCTACAACAATAATCACTATGCCCGTTGTTGGCTTTTATTTCTACATTACAAAAATAAATTATTACTCAGTTTCTAGTATCAGAATTACAGAGACTCATATCCAAGAGCTGAACAATACTCCCTATCGTATCCTGGAATCTGGCATTGGAAATGAGTCCTGGTTCCAAAAGAATAGAAGTCATAGCACCAGAATTCTCAATCACCTTTTTCGTATGTACACAATGAGATGATCTTCCGTTTAATGGTTGCTGTTATTCACCTCCAAAGAATGGGATTTACTGTCTGAAATCTGAATACATCCGAATGGAATACAAGGCTTTCCCTTTCCCTTATTGGGACTGAAGCGACGGTGGTTGGATATTCCGTTTGTTTGTCACCACTTCGACCACGGTCTCATCCCGTGATGGAACTCTCAGGTACAGCTTCATTACGTCGTAAACTGTGAACCCAATAGCCACAGACGGTACAACCTGAACCATAAAACAAGCAGAATATTTTTATCATTTGCCACAGATTACAAAAGTGTCGCTGAGATAGGCAAGAGACAAGACACCTTCAGATAATTAATGCTTAGCCCCGAAAACAATTGTTTCCACCCTTGTGTTTGGGCGATCTTGACAAGGGTTTCCATCGTTCCTTTCACCTCTACACTGTTTTTCGTCGGCAAATACCGCTCCACCTGCGAAAAGACACATCTATGCATTAGACTATGACGAAACCTGGGTAATTAAGGGCACAATTAGATCGTTTAGTTAATAATTAACTTGGCCTATAATTCTAGAGGTAGGCCAATCTCTCTATCTAAAGTGTACTCTGCACCTAAAATAACTTAACTAATTAATTCACTAAATGGTGTCATTAGCCCTATTGACCCACCCTAATAATCTATTCAACCTAAAATGTAAATAAATGAATAAAATACTGACTTACCCCTCTGGTAACAGTAAAAACTTAAAATCTTGCAAAAGGTACCTGCATTTGCCTTCTGACGACGTCGAGCGGGTAAGTGAAAGTTTGGCCTAACAAACCGGCAACAGATCCGCACACTAGTTTCACCGTGATGTTTTTCTTCTGTTCCTCGGGGACGTGGCGTTTCATCTCCTCGTAGAAATAAAACTTCAAACCAGAATACGGGAAGATTCCATATAAGGACGGAGCTGAGAATTCGTGTTTGTGTTATAAACAGATGGGATTGTCAACAAGTCACACAAACTCACGACTAGCAATGCATTAACAGTTTTCGGATGCGTACCCACACCGCGATAGAGCCCCCTTATTCCGGCCTCTCTGAACGTCCTCGAGAAACAATCCGAAATTCCTTTGTACACCATCTCGTTACTCGCCAGCCCTTGAATGCTCAGTTTCGCCGAACCGACGACCTGAAACAAAAAAAAAAAAAAAAAAAAAAAAAAGGATTAAGGCTGGGTTTGACAGAAAGTTTCAATTTTGTAAATATATATTGCGTCCTCTTTCTTTATAGGCTTAGAAGGAGAAAAGAACAAGCTTTTTATGACCTATCTTTCTAATCTGATGGCTTACCTGATAAGCTAACTTGGTTCGAACCAAGTCGAGAGGGTAAGTGAAAAGCACGGCCGTTCCTCCCGCGACCGATCCGGCCATGAGATCGAGCCCCGGTCCCCTTCCCACGTTCGGAAAAGCTTCGATGATCCACCGACGGTATTGCTCGTATGCCATGTAATGCAAAGCCGCGTACGGCACGATTCTTGCCACGCTAGCTCCGTTCCCTCTGTACAATGTTTTTTTTTCCCAAAGGTATATATGAATTGACTGACTGAAAGTTTTGGAACCGCCTATTTCAGGAAAACGACGACCGGCTCGGAAACTCACTTATAGAAGCCTGACGCCCCTTCCGTTCTCGAGATCTTTTTGAAGGATCCAAGTAGACCTATGCTCTGAAATTCCGATCTTCGGGTCTGAGAAAGAAAGGGCACATGAAGTTTATGCAAGCCTACTCAATTGCATCATGATAAACAGTAGCAAAAATATATATGGCAACACCTTATTCCTAAATTCTGATTAAGTCACTTAAATTGCTTTAGTTAATGCTGCTAATGAACTAATGTCTAGTGATTTAAAACCATTACAATCGTACTAACTCCTTTTCTTCAGTCAGATTTCATCATTTATCACAAAAGCGAAAACCCTAAAGACAGAAGAAATGTACCCAAAAAAAAAAAAAAAAGTCGGTTGAGAAATTTCAGCAATGCACATAATGATCAACAATCAAAACCAAAAAGGCCACTCCTGAAACGAATTCAATCACTAATTCACGCACAAACGAACTTAAACTCACCTGAAACAAAATCTTGACACGCTCGAGTGGAGCGACGAAAGTCTTGGCGACTCCGCCGGCGACTCCACCGGCGACCAATTCCTTGGCGAACAAAGGCATGGCTTCAATTACCCCATCGAAACCCGCACCCATATCTCCTTCTTCTCTCTTCTTTCCCATCCAATTAAGCTTTTTATATCACAGCGTCAAGGGAAAGAGAGAATATTTTGGGAGGAGAAAGAGAAATTGGGTTTCCTTTTCTTCTCCTTGTACTACCTAAGCGCTGAATGAGAAGAAAGGACCGAAGCGTTTCTGAGCTGCAGAGTTGTGGGTTTTATATGTTTAATTGAGACGAGGGCGAAAAATGTAATTCTATTATCAGTATTATGTTTCTTTCAACTGGTGGTGAGTTGAATTGAAAAGCACAAACTTCATTTTTCTGATAAAACTAAAAAGCTTTTTTTTTTTTATCAGAGGGAAAAAAATAGTTTTTTTTATTATTATAATCAGAATCTGTGTCTCTTCCATTGGTCCATGAAAGAGCTTCGTGGAGCTAATCCCTTGTATTTAGCTTTTACAATCACAGCCGCCAAATAGAATTTCGGGGATTTTTCAATGAGAGTTTCTGGTATTTCGAGACTGCATGAAGATGAACTTCGTGTTTTTTTTTTGGGTTTAAAGTTATATAGCAATAAGTCATGGAAATCATTTCAAAATTTGTTAAAATAAATCCATAAAAACTATAAGAAAAATCCTACGGATTAAATCACTAAAAATGTTAAATTTATAATTTAGCACATTTGCTTACATGACTTAATTAGTTAAATAACATTTTATATAAATGTTCTAGTATTTTCATAGTTATTGATAAATGACTAATTTATCAAAATAGATGAATAATTTAGTAATTACCGCGATTATATAATATAATAAAATAGAGGGGAAATTAGAGAGGGAAAAAAAATTGATCAATTATTAAGTAACTTTTTTTTAAGAAAATTAAGATAAGTAACAATATATATAAAACTGCAAATTGTAAAATAAATAAATAAAAAAGGAAATTATTTAATTAGTTAGTTTAACCCTCCCTCCTCTTCTTGTACTCCTCCTTCTAGTTTCTCAAATTCTGTAGTTTTTTATTTTATTTTTATTTTTTATCAAATCTATTTCTGTAGTTTCTTTTTAAATTAGATGGTGCCGTGGCAAATTTGAAAAGAACATTCTCACGCACGCACAGCACACTAACGGTTTATACTTTTTTATTCATCCATAGAATGGTAAGTTGTCACGGAAGTTGATACTTTTGTTCTTGTCTTGCTATTTTGTAATGCATTTGTATTTGCATACATCATGGGATGACTCCAAGCTGGGAAATTTATTCTTCAAGAATGAGCCTAGGAATAAGTATATATTGTTTGTTGATTATACAATTTGGTTTATTGACAATTTGGTAAATATGACTATTTAACATTTATTAAAGATTCGAGAATCGCTTCCGTAGTGCTCTTCTACGGCAAAGTTGCAATCAACATTCCAGAAGATGAAGATAAATACAAATTGGTGGATGTTCTGAATTTAAACTTTTTTATTTATGACTTAATTTCTATGGTGTTATTAAGATGTGACTTTAAAGTTTGAAAGGCCATTGAAGGTAATTGAATGAATGAATAACATCACTGTTAACAAAGGCATCATGTATGAGAAATATATGACTCAACCATATTAATGACGATTTTGTGCCACAATTTTGAATAGAACCGTTTACCAAAATGGTGGGATAAAAGCGGATTTTTCTTTTTCTTGGCTAAATTGAATGAGAAAATTTATGTTTAAAGACTTCTTCCTCTAGATGGTAACGAACTATCCAATTGGAAGTTAGCATATTCAAGTTAGCATATTCTTACACATCTTGCATTTCACTCGATCAACGTTAGTAAAGCCGTCTTTGTGTTTCATAACAATCTTCCGTTTAAAGCGCAAGAACAAGTCGACGAAGATGGTTGTAGACAAAGATGTGTCTAGGTCATTTATTCACATCAACGATTGTTATATACATTTCAACAAAAGTTAGTTATAATTTGTCAAGCTTGTAACTCAGACTCAACCGAGTATAATATATATAGCTGGTGATTAGAGTTAGTCATTCATCTCAGTTGTTTGCGAGAATTTTGTACGCGAGGAATTTTTTTTAGAACAAGAATTGGGTCTTGTTTCTCTAGGAGATAGTTCTTAGAGGCTTGTGAGTTCTTTCATCAGAGAAGACGTTCTGCGAAGAAGCTCGGGTTCGTGATCACATTGTATTCATGTACTCCTTCAAAGACTTAGTGGATCGAAGTAAGGACTCGTTTGAGCCCTGAATAGGATTAAGATCTTTTACCATCCAACCTAGAATAAAATCATCATGTTATTGGTTCCCGCATTTTATGTTCTTGATTACTTGTGTTCTAAGTTACCTCTGTGTTCTGACCGTTGTAAATTCTCAATTTAAATAAATAAATATCGGTTACATTTTTACCGATACAACAATTGACTAATTCAGCCCCCCATACCTCGTAGACTCTGGTATCTAAAAGGTTGAGAGATATCTGAGTTAGCGGTGTTCTAAATTTGATGCGGAGCAAATGATCATATCAAGGATTTGGTAGTACAAGAATGGAAAACACTTTTAACAAGACTTGATCAGGGAAAGAAGGATGTTCTTGAGCTCGTCCCCGTCGCTCCATTCGTGGACTTTGGCCATTACGCGAGCCCGATCGCTAAGAATGTGCCTCCACAGAGGATAATTGTGCCTCGGCATCACATGGTCTCTTATGGAGAGCCCCAAAGTCGGGCAAAAATCGCCGCCCCCGTCTCCAAGGTAAATTACAGTTTTCCTCTCCGTCTCGGGAGTCTGAGATTGGATCTCGTAAAGCACCCGACCCTGAAACCACCACCACCACGTCAAAGAAGAGATTGGAGGCTTTTTTTTTTTCCTTTCTTTTTAAAACCATGTTATGGGCAAGTTTGAATCACATCGAGAGAAGCGCATTACCTTGCACAAATTGGGAGGGCAGAGAGTGCAGCGATGAGGCGAGTTCGAATTGTGATAAGGCGAGATTACAAGCCGACCATGTTCGTCCACAACCGTCGGATTCGTGACTATCTCTGAAAAGCATCCCAGCAAGCCATGATGCTCCATAATCGCCTCGATAAAGAACTTGTTCGCGTCGCTGATTATCCTCACGTCACACCTGAAAATTGCCTTTTTTATATATATATATTTTTTTTTTTGCGTAGTTGCACATTTGTGCTTGGATTTCACGGGTCGTGGCAGATTAAGCTCGTATTTCATCGGCATCCTTAAATTTTGAAACTTTTATACCCGTGGCTATTTTGTTTAACTTCTGTCAATTTTTGGAAGGAATCTCAACTCTCAAGGATGTGATTCATGTGACCTTAACTTTTCGGGTACAATAATTTATTTATGTTGATCTATAAAAATTGTTGACAGAACACTACGGATATCAAATAGAAGACTGGATTTTAGAATAAAATTACATGAACCGATCATTTTACCTTAAAAAAATTAATTCCATAAAAAAAACTGAAGAAAAGTTGGCAATAGATACCCAGTTTCAAAGTTGATGGACTAGTGGTGTAAAAATATATAAATATTAAAAAAAAAAAAATCCATAAGTCATGAATAAACTGTAAAACTAAGAAAGTTCAGGAATTTTACCCAAGAGCATGGGCTGATTTAATGACTTCTACGATACTTGGGTGAATGGGAGCTCTTTTGAGACAATTGGCAATATCTGATATTGTCTTTCCTTGGGCATGAATCTCCATCATCATCCTATTCTGTTACATTCTCAATAACAAATTTATTGGCTTCAATCCAAATGACACCCGCCATTTAAAATGACAAGTTTTATGAATCCCAAAGAATTTTTGCTGAAAATCCTAGCTATATATAGTTCTCTCTCGCTCCATCAAGTTTCAGTACCATTCCCCGAGTACTTAAAAAACTTGAATTTCATTAGAAATCTTATGGTTTATTGTTTTGCAAGAAAGATTTCGTCAAGTACTTTTTTTATTTTGCTTTGGGATTTCATTTGGTATTTGGTTTAAATTATAAGTAATAGCGACCAACCCGCAAGAGAGAAAGGCGTTCCAAGAATCAAGACTATATTAAATTAAAACTCTTAATAACCTTTATTTTTAATAGAAAAAAATGAAGTGATTCTTAATAAAATTGTAAACATTAAAATAGAGAGAAGAAAAACGGTGGACAGTACGTTATTTAGAGGATTAAAAATAATTGATCGCTGCTTGGAGATTTGATTTTGAAAAAAAGCTATAGAAAAATGTAATAATTCATCGTCCCGTTGGTCCAAGTTCCAATCTTTTTCATATCCATTCTCCGACTCACACACAGAAATCATAACAAAAACAGGGGGGGAAAATATGAAAAATAAAGATAATGAACAGTGTTCATTATCGTAGCTTATTGGTGTTCATTGAACACCAATAAGCTACGATATACAGTTTCGTCAAAATCTTTGAGTATTTTATGAATCTAACTTTCATTTTTCTTGATTACGAGAACAACAAAAAGAAAAAGAAAACCCATATTTTCAGAGTTTCTTAATCAACAAACAGATGAAACTCAAATAGACCCACAAAGCAAACGGATCGCGAAAAGTTAAGAATGTAATTACCATGAGTGAATTCCAAGGCATAGTTGAGCGAAGCTTAGAGAATAGCTCGGTCATTCCCATCTCTGTGACCACCCACCTATCGCTGTCACCGTCGATTATCGTCCGGTCAAAGTCAAACACCACAAGCGTCCCTGTCATGGCGGTTGATTCCCGGTTTCACGGCTCGGCAACTCTGCTGGGTTTTTGCCTTTTTCGTCGACTAACAAGCAGAGAGGTCGTTTGGTTCGTTAGTCCTAGCGCTATGGTGCTTCGTTCAAATGATTCGCTGGCGTTGAATTGGGTGATTTACAGCCGTTCGATCTCGGATTCGATTGTTGATCGAAGGGGAAGAAGAAAAACGACGCAACTTTGTTAGCAAAAGTATCAAATATTGGGCCTTAAAAAATAATACTGTAATTGGGCACACCTTAACTGCAGTAGAGCATCAAGCTTCACCGTTGATTTCAATTAAGATTTACGCAGAACACCTAATGACCAATCAAACGGTTTGAAAAAATTGAGACTGAATAAGACTAAATAATAACAAATAAAAACAAAAAAACTTATTGAAAAAATATAATATATATTTTTTATTTTACAAAGTTAACTAGACTTATGTCTGAAAAAAAAAAAAAATTGGATGCCGTAATTATTTAGCCAATTTCAAACTCGATTTCAAAAAACTAACCAACGTATAAACATGCCCACGTATAAACTTGATTTTAAGGGCGCCGTAATTATTATAAGTCTTAGTATTACGTATAAACATACCAATGTCCGCTCAAAATGGATTGAAAAAAGTTAACAATATTTTCATACCAACATAGCATAAATCGGCTAATCTGTATCCAATTCAAAATCAAACAAATAACACACAACTATGTATGTAATAAAGCACTAAAAAACTAAATGAAAAATAAAACCACAAATAAAATAAGAAATCGATAACAATTATGTCATAAAGATTAAAAGAGAGTAAAACTATATATAATACGAAGATCGAAGACAACATAATACGCCACAATATCGGCACTTAATAAAAATCCATCTAAAAGTCAATATTTTTAATTGACTTTTACTCATTAAAATTACATAAATGAGCACGATAAAAATAGATATTATCATTTTATTTTAGATTCATTCTTACCTAATTTGAATACTCATTCCTAATATAAAAATTAATATGATAATATATTTTTCTTACGATGCTTATTTAATTTGATAAATTAACACGATGAAATAAAACATTAATTATGTGATACAAAATAAAGAGTTAATTTAACAATAATAGTCAGATATATACTTAAAAACATAATATATGAAAAGTTAAAAAACAACATTTCACTAAAGGACAAATGATACTTTTCCCCATCTCTAAAAAAAAGTGAGAGTAGTAAAATGGTTGAGTGAAAAGTGAAAACCTTATTATTTTCCTAAAACCGGCAATCACGGCGCGTAAATATCTTTTTTCTTCGGCCACAAATACAATATCACGAATCGAAGTTATAACACCATATTTATTACTTCGAATTTTCTCTAATTTATTATGCTAATGCCGACGTATCAAGACACTTCCAAATTCAGTCTACTTTCGAGGCTAAATCTAAGGGCAAACAAGCCCTACAAATATCCCATTTTGCTTCACCACTATACATTTTTTTCTTCTTCAATGGGGTCTAGTTAAAATTATCATGATCTGTCCTAAGCATCACATCAAGTACTCTGTGTACTTTTAATTAATAGGCCAACAACACATACACACCTAACAAAATGGGATGTCTTCTGTTTCATGGAAAGCTAATTACTTTGCCACGAGGGAACCAAAAATGCTAACCAAAAAATAATAAAATTGAAGAGAAGAGACTAGAAAAAGAAAAGAGGCATTAGTAGAAATGTTTTCACGTGTGAATTCAAGAAATATGGGTACAAATTTCCGGGCTATAGCTACAACATGATCTACTAGCATTCAATTCCATAATCTGCCAAAAAAAAAAAAAAAAAAAAAACCTCTATTATTATGTCTTAAATACTTTTGGCTATTAAATTATTGTGAAAGAAAGAACGTTTGGTGTTAGCATTTAAATAAGACATGGAATCTAGTCGTTGCCATGTATAATGAGTAGACAATAAAAAAATTATGATTCAAGAATGCTCTTCTTTTGTAAGGTCAGATGTATCCAATTGGTTACTATTCTTTTTTCATTAGTTTAATGTATTACTCTTAATGTGGCAGAAAGGAATTGGGGATTCAAGGTACCCATTTTTTTTAAATCACGTCTTGCATACATACAAGTTACAAGTAAAACATTACAAATGAAAATCAAAAGTCACATAGACAATTGTTTCTTCGCATGATAATGACATTTCTGTCGGTTCAATTTTTATTTTTTTTTAGTTTATTGTTTTTTTTTTAATAAGATTATATCAAGCATCAAATAAAGCGCATATATAGTGCTCTGCAACGTTTAATATAATATAAGACATAAATAAATTTATATAAACATATAGGGATCAAAGGTTAAAACTTTGGAATTAATTTAATTTTACTACAGAAAATTAAAATTCATAAGAAAATCAAATATTTTCATCATTTTTGAAATAAATTCTGAAAACTTTAAGAGAGAACTTAAAAGACACACGCATGATCTTACATGTATAAACTTTCTTGAATTTGCAATTCACATTTATTTTTCAACGGAATCTACATCTTAAAGTCAGTCTCTCAAACTATCTCCCTTGAATTTTTCATAATCCACATACAATGAAATTTCTATTTTCTTTCTTCGGATTTTTCTGAGTTCCATAGCCTCGTAGAATGACAACACGGTGAATAAGGAGTTTGAGTAAAAAGAAATGACATCAGTCGTGCGTGTGATACTGAAAGTGAGTGCTGCTTTTGAATTTCAACCTAGCATATACTTTATTTTACATTGAATTATATTCATGATAGGTGATAGTGATGGATATAGTCATAGTGGTGTGGGTGGTTGAGGAGGTGCCTATGGCGGTGGGGGTGGTGGATACGCCGGCTCAACTGCCTATAGTACCGAGGACAATGTGAGTGAATAGTACCACCTTTGGATGAAGATTACAATTGTTTGCATCCGATTTTTTTTTTTTACATAAGATATGGACGTGGCCTATAAAGAAGTATGAATGATGTCATGTCATTTTCGTCTAATAATGACGTTGATCAGCTTTTTATCCATCGATATGATTTATATTTTTCTCCTGAATACTTGTGGTAAAATTTGCGGGAAGAGGTATACCCATGAAATATGAGTCTCGACACGAGCTAAGCGATAACTCAACCCTTGATGTCAACCACTCGAGTACGCTTTCACCATCACGGCCTTTCTTGCAATAGTTTTGACAAACTATGGACAAATTTTAATTACAAATTCAAAACCAAGTTGAGAAAATGCATAACCTTGAATACATGATTATAGTAAAAATAAATTATATATATTGCATATTGCAATGGGATTTATTTATTTGCTGGAATCAAAATTAATAATACTTTACAGGTTTATTTATGCATTGAAGTTAAAATTAATTATACTTTTTGGTTAGAAAGTTGTTACAAGTGACTTATCTTAGTCAACATTTTTAATTTTTAGTTCATTAGTCATTTGACTATGATATATATTGGTTTATTAGAATTCGATTGCAGTGGGGTTATATTTAGTAGCTTTTATTTATTTATTTATAAAATTAATCTATTAAATTGTTATGATAGTTTTTTAAAATAAGAGATTAACTTATTCTAACACAAGTGAAATTAACAATATTATATGAAACATATGTTTTGAAGAATAACTATATTATGAAATTATCTATATTTCATGAAAACTACGACATTAGATGTAATGTAAATATGTGTATTCTGTTAATTCGTATAATGTTCAAGTAAGAATTATATTCTCCAGAATATACTACACCTGGCTACAATATAAACAAATAAAAAATAGTAAATAATACATAGTAAACGAGACATGTCAACATGTTTATATTGTTGAGTTGACATGACACCAAAGCCATAGGAAGTTGATTGATACTAATAGAAAATAGATGTCGCAGCAAATTAAGAAGAAAATATAAAGAATTTAACACGATTGATTTAAATCAAAGATTTCTTTTCTCAACTAATGCCTCGTCGAAGTTTTTCGTACAAATGGGGTGCGTTCGGTAGAACATTGAATACTCAAAATCTTTTCCGATCAAACACATTTAAATGCTTGATTCTGAATGATGAAATATTTATTTCTTTCGGTGCTAATCAATCAACACACACAAAAAAGAAGGGAAAAGGAAAGAGAAAAAAAGAAAGAAAATAAGAAAAGAAAGTGTAAACCATTTTTCATGATTTGCATAAAAATGGTGGCAAGTTAATCGTTAGGTGATATGGAAAAGTAGACATAAAGGGCAAAAAAAAAAAAAAAAACCACGTATACAATAATAAAAGGAGAAACAAATGGCACGTAATAAGATTTATAATATAGTATTGAAATTGGTTTTCTTAACTTTTTCGTTGGCAATACTCAAATGATTAAAGGTGAACAAGCTTATTAAAAAGACTAAAGAATTATGGCTAAATAATTTATAGAGCAATTACGCTAATGGCGTTTAGAAATATGATAACAAAGCTAAGATTAGTGGTGGGATATGATTAATCATTGAGTCAAATCAAAGGCAAGCAACCACACAATTTTGTTACTTGAAAAAAAAAAATCATATTAAAAAAATACACTAATAAAATTGTTATCAGTCCGTCTCCGTCGTCCGCACAAACTACAATAATATTAATTTTAATATTAAAAAAAAGACGTTAATGGGACCCACTAAAAGAGCATCCAATGACAAGTGTACACATTGGCACGCCAACAACAACGAGCACTTTTTTAGTCAAAAACCCCAAAAAAGGATACCAAAAGCCGTGCCACTAATCAATCATGATCCGGGTCCAAATTTCGGATCCCAAAACGAGATAAAATTGAATCCCATATTTTTATGGTGAAAATGAAACCAAAGCAAATCCCTAGCGATAAACGACACCGTATCGCACTTGAAAAAACGACGTAATATATACAAGGCTTATAAACGGCGGTTAAAAAGTTAGTTTACAAATAGTCGCTCTGACTGCGTCGGTGGTTGTAAACCTCTCTGCTTATTATTTTTAGAGAGAGAGAGAGAGAGAGAGAGACTTTTCTAGAGAGAGAAATCGCTTCATATTTAAGCAATACAAGCTCAGGCCAAGCTTTTTCTCGGGGGAGAGAGCCGAGAAAGAGAGACAGAGGGAGGGAGAGAGAGATAGATACGGGCATACGGCCATGGCTGAATCGAACGATTTCGTTTCCATTGACATGGAAACGATCTATCTCGGTGGAAAAGTAGGTTTTGTTTTTGTTTATAAATTTAATTTCATTTTTATTTTCTGTGAGCTAGTTTTTGCTTCTGTGCTTTTAGTTTTTGTTTTCCGAGGCTTTAAAATTTTAGAGTTTGTTGTGTTTTGCTGTTGCCAGAGGTAAAGATTCATGGGAAGATTGACTTTTTCCTACAATAATTATACATGTTTGTATTTTTCCCATTGAGTTGAATTGTTGATTCTTGAAAACTCAATTCAGATTAAATTGGGAATTTGAGAGTTATTAAGAGGACTGAGAATCCAGTTGAATGAAACGGAAGTGCAGAGTCGATCAATTGGGTTTTGGTTGTACAATCATGACTAATTTTTTTGGGGCATTTGTGCGTTTCCCAAAAAAAAAAGATGTTTGAATTGATTCGTCGATGTTTTAATCTGTGTAAGTTAGGAAATTGGAATACATGGTAATGCCAGATCTGTGAACGCGCTGTTTGCAAATTTGTGGGGTTATAATTCCCATTCAAACATTGCAGAGATATGCAAGCTTTCTGGTTATGTTTGAAGCCTTATAGACAGTTATTCCAGTCTTTTTGCAATTTGTTTTCCGGTCATTAAAACTCAATTTCCCTCCTATAATATAGTTCTTAAATCACAATTTATGATTGTTATTCTGTTTCTTTTGCAAACCCTCAAAATGTATTTTTTATTATATGTTGCGTTTTTCTTATGTGGCAGAAAGGAAAAACATTTTTTAATAATTTTCTTTTTAACTCGTTATTTTTTTTTGTTTTTGTTTTTGTTTTTGTTTTTTTTGTTTTTTTTGTTTTTGTTTTAGGTGCTTATTGTGTGTTTTAAAATGGTGATGTTTTTTCTTTCTGTTTTCATTATTGATAAATTTTGGTCTGTCTTTTTTTTCTTCCTCCTTTGTGGAAATTCTGTAATGCTTTGCTTCGTGTGTATGATTCTCGTTATGGCTAACAAATCGGAATCTCTGCTGGACCTATTAGGAAGTTAAGTGTTTGAGGATAGACCAAATCAAAATATTCTTTCCTTCATTAGTTATATTCTTGTTTTTTACATTTTTAGACTCCTCTAACTGTTACTTACTCTTTACCATCTGTTTCTTTTTTATTGGCCATTTTTATCAGTTAAAAGTCAATGTCTTTTTTAACGGTGATTTCCATGCCTCTCTTTTTTTAAAGTGTCACAATCTCTCTCTCTCTCTCTCTCTCAAAATAAAGAGCGAAAATAAGGCAATAATTGAAATTTGGAATTACGTATTTGTTTCATCCATCTTTCCCAAAAAGTGATATGAAAAATATAATGGTTAGTTATTTTTAGTCTGCCTAAAAGGAAGGTTAATGCACATGGGAAGTTCCATTGCATCTTTAAGACCTTACTTGCAGGCTTGGAATACGGTCCAATACCTTTGTATTATCAAGGCTATAATAACCCTTATAATATTACACATAACTGTCGAACCATGTGGATACTTTGACTACAGAAGTGAATTAGAGAACTATAGATGGTTTCAAATTCCATGGTAGGATTGAGTTCCAAAAGTATAGTACACTCATTTGCGATTCATTTGACGTGTATCTGTGCTTTCTTGTTAAGCTATCTCCTTTTTCTATTTGTTACTCACGAACATCTATATTCCTCAGGAACATGTAATAAAAACTGGCCGTGGCAATGTGTCCGTAATCGTCTATGGGGATCAAGAAAAGCCGGCACTTATCACTTACCCAGATTTAGCTCTAAATCGTAAGTGACCTTGTGTATTCGTTTCCTCGAATCTTATTTTATAACATTTTTCTCTATCACGGTGCTCCTTTAAGTACCGTGTGCTCTTTTTACGAAACTTATCCTTGTCTATTGTGTAATATGATGAGCAGATATGTCATGCTTCCAAGGATTATTCTTCTGTCCCGAAGCGGCTTCTCTGCTGCTTCACAACTTCTGTATATACCACATCAGCCCTCCCGGTCACGAGGTCAGCTAGCTTTTTTTCCTGGTTTGAACGTGCATATATATATATATATATATATATATATATATGTTTCTGTATATTTTGCATGATTTGCTTCTTAACTCAACACTGTTATTAACTTGGATCGTTTTTTTTGGCACATCTGTAAGAGTCTTTGCAGTTAGGAGCTGCTCCAATTTGCCCCGATGATCCTATGCCTTCCGTTGATGATTTAGCGGACCAGATTGTCGAAGTTCTCAACTTCTTTGGGTAAATCATTTGACATTGAGTTTGATGAATTGGTCAATTGATGTGCAATAGAAATGTGCCAGATAATTAAAATGTCTTAATATGTTCATACTATTTTTTAAACGGTTTCATGCTTATGTCCTCCAGGCTTGGTGCGGTTATGTGTATGGGAGTGACCGCGGGTGCCTATGTTCTCACCCTCTTTGCCGTAAGTTTATTCTGGGACTCTCTGATCATACGTTGTTCTGATTTTGGCATATGTTTTACTGATCAAGATGTTTTTTTTTTCGGTGTTGCAGACAAAATATAGAGAACGTGTCGTAGGTTTGATACTAGTGTCTCCTTTATGTAGGGCACCTTCTTGGACCGAATGGATTTACAATAAGGTTTTATTTTATTTCTTTTCTACGGTTAACTTCTATTTATTCCTGAAGCAGTTTTTAAAAATCTAACTATTTCATTTTATTCTGCTCAGGTGATGTCGAATTTGCTATATTTCTATGGCATGTGTGGTGTATTGAAAGATTGCTTGCTTCAACGGTATTTCAGTAAGGTATCACTCCTGAATTACCAATCTTTGTTTTGTTTATTTCCTCGTTTTTTTTATAAGTCATCTCGAAAATAAAATGCTGTTTGTCGTGAATAGGAGGTTCGAGGCAGTGCAGAAGTGCCAGAGTCGGATATAGTTCAAGCATGTAGAAAAGTTGGTTCTTAATCTTGAATTTATATATTTTCTTTCACTCCAATCCTTAAAGAGTCTTTTCAGTTCGTAATAGACCTTATATGTGTCTCTTCTCTAATCTCAATGTCATTTTTCTTTCTTCAGTTGCTGGAAGAGAGGCAGAGCATTAATGTTTTTCGGTTTCTTCAAACAATTAACCGGTAATAAGATAGCATCAGTTTTTCACTCTTTGCAGATTTCTATTTTGAATAACTTTTCCACGTCTTGGTAAGTTTTTATTTTTATGTTTAACTTCATTGCATAATCGCAGGAGACATGACATTACCGATGGTTTAAAGAGGTTAAGATGCCGGACACTTATTTTTGTTGGGGATGGCTCTCCTTTCCACTCCGAGGCTCTTCACATGACTGCAAAATTAGACAAAAGATTCAGTGCCCTAGTGGAGGTATGTTTGGTTGAAAAAAAAAATACCCCAATTGTGCTAGTAAATTGAATGTCAATTATTTATTTAAATTATCCCGAGAGAGTGAGCGAGTCTTTGGCTTTTGGAATCTCCGAATTCCGTGTACCTATGGGAAGGGCTGCCTGATAGAAGCGTTTGTTAGAACGTCGTGGAAGATTAGAAGCCACCCTTTTTTTGCATTTGGGATCACTGCTTCAACAGATTCCAGACTCACAAAGACGTCCTGGAAAGAACCTCAAGAGCCGCAAGGCTGTAAAGACAATTTTGGGGGTCTTGTTGTGGAATTTGACACTCGTAATTCCTGTATTTTGAACGATTCCCCTTATTTGTTTAGTTAGGGACCATGCTAGTGCCACTTAGGTTTGTAATTTCGTTCTGGTTTTCCTACCAGTCTGAGATTTCCTCTCCATTTTTGTTTTTTATTTTTTTTATTTTATACAGGTTTGCTTCTTATGTAAGAAATAAATAAAAAAAATTAACAGAGATTGTGATGTCTTGTACAGGTCCAGGCTTGTGGCTCAATGGTGACAGAGGAGCAACCACATGCGATGCTGATACCAATGGAGTATTTCTTCATGGGCTATGGTCTTTACAGACCGTCCCACTTCAGCGACAGCCCGAGAAGCCCGCTCAGCCCGTCGTGTATCTCCCCCGAGCTTCTCTCTCCCGAAAGCATGGGGCTGAAGCTCAAACCCATAAAGACCCGCGTTTCGCTCAGCGATTAACGGCGCGGTATACAGGTAGAAAAATGCAAATACTTGTAATTCCAAAGAAAGAAAGAAGAAAAAATTATGTCATTTTTTATTCCATTGTTCTTCGATTTTTTTGTTTATTTGAAAAAGGGTTAGAAGCTGCTGTTGGAGGAGGGGTTGTTTGTAGATAAAAAAAAAAAAAAAAAAAAAAAAAAGTATGAGGATATTTAAGGTTTATAAATATGTTAAACTTTTAGGGAGAAAAAGCTTACATTCATTATTTGTAGTCAGTCATGAAAAGGAATCGGCCGGGTTGTCTGTAATTTATAAATAAAAAAAAAAAAAAAAAATGGACTGAGAAATTTGTTTATGATGATGACGAGCAATCAATAAGAGAAAAAAAACTTTACCCCATTATTTAAAGATCCCTTTCTCCACATTCAATCAAGTTTCTGTTCATGTATATTATTATATACGTAGTACATACAGAATTGTCTATTATATGTAAATGCATTTTATGAGCTGTCATGTGGATTACTTTCGGTGGCACATATCTAAGGAAAAGCGTCATAGTTTGTTTGCCATCGAGGATTTATAAGTGGTCAACTTCTTTTTATTCTATATGTTTAGTTGGCACTTAGTAATTATAATTAAGACTGAATACTAAGTTATTGCTCTGGTGTCTTGTAATCTAATCCGGTGGACCTATGAGGCTTTGACAGCAAAATCGATTTTGATTTATCTGCAATTATTGTTCTATTTTGTTATTGGTGAACGTCATGTACGTTTTTTGAGACGCTTTAATACGAGTTAGTTATGACTGATATCTGTTCCCATCATGTTGACCAAGAATTTTATGGGCTTTTGTCTCGGATTTACTTCTAAATTTAAAGAATTTAACACCTCTTTAAGAAAGAAAAACTGGATTAGACATGAAAACATACATGGATTATAGTCCCTACAACTACAGGGAAAAGTATGTTAGCGGCAATATTACAAATAATATTGATATAGACGGATAAAAGACAAATCGCATGCAAGAAAAGTACACGTAAAATAAAGTACAAAACCCGGTTACACCTTTGAACTAAGAACCGGAGAAAACACAAAATAAAAGATCGGAAACGTCGAGGCCCGTTTGACGGTTTCCTTGAAGCTTTTTATCGCTCTCCCACAGGTGCTGGAAATCGTGAGCGAAAGCCTCCCAGGATACAACGACGTCAGAGGCAAGGTGAGCACCAACCACTTGACTCTCTCGGCGAACTAGAACCTGCGAGAATACTATCACCAAGACAAAGGAAATTTTCTGGGAGCAAGAGAGAATCGGGAACAGTGGGGAAAATCTGGAATCAAGTGCGACTGAATGAGAGCTTAGGACCTCTTATATAGGCCAAGGCAGCGAATTTGAATCACCCATCAAAACGTCCAGGTTTAATGCTCCTAATGAGGCCATTAACGCTCGGTTACAAGCCAACGTTAATCCACCAACGTTCGCTCCTAATGAGGCCATTAACGCACGACGTTAATCTTCCAACAGCATTGATGCACGGTGTTTAATTCCCAACCATAACGCGCATCTTGAGGAATTAAATCAATAAGAAGTGAAATTTGTAGTAAAAAGAAAGCCCGAGACCGAGACAATTCCCGAAACCCGAAACCCGAAACCCGAAACCCGAAACCCGAAACCCGAGCCCGAGCCCGAGCCCGGCCCGGCCCGGCCCGGCTCGGCTCGGCGGCGGCGGCGGCGCGCGTGTGTGTGTGTGTGTGCGCGCGCGAGGGGTTAAGAGATAACCCACCCACACTCTCCTCTCTTGCACTTGCTTGACCACTAAAGAGAGAGGATAGTATATAAACACTACCACAACACACATCCCCAACCAATGTGGGACTCTTGGGTTTTCACTTCCACAACACAACAACAATTGTGTTTCTTTAGCCTACTTTGAGCATCAATTTCTCATTCATCTTAGGTCCGATTTTGGCAAACAAATATTCGATTTTATAGCCCTCGTTACGAGGAATCCGTATCACTTGGAATTATTCAATTCCGATGAGTGGGACCCACTCAACTTGTTGCCACAAATCAGCCATCCACATGATAATAAATAAAATTTATTAACCACATTCCAACAATCCCCCACATGAATGAAATTGAGACGACAATTATAAAGACACGACTCGATGTGGTGATAGATTCTACGGTCAATACCAGTATAGGATAGGTAGGCAAAGCCTTTGAACCTTCCCTCGGTAAGATATGCCATCTTTACTGACTACTCAGTAGACACGTTGTCCTTGAACTGTTAGCCGTTTTGCATAAACGATAAACATATCCCCCACTGATATCTCCCTGACACAGGTTCTGTTCTCATGGTTATGTTCATTTTGGCCCTGAACATCAGCCTGGTTCTGCAAGAGTTTCTAAAGAATTAAGCCCAATTAATTCTCCTTTGAAGCGGCCCCACTTCTCTCTCACATAGGTGATTCTTTTATTAAGAGTAATCCCGCATTGCTCATTCGGAATCTCAACGATCCGATTTCACAGAATCATTAAAAGCTCTAAGCTTAACCTCGTACGGGAGTCACTGTTTAATACTTAGGAATAGGATTAGGGGTTTTCCCCCACAGTGACCTCACAAAGCCATTGACAATTAGGTTGTCCCTTTGAACCAAGATCTTGGGATCTCCAGTCATCATGGTTGGGTTTCCTTTGCCTTGGCTTTATTTGCCATGGGCTTTAGCCCCATTCCTTTGGTTGTCTTCTCTACTTGGTCCCTATTTAACCCTTTGGTTAGCGGATCCGCAATGTTCTCTTTGGACCTAATATAGTCAATACTAATGATCCCAGATGAGAGAAGTTGTCTAATGGTATTATGTCGTCGACGGATATGTCTAGACTTACCATTATACATCACACTATGTGCCCTACCAATAGCAGATTGGTTATCACAATATACACATATTGCAGGCATCGGTTTTGTCCAATTAGGAATATCCTCCACAAAGTTCCTTAGCCATTCGGCTTCTTCCCCACATTTATCCAATGCAACAAACTCAGATTCCATCGTGGATCTCGTTATCACAGTTTGTTTGGAGGATTTCCAAGATATGGCTGCACCTCCCAGAGTGAATACATAACCACTCGTGGCCTTTGAATCTTGAATATCAGATATCCAACTTGCATCAGTGTAACCTTCAATTACCTCGGGATATCTCGTATAGTGTAGACCATAATCACGAGTGAATCGTAGATATCTCAATACTCTTACGATTGCTTTCCAGTGTTCAGCACTTGGATTACTCGTATAACGAGCTAGTCTACTCACGGTGTAGGCTAAATCCGGTCTCGTGCAACTCATCAAGTACATGAGACTGCCTATCACTCTAGCATATTCAATTTGAGAGATGCTTTCACCTTTATTCTTAGACAAGTGTTGACTAATGTCTATGGGAGTTCTCGAGACTCCAGAATCGTTATTCCCAAACTTGTCTAGAATTTTATCAACGTAGTGTGTTTGATCCAGTACAATCCCATTGGGTGTTCGGGTAATTTTGATCCCCAGAATTACATCAGCAATTCCCAGATCTTTCATATCGAACCTTGAGTTCAATATATCTTTTGTGGATTGTACCATACGATCATTACTTCCCACTATGAGCATGTCATCTACATATAAACACAGAATCACATACCCATGTTCAGTGGTTTTAATGTACACACATTTGTCACACTCGTTGATCTTAAATCCATTTGACATCATGACGTTGTCAAATTTCTCATGCCATTGCTTTGGGGCTTGTTTAAGGCCATAAAGCGACTTGACAAGTTTACAGACTTTCTTTTCTTGTCCAGGTGCAATACAACCCTCAGGTTGATTCATATAGATCTCTTCTTCGAGATCCCCATTAAGAAATGCTGTTTTTACATCCATTTGATGAATTTCAAGATTGCGTAATGCAGCAACGGCAATTATCAATCTAATAGAAGTTATTCTCGTCACGGGAGAATAAGTATCAAAGTAATCAACACCCTCTTGTTGTTTATACCCTTTGATTACCAGTCGTGCTTTGTATTTATCAATTGAGCCATCGACTTTCATCTTCCTCGTAAAGATCCACCTAGATCCAAGTGTTTTACTTCCAGGAGGAAGATCAACCAACTCCCAAGTGTGGTTTTGCATGATCGAGTCTATTTCACTTCTTATGGCTTCTTTCCATAAGTGACCCTCCACAGAATTCACGGCCTCTTTATAATTTAGAGGTGGACCCTCCAACATATAGGTGAAATAATCAGAACCAAATGATTTTTCCACCCTTGCTCGCTTACTTCGTCTAAGTCCTGCAGACTCTATCTCTTCTTCGGACTCTTCATCATTATCTTGAGTTATTTCCTCAATATCCTCAAGAGAATGGTTTGATGAACTTGGTTCATCTTCCTTAGACTTATAAGGAAATACATGTTCAAAGAACGAAGCATTTTTAGATTCCATAATCGAATCATTGTGTATATCGGGGTTTTTCGAGTCGTACACAAGGAATCTATATGCATTACTATGGTGTGCATACCCAATGAAGATACAATCTACAGTTTTTGGTCCTATCTTCATTTTCTTAGGAGCGGGAGCCATTACTTTGGCCAAGCACCCCCACATTCGCAAATATTTATAGGAAGGTCTCTTTCCTATAAATAGCTCAGACGGAGACTTATCCTCCTTCTTTCGGGGTATCTTGTTCAGAAGATAATTTGCAGACAAGATCGCTTCCCCCCACATTTCTTGGGGTAACCCAGAACTTAACAACATTGCATTCATCATCTCCTTGAGAGTGCGATTCTTACGTTCGGCAACGCCATTTGATTGAGGAGAATAAGGTGGAGTGACTTCGTGAATAATTCCATGTTGTGCACAAAAAGTACCAAATGGTTCAACATATTCACCTCCTCGATCACTTCGCACTTTCTTAATCTTCTTATTGAGTTGATTCTCAACTTCCAATTTGTATATGACAAATTTCTCAATTGCTTCATCTTTGCTTTTAAGCAAATATACGTAACAATATTTTGTACAATCGTCAATAAAAGTCACAAAATATTTATTACCACCTCTCGTGGGCATGAACTTTAAATCACATAAATCGGTATGGATTAAATCGAGAGGTTCATTACTTCTTTCAATACTATGAAAGGATGTTCTTGTTAATTTGGCTTCAACACAAATTTCACATTTATGATTTGAGTCAATATTAAACTTTGGAATACACTCCAAATTAATCAATTTTCTCAGTGTGTCATAATTCACATGACCTAGTCTACCATGCCATAAATTAGACGACACAATCATATAAGAGGAAGAAGAAGCTTTATTAATATCTTTTGCCTTGATGGCCATTACATTCATTTTGACCATGCCATTCTTGACATAGCCCTTGCCCACATACATACCATTCTTAGACAATACAAGCTTTTGAGACTCTAAAACCATCCTAAACCCATGGTTATCCAGCACAGTCCCAGAAATCAGATTCTTCCTCATATCAGGCACGTAGAGCACCTTAGTGAGCTTCAGTTCCTTCCCAGAGGTCATCTTCAAGAAGACTTCACCTTCCCCCTTGACTTCAGAGGTGGCAGAGTTGCCCATAAACAACCTCTCTCCATCTCCAGGTAGCTCGAGGGTGGAGAAGGAATTCTTATCAGTGCAGATGTGGCGGGTTGCTCCAGTGTCCAGCCACCACTCCTTCGGGTTAGAGTCAACCATGTTGACCTCGGAGACCACAGCAACGAGGAGGTCATTATCATCCTCCACAACATTGGCCTCCTTGTTCTTCTTCGGCTTTCTACAATCGACCGCTCGGTGACCGACCTTGTTGCAATTGTAGCATTTACCAACAATCTTTTGTTGGCCCTTCTTCTTGAACGTCCCACTCTTGACTCCAAGCTTTTGGGCGGGCTTCTTCCCCTTCGAGTTCTCGCCATGTTCGACGACGTTAGCTCGCTCGGAGACGGTTCTAAGTCTCCTATCGGATCCTCGGTTGTCTTCTTCGATTCGGAGGCGAACAACCAAGTCCTCAAGACTCATCTCCTTTCGCTTGTGCTTAAGGTAGTTCTTGAACTCCTTCCACCCAGGTGGTAACTTCTCTATCACGGAGGCAACTTGGAAAGACTCGCTAATGGTCATTCCCTCGGCTTGAATCTCATGGAAAATGAGTTGAAGCTCTTGGACTTGACTCACAACGGTCTTTGTGTCCACCATCTTGTACTCAAGGAAACGACCCACAATATACTTCTTTGAGCCCGCATCCTCGGTTTTGTACTTGCGATCCAACGAATCCCATAGCTCTTTAGAAGATACTTTAGAGCTATACACGTTGTATAAAGAGTCGGCGAGACAATTCAACACGTGGTTTCGACAAAGATAGTCGGATTCGTTCCACCCCACATAGGCCCGAAGCACTTGTGGGTCGGCTTCACCCTCTCGAGGAGTGGCCGGAGGATCTTCGGTTAAAAACCGTGCAAGTCCGATGGTTGTCAAAAAGAAAACCATCTTTTGTTGCCACCTTTTGAAGTTGAGTCCGTCAAACTTCCCAGGCCTCTCGGCCGGCATCACCGTGGGAGGCCCTCGAGCCACGCCCACGTTTGAACCATCAAGGCCCAAACCCGCCATAGGTTGAACAAGACCCGCGGGTCCGTTCCCGGCCGTAGCCGCCATCGAGCTTTGTCCCAAGGTCACAGGGATTTGGCCGATGTTGATAAGGGTTGGCGGGGTGTTCACCACGGAGGGGTTGTCTCCAACGTTCCCTCCAACATTCATCGAGTCGTTGTCGTTCACGTTAGACATATTTTCTACAAAAGAAAATTCACAAGTCAGTAAATTCAAAACAAATCCGAAAAACAAATCGGAAACAAGTCTGGAAAAAAAACCCAGAATATTAAAAAAAAATATATCCCTTTCTCCACGCAACCTGTCTTCTCGGATAAAAAGCTTCAAGATTGTTAGCGGCAATATTACAAATAATATTGATATAGACGGATAAAAGACAAATCGCATGCAAGAAAAGTACACGTAAAATAAAGTACAAAACCCGGTTACACCTTTGAACTAAGAACCGGAGAAAACACAAAATAAAAGATCGGAAACGTCGAGGCCCGTTTGACGGTTTCCTTGAAGCTTTTTATCGCTCTCCCACAGGTGCTGGAAATCGTGAGCGAAAGCCTCCCAGGATACAACGACGTCAGAGGCAAGGTGAGCACCAACCACTTGACTCTCTCGGCGAACTAGAACCTGCGAGAATACTATCACCAAGACAAAGGAAATTTTCTGGGAGCAAGAGAGAATCGGGAACAGTGGGGAAAATCTGGAATCAAGTGCGACTGAATGAGAGCTTAGGACCTCTTATATAGGCCAAGGCAGCGAATTTGAATCACCCATCAAAACGTCCAGGTTTAATGCTCCTAATGAGGCCATTAACGCTCGGTTACAAGCCAACGTTAATCCACCAACGTTCGCTCCTAATGAGGCCATTAACGCACGACGTTAATCTTCCAACAGCATTGATGCACGGTGTTTAATTCCCAACCATAACGCGCATCTTGAGGAATTAAATCAATAAGAAGTGAAATTTGTAGTAAAAAGAAAGCCCGAGACCGAGACAATTCCCGAAACCCGAAACCCGAAACCCGAAACCCGAGCCCGAGCCCGAGCCCGGCCCGGCCCGGCCCGGCTCGGCTCGGCGGCGGCGGCGGCGCGCGTGTGTGTGTGTGTGTGCGCGCGCGAGGGGTTAAGAGATAACCCACCCACACTCTCCTCTCTTGCACTTGCTTGACCACTAAAGAGAGAGGATAGTATATAAACACTACCACAACACACATCCCCAACCAATGTGGGACTCTTGGGTTTTCACTTCCACAACACAACAACAATTGTGTTTCTTTAGCCTACTTTGAGCATCAATTTCTCATTCATCTTAGGTCCGATTTTGGCAAACAAATATTCGATTTTATAGCCCTCGTTACGAGGAATCCGTATCACTTGGAATTATTCAATTCCGATGAGTGGGACCCACTCAACTTGTTGCCACAAATCAGCCATCCACATGATAATAAATAAAATTTATTAACCACATTCCAACAAAGTATAATATAATTTAAAGAGATAATACTATAATAGAATTATATAACAGTGCAAGACATAACATGTAGACTTCAATCATAGGAAATACAGAGCAAGACGAACTGTTACAGCAGTGAAATGGAATCACAAAGAAAACAGTGAACTCTAACAAGAACAAATCCTTGATGGGCTAGTCGAGAAGGACGAGATTTATTGGCGACAACGGAGTAGGATGGATTGGATGAAGAGTGGGGATAGAAACTCAAAACTCTTCCATCGAAAGGCTACGGCGAGGAAAAAAAGGAACAAGATCCGGGGGCTCTACGACAAGGACGGGGTGTGGAGGGAAGGGGACTCGGCGTGCGAGACGGTGATCAATGACTATTTTAGAGAGATCTTCCGCTCCTCTTCGCCCGAGCCGACTAGCATCGACTTTGCCCTCGCCGGAGTGGAGCCGAGGGTTACCCCGGAGATGAACCACCTCCTCCTTGGCCCCTTCGTTGAGGAGGAGATCAAAGCTGCCCTTTTCTCGATGGATCCCATTAAAGCACCCGGGAGTGATGGTTTCCCGGCCGTCTTTTACCAAAAGAATTGGAGACTTGTTGGTGGCCGTGTAACCAACTTGTGCCTCGGAGTGCTCAACAATGGCGACCCCATCTCCGAGCTCAACGAGACCATCATCACTCTTATCCCTAAAGTGGATAAGCCGACTAAGGTGAATGAATTTCGTCCGATAAGTCTTTGCAATGTTATTTATAAAATTATCTCAAAATGCCTTGTCTCTCGTTTGAAGGTTTTTATGGGAGATATTATCTCGGAGAACCAAGGGGCGTTTGTGGGAGGACGGCAAATCTTTGACAATATTATGGTGTGTTTCGAAGGCATTCACACTATGAAGAGAGGGAGGTTCGGTAACGGCGACTTCGCCGCTTTGAAGATTGATATGGCGAAAGCGTATGACCGGGTGGAGTGGACGTTTATCGAGGCGATTATGTTGAAATTGGGGTTCGACCCGAGGTGGGTGGATATTATAATGAGGTGTGTGTCATCGGTCCGTTTCACCTTCAACATCAACGGATCGGTCCAAGGGTCCCTCATTCCGGAGCGCGGCCTTCGTCAAGGGGATCCCCTCTCCCCTTTCCTTTTCCTCTTTTGTGCCGAAGGACTCTCACGGCTTCTTATGGAAAAGGAAAGACGGGGCCTCATCAACGGGGTGAGATTCGGAAGAGGGGACCTTCGGGTCTCGCACCTTCTCTTCGCCGATGATAGTCTCATTTTCTTTCGGGCTAATGTTGGTGAGTGTGAAGAAGTGGGTCGGTGCCTTGCCACGTATGCCTTAGCCTCGGGTCAAGTCGTCAACTTCTCGAAATCCGATGTGTGCTTTGGTCAATCCGTTCCGGAGGCTGCGAAGACCTTGATCGCCGAGAGTCTTGGAGTCGCGATCACCGAATGCCATAAAAAATATCTCGGGTTGCCTACGTTCTCGGGTCGGAAGAAGTGTGAACTTTTTGCTTTTATCCGGGAGCGTGTTTGGAAGAAGTTGAGCTCTTGGAGAGGCCTTTGGTTCTCTCACGCCGGTCGCGAGGTCCTGATCAAAGCGGTCCTCCAAGCCATCCCCGGGTACGTTGCTAGTTGCTTCCAACTCCCGAAGACCCTTATCAAGGATATCCACAAAATTATCGCCAAATTTTGGTGGGGTAGTAAAGAAAACGAGAAGAAAATTCATTGGTGCAAGTGAGAGGAGTTGACGATCCATAAAGATGAAGGTGGGTTAGGATTCCGGGACTTGGAGCGGTTCAACCAAGCCCTTATCGCCAAGCATGTGTGGAGACTTGAGAGAAATAAGGGCAGCCTCGTGGAAAAAGTCTTTCGCGCAAGCTATTTCCCCAACGGAAACATCCTTGATGCCACCTGCAAGTCGAATGGGTCCTCTATTTGGCGAAGCTTGATGTGGGGGAAAAAGCTTATCGTGAAGGGGGCGAGATGGAGGATTGGCAACGGTGAGACGGCGTTGGTTATGAAGGATCGTTGGATCCCCCGGGCTCACAATTCCGTGCTTTCCGAAGCCTACCTTATCCCCGACAACATGAGAGTGGCGGAACTTAAGCTTAACGGCGGCGAGTGGAATGAAGCCTTGGTCCGAGCGATGTTTGACGAAGATGATGCAAAAGCTATCCTTGCCATCCCGGTTAGTGACGAAGGAACTCATGATAAAATCCGGTGGCATTTCTCCCCCGATGGTGAATACACGGTAAGAAGTGGATACCGGTTGGCCTTGACCTCTCTCGCCCACGCCTCCCCCTCTGCCCCGGGCACGACCGGGAAATGGTGGAAAACCCTTTGGAAGCTCGCTATCCCGCCGAAGATCAAACTTTTTACTTGGAGAATCTGTAGAGGATGGATCCCGGCTTTGGCGAATCTCGCACGGAGGAAGATTACCCAAGACGATCGCTGCCCGAGATGTTTCGGAGGGCCGGAAACGGTCACGCACGCTTTATGGGGGTGCCGTAAAGTCCGAAGAATATGGGAGATTACTAGCTTCAACGATCTTGTCAAGGACATTAAAGGGGACGACGCCACCTCGACCTTCATCAATATCATGGAGAATTTTGAGGTTAGTAACTTGGAATTTTTTGTGGTTTTGGTTTGGGAAGTTTGGAACGTCAGGAACAATGGCATGGCCGGGCGTGGCGAGTGGGCCGTAGGTGATACGGTGGAGTGGGCGGGAAACTTTCTCTCGGAGTTCCGAGCGGTCAACGGGAGGGGCCATCCCTGTGACGGGAATCACTCGCAGCCGGACCCTAAATGGCAGCCCCCGAAACCCGGCACTGTGCACTTGTGTGTGGACGCTGCAATCGACCCGACGCTTGGAAGGTTCGGTACGGGTTGTATCCTTCGCGACCACCAAGGACGGGTTATTGCTTCAGAGATCTTGGTTAGAAACACCGGTTTCTCTCCCTCCCTTGCGGAGGCCTATGCGATTCTTGGAGGTCTCCGTTTGGCGGAGGAACTTGGCTTCCGTTGTCTCTCGGTGCACTCCGATTGCCTTGAGGTGGTCCGGGCTATTGAACGCAAAACTCCCCCGACTACGGAGCTTGGCACGATTTTGGAAGATATCAAGGTTAGAAGTCTAGCTTTTTCTAATTTAGATATTAATTTTATCTCTCGCTCTTGTAATAAGGCGGCGCATAATATGGCCAAGTACGCTCTTAATTTTGATTCGGATTCGCGATGGTTGGGGCTTGTCCCACCATGTGCTATGCGTGAGGTTTTGAATGACTTGTCGTGTTTCATGTAACCACGGTTTTCCTCCGCCTCCTAAGTGAGGGTTTTTATGTCATTTTCCGTGGTGCCGTCCACGTTTTCAAAAAAAAAAAAAAACAAGAACAAATTTAAAGAAGAAAAAAAAAAAGAACCCAAGCAATACATTCCTTCAACCATTAAAAGAAAAAAAAAATGTTTATGAAAGTACGTAATTTTTCACTGATAGCTCTGCTTTACCTATTTTAAAACATTAGCTTCACTCTCTATGAGAGGCTTCCTTTGGCATCGGGTCAGTCGCGTTGTGGACCTCCACTATATCAGCCTCCTCCTGGTTATCAGTGAAGTAAAACCCCAATTTTAGCAACATATTTTAGGGATATCCATTGACTTCCACGATTGGGATTAAGGTTTTTGAAGAGACCGCCATTATTATTGTTGTTGTTGATGTTAAAAATACCAACAATTGTTATTCTATTAATCTCATAAGAGGGCTTTCTAGTCTGAGCGATGTTGAAATGGTACAGAGATGGTGAGGAAGAGAGAGAATTTTTTTTTTTTTTTTTTTTTTTTTTTTTTTTTTTTTTTTTACCGCGAGAAACAAAAATAAAAAGAAGTTAAATACAATCTTTCTCTTTTTTATTTTATAACTTAATAATAATAATAATAATAATAATAATTGGGTATTGGCCGGAGAAATTTCATTAATTGGGCTTAGTAAGTCATTAAATATCAAGATTAGACTCTAATGTTTAAAAATATCTGAATATGGACTTTTGACCCAAAATCGGACAAAAATACCCTTGATTCAAAAAACCCATATTTTTCTCTCATTTTCAAATGATTTTCATCACAATTCTTTTTCATGTTCGAATTGGTTGCGCTAGGATTAGAATTTTCGGTGGTCGAGCTCACCGCTGAGCTCGTGGGGTTCGGGGCAACGCCCCGATATATTTTTTTTTTTTTTAGGAATTTGGGTATGTGTTCAGTTTCGATTTTGAGGGTTTCACGTTGAATTTCATCGTACAGCATCTATCGCATCGTACGACATCGTACGATATTGTATGTGTTCAGTTTCGATTTTGAAGGTTTCACATTGTATTTCATCGTACGGCATCGTATCGCATCGTACGACATCGTATCGCATCGTACGACATCGTACAGCATCGTACGATATCGTACATTATAATGTGTATGAATTTTATCGTACGATGTCGTACGATATCGTACGATGCTGTACGATGAAATTCAACGTGAAATCCTCAATATCGTACGACATCGTACAGCATCGTACGACATCGTACGATAAAATTCATACACATTATAATGTACGATATCGTACGATGCTGTACGATGTCGTACGATGCGATACGATGTCGTACGATGCGATACGATGCCGTACGATGAAATACAATGTGAAACTTTCAAAATCAAAACTGAACACATACAATATCGTACGATGTCGTACGATGCGATACGATGCTGTACGATGAAATTCAACGTGAAACCCTCAAAATCGAAACTGAACACATACCCAAATTCCTTAAAAAAATATATACATATATATATCGGGGCGTTGCCCCGAACCCCACGAGCTCAGCGGTGAGCTCGACCACCGAAAATTCTAATCCTAGCGCAACCAATTCGAACATAAAAAAGAATTGTGATGAAAATCATTTGAAAATGAGAGAAAAATATGGGTTTTTTGAATCAAGGGTATTTTTGTCCGATTTTGGGTCAAAAGTCTATATTCAAATATTTTTAAACATTAGAGTCTAATCTTGATATTTAATGATTTATTAAACCCAATTAATGAAATTTCTCATTGGCCGCTAGAGATATTCACTTACTTGGCTACCTACCAACCTACCAAGAAACAACATCTATTAATGATAATGCTGAATATTACAAGGCAATGACTATGGACCTTCATTTGGGCTTAATTTAAGTTTATGCTCACTTCTCTTTAAACCAGGTTGCTTTAAACACTTATTATACGGCCAAGAAACCCAATTTTGTACTTTTACCCAAAATCGGAAAGATCAAGAACTTGCAGGCTTTTCCGAGCAGAGACGAAAGTTCTCCGCTTAGAGAGGTTGAAGCATCTTAGGTAGTGAAGAACTGATGCCACGTCCCAGAGAAGTTGAACCGTTTGTGTTCAGAGTCGGCGGAGAGAGATCGAGCACTGTGACACGATCAGCTTTGTGCTCTCGGCGTCTTCGTCCTGCAGATTCGGGGTTCGAACATAGCGACTATTTATTGATTGCCACTTTGAATGAAATCAATCGATCAGAGAGTTCAAGGAAAGAAAAAGGTATGATGAACTAACCATCAATTGCAATTTTCAGCCTCTGATCAGGGCATTGAGCCAATCTCCGATATCACTCCAGATCTTGAAATAGATGTTTCTCCACGACTCGTTCAAGATCAACGTCCCACAGACTCCACATAACCCGACTACGAACCCGACGCCCACGCTAACACCGAATCCAATGCCTACGAAACTGTCTTCTTGATCTTCTTGCTGGTCAGAGCCTGGAGAATCAAGATCGGCTTCGGGGTCGTGGCATTTCCTTGGAAGAGGATCTCCGCAGAGTCTCGGATTTCCGAAATACGCCGATGGATCGCGGGCCCGGATTTGGGTCCCGGTTGGAATCGTTCCCGTGAGATTGTTGTTCGACAAGTCCAATACGCCGAGGCGATCGATCAGACCAAGGCTCCCGGGGATTTGGCCGCGGAGGTTGTTGTTTGACAGATCGAGAGCGTTCAGAGATCTCAGCTGTCCGATATCCGTCGGGATTTCTCCGCTCAAACTGTTCCTCGACAGGTTCAGCGAGACCAGCCCAACCAGCTCGGTCACGCTGCTCGGGATTTCTCCGACGAGCCTGTTGCTCGACAAGTCGATGTTCTTCAGGGGCTCCGGGTTCTCGAACTCCTTGACCACGCCTTTCCACGTCACCGGAATCGATTTGGCGACGAAAGTTAGGTATGTGAATCGCTCCTCTCTCATTCCTTTGAGGTTCCCGAGACAGCTCGGGATAGTCCCCGAAAGGTTGTTCGAGGAAATGTCCAAAACGTGAAGGTTTTGAAGCCGACATATTTCCGAGGGCATAGCACCGGAGAAGAGATTTTCTCTGAGGCTCAGGATGATCAAATCTGTTAGATTTTGGCCGAGCCAGTTTGGTACCTTCCCCGATAATCTGTTCTGTCCCGAGTCTAAAACCATCAGCTGCGAAAAGTTTCTGAATGAAGGAGGGAATTCTCCGGCGAAGCTGTTGTGGCTCAGGCGCAGAGCTCCGAGTCCTCTCAGGAATCCGAGGGAAGAAGGGATTTTCCCCGAAAGCATGTTGTTCGTCAGCGAAAGGACGGTGAGGCCTTGTAGATTTGACCAGCAATCGGGAAGCTCACCCGAGAGTTGGTTGTACGATAGATCGAGCAAACCCAAGAACGAGTTGGAGACGTTGCAGATCTGATTCAGCTTCGAGAATTTGTTGTGAGAAAGCCGAAGCAGATTTACGCCGAGAAGAGAGATCGGTAAAGAGCCGCTTAACTGATTTGAGCTCAGATTCATGGTCTTAAGCCTGATGAGCTTAGTATTGTTCCCTCCTAGCCCTGTGTCTGTGATCCCGTTACCAGACAAATCCACGTCGAACATCGATGAAGAAAAATTCCAGAACCAAGATGGGATCGGACCCGAAATACGGGCATTGGACATGTCAATCTCCAAGCAACTCGTCTGAGTCCGAATCCAACTCGGAAAACTGTGTCCCAACTCGCAAGAGGAGAGTCGGATGTAATAGAGCTGAAACGGTGGGACCCAGTTTGGAGATACGTCGAAGACTATGCGAGAGTTGGACGATAAATCGAGATTCTTCAACTGGAACAGCTTTGAGAAGTGAGCTTCTGTGATTACGCCGGAGATCTTGTTGTCGGAGAGAAGCAGAGCCTTTAATCGGGATAACTGGCCGAAGCTTCTCGAGAGGTTTCCGCTTAATCGGTTCGAGGAGAGAGTAATCCATTCGAGAGACGTGTATAGCGTGAGATTCGGAAACGATCCCTCGATACGATTGTTATCTATCTCAAGCATCTCTAGAGAGAAATGACCAGTACATTTGGACGGTGATGATTCAGCGAAATGCAGAGTTCCACTGAGATTGTTATGGTTTGCTTCGAAAATTCTGAGTGTACATATTTCCCAAATGGATCTCGGAATCTCACCTCCGAGTTTGTTGTCGTTGAGATAAAGACGCTCTAGCGAAGTCATGTTCCCGAGAGCTTTTGGGATGTTTCCTTGAAGATCGCAGCCTCGAAGCGAGAGGACTTTAATGGCAGTCATGTTGACTCCAAAAGACTCTGGAATCGGACCTAATTTGACTCCGTTGAGATCGAGGTACTCAAGCGAAGCCATGTCCTTGAAACCATCTGCGAGTGCAAAGTCTGTGAGATGAGTATCCGAGAGATCGAGGCGTACCAGCGTATGGCTGTGGTTGAACAGCCATTGATTCAGCGAAGAAATGGGACCGGAATTTGAGGAGAGATCAAGAACAGCAAGAGATTTCGAAGAGTTGGCGAGGGACAGAGACCGAAATTTGACATCAGAAAGAGAACATTGCTTCAACGCCAAGTATTCCAAGCGAGGAAGGTTGTTCACCGCGCTGACCCAATCTTCAGCCAAACTCATATTCGTCGAGCTCAAATCCAGAAACTGCAGAGACGAGAGACGCGAAATCCACTCCGTGTCGATCACAGTCCTGATCGACCCGTGAACGTCGGAGCGAAGATCCAGAACCTCCAGTCTCGAAAGGTCTCCAAGCTGACGAGGAATATCTCCGGCGAGGTTGGTGTTCGAGAGGTTGAGGTATCTGAGCTCCAACAAACTTCCGAGGAAGCTCGGGATCGAGCTCTGGCTGTGAAAGCTGACGTGGCTGAGATCGAGATAGTTCAGATGACTCAGCTCCACCAGCGAAGAGCTGATTTCACCGCCGGAGATGGAATCTTTGAAAGTCGAAGGAGAGAAATCGAGGGCGATGACGTGGCCGGTCTTGTCGCTGCAACGGACTCCGATCCATTCACAGCACTCTTCGCTCGCCCAGCTTGTGAGAACGCCTTCTTTTTCGACTCCATTGAAGCCGCGTTTGAACTCCATCAGAGATTCTCGCTCTGCATCTCTGCATTTCGCTGCCGAATTCGGTGCCGCCGAGTGAATCAAGAGAGGCAAGAACACTGTAACTAAGGTAGAGACTAGTGATCTGTTCATTTTGTCAACGGACAATGATCTAAGAATGTCTTCCTTCCCAAGGATTTTGTTATCTTCTTTTCCGTAAAATATTTGTCTTTTTATTGGGAGTCGTTTTACCTAATCCGAATATTTCGGCATCACAATACTTTCTTGTTTTTACACGGAAAGGCGCTATTAAAAATATATATATTACATGTGAAAGAACACGAGGAAGCAAAGAAAAGAATGACCGTCTTTTCTCTGGATATCATTGTTATTGATATGTTTCATGACCCGCACATGCTAAAGTAGTTAGGTAGACATAAATACAAGGTGCATTATTTTATCCGATAGCTGGGTGTCTCTTTTCAAGTAATATTAGTATTTTATTCATTTGCATACCCATTCAGATATATGAAGTTTCATTAATTTGCGCATCCTTAGTGTTTTTATCCTATACTGTATTCAAGCATCAACATGCAAGTTCTATATATATATATAAAAAAAAAATGGTTCACTATAACTTTTTTTTTTTTAATAGGAAAATATTGCCCATATTTTGTTGCCCACATATGCATAGTCGAATCGGATGTTGAAGCTGCCATAGACAGAGGTAGAAATGTGCTGTGGCGTGCGATTTAAGCTTCGTCTTGGCGGCAAAGGATGTGATCACGAGAGTAATGTCCAGCGACTTGATCTACAAGAAATTTCATTCTCTCCTAGAAATCCCCGAGCATCCCACGTTTGACCTCTTACTCAACGGGTACGTCATAGTCTTCAATCAAGGCAAGTACAAGGTCGCGATTGAATATACTGCACTAAGTTCCTACTTGGGATGAGCTACTAGAGACCCGCTACGGAAATCTTTAATCCCGAGAGAGATGAGTGAATGTACAAGGCACATCTTCGAATTCCCACATGTGCTCCTAGAGAGGCTTATTGCTTAGAAGCTTCGTATTCAGATGGTTCTCATCGAATATGTTTGTAACGGTGTCGCTGCATGATTTTGAACTCAATTTGTTAAAGTCTATACTCGTGATCTCAGGCCATCGGGGCATCGCGGATCCTAGGTAAGCTGATTCCAAATAGGTAAAATGAAGCATCATGTTATATTAATTCTAAGCCCGAAAAACAAATTCATACTCTGGCTAAAGGCGTATACTTATAAAATGGACATCTTAATCAATGATCTGTTTTTTTTTAATTTGGCTTCCCGGAGGTTTGACTGGTGCTATTAATTAAGATGCTCATTCATTGTGGAAAGCTGATTTAAAAGAACAACTATTCATAGCCTGAAAATGATACCATGCGAAAATCAGTGGATTTGTTATAGCTGAAAAGTAAATTTTTTTCATAACGTGGACGGTACCACGGGAATTTTATTCATAGCCCTCGCTTATGGCGGAGGAATACCGTGGTTACATTAAATGAAAAGAGAAAAAACAAAAAAAAAAAAACAAAAAAGAAGCTGAAAATCTTCCAACATGATCTTGTATCATTAAAATCTACCACAACATTTCAACCATTGTCCTCCAACGTCGAGAATCGCTTTTTCATGTGAATGCATGTCCACCATTTATGCTTGTGGAGAACAAGTCTTCTGATAAGAACCAACTGAGGCGACTGTGTGCAATAGAACATAACAATTTGAGGTAAACAACAACAAACTTAACACGATTTAGAACAAACACAACCTTAACAAGATTCAAAAGCTATGCATAATATTATAGTTTCATTAATACATATTGTGCTAATAATCACTTGACTTGACGTGATCCGAAATCTTCAAAGAAATCCAAAATATGATCCCAATCTGCAACAAACTTGACACGCAAGCAAACGATGGTAGTCAATAAAATTTTCACTGAATTGATATACGAATAAGAACTTAATTATGGCATTTCTGAAAAGAGAGAATTTACCAGATCAGTTTCTGACGATCCTCATGAGCTTTGCCTTGTGCATTGCGGCCTTTACGTAAATCCAGTCTCCGACGCCACTCAAAAATATGAAGTATACGTATCTCCAAGATTTGATAAAGATCAGCGAGCCGCAGATTCCCCAAAATCCAACTACGAATCCGAGCCCCAAAGCGACATAAAAGCCTCCCGTGATAAAACCGTCTTGATCTTCTCGTTCTCCGTCTTCCTTGGAGGTGGTGTTCTCTTCCCCGGGACACTTAGGAAGCGGGTCTCCGCAGAGTTCTGGATTCCCGGAATACGTTGAAGCATCGAAACTCTGGAGTTGAGTGCTCGTTGGGATTTTTCCCGACAAGTTATTGTTTGACACATCCAGAGTATTCAAAAGACTCATTCCAGAAAGGCTTGGAGGAATGCTCCCAGACAGCTGGTTCCTTGACAAATCAAGAGCGTCTAAAGATATCAAATGACCAATCTCCGCTGGAATTCGTCCGATCAACCTGTTTCTTGATAAGTTCAGAGATACGAGTCCATGGAGAGTCGTGATTTCTGTTGGGATTTTTCCAACGAGATTGTTACTGGAAAAATCTATACTCTTTACGAGGCCCAAAGTATTCTTGTATTGAGCTAGCTTTCCTTTCCATAAAATTGTCACTTGAGCAGGAAACGGATGCCCGTTTTTATTGAAGAAAACACGAGTGTCTGTCGGCGTTTTATAATTGAAGTCGAACATTGCATACAACGGTCTCTCATTATTTCCATGCTTCGTCATGGTCGTTAACATGGCCTTTAAATTACCGACGCAAGTTGGTATTCTTCCAGAGAAATTATTAATTGAGAGATCCAGAAGTTGAATGCTTGACAGATGACAAACACTTGATGGAATACTTCCATTTAACTTATTGTCCCGCAAGTTTAGAATCCTAAGACACTCGTGATCTCCAATCCATGTGGGTAGTGGTCCCGTTAATCTGTTAGCTCCGAGATCAAGAACTTCCAAATAGCTAGATTCTCTCAAGGACAACGGTAATTTACCAGTGAAGTTATTGTTTCCCAAATGCAACATAAGCAAGCCGTAGATATCAGGAATATTTCCAGATAACTTATTGTTATTCAGAACAAGAATCGTTAACATCGGAAAGTGTGACCAACAGTCAGGAAGATCTCCCTCCAGTTTATTGAAAGAGATATCAAGAAGGCTCAGATAGGAACCCTCGGCATCGCATAATGAACCGAGGCTTGAGAATTTATTGTTGGAAAGATGTGATTCCATAATTTGAAATAGAAAACGTGGAATTGACCCTTTGAACTGGTTTGATGTCAAATCTATGACCTTGTAGCTCCTCTTAACCCATATATCTGTTTGGATCGATCCACTGATTTGATTATAAGAAAGATTCATGAATCTGAAATCGGGAGAGGCACTCCAAAACGAATTTGGGACAGACTCTGTAATTTGGGAATTTGAGATGTCAAGATCAATATAGCGTTTTTGAGTTTGGAGCCAGTTTGGGAAACGAGGACCCAATTGACATGATCCGAGGTATATATACTGCAACTGGAATGGAGGAATCCAATGAGAAGACATGTTCAAAACCAGTCTTGGGTTGTTTGATAAATACAAATGATAAAGATTGGAGAGCTTCAAGAAATGAGGTTCGGACATCACAGCGTTGAGAGAGTTTTCAGAAATATCCAAAAACTGCAGCTGTGATAATTGACCAATAGTTTCAGACACGTTTTCTGTAAAGTGATTTGAGGAAAGACTTAGCACAATCAAAGATGGGTACAATGTGAAATTAGGTAATGACCCTGTAAATTGATTATGACTTAAATCCAAATACTCCAAAGAGAAATGGGCACATCTGGAAGACGATCGAGGAAGAATGAGATCCCCGCTGAGAGTATTACGACTCCCATCAAACCGCAAGAGTGTACATATTTCCCAAATTGATTTCGGAATTTCTCCTTCTAGCGTATTATCGTAAAGATTAAGACTCTCAAGATTGGCCATGTATCCAAAGGACCCTGGAATAGAACCATCCAACATGTTGCTGCTTAAATCAAGATACGTAAGAGTTGTGATATTCCCCAAAGAATTAGGTATGGAACCTTCTAATAGATTGGAGGCAAGTGAAAGGTATTCAAGGGAATAGCTGAACAACAATTTGGATATGGGACCAGAGAGTGAGTTTCCAGAAAGATCGAGGAACACGAGAGATTTTGAAGAGTTAATAAGAAGCGACATAGGAACATTGGGAAGAGAACAACTTTTAAGGACCAACTTTTTCAAATGAGGAAGATTTGTAACTACATGAGCCCAATCATAAGCAGTGGACATGTTTGAGTTACTAAGGTCGAGTACTCTTAACGAAGAAAGACGCGAAGCCCACTCAAGGTTTTTCATTTGTAACCTAGTATCATGATAATGACTTCTTAAGTGTAGAAGCTTGAATTTTAAAAGTTTTTGAAGTAATTGACGAGGAGTCTGTCTTAGATGAGTGGAAGAGAGATTAAGGTACCTTAATTTGCTCAGATTTCCGATGAAGCTTGGGATGGAGGTGAAATTGAAATCTATGGCACTCAGGTCCAAGTAATTCAAATACTCCAAATGAGCCAGTGACGAACTGATATTAGCTTCTAGAATAAGATGATGATAATGCAAATCACTGTAAGATAAATTGAAGGTGGAAGGAGAGAGATCGAGTCTGACGACACGACCGGATTTGTTGTTGCATCGAATTCCAATCCATTTGCAGCAGTCTCTCTTCACTTCTTCGTCTCCCCAAGATGAAAGCCCTCTGTGAGGTGATCGATATTCTTCTTCATCCCAAATACAAATTCCAGCTTTGAAATCTAGCAACGCACGTCTCTCCGTTTCTTTGCACATAACTTTTGCCTCTCCAACTCCAGTATTTGATCCCCGCGACTCTCTCAAGCAACACAGAAGCATTATAAGCATGATCATGATATGATGGGTTGATGATCCGATCATTTCGGCAATAATTTTTGTGTATGCGTGTGTGTGGCGATTGTAGAATAATGCAAAGGTGTGGTTTCTGGCAAATACCCCTTCATTTTAATATAACGGACTTGAGACGTGGTCTTTACGCATTAACATTATCGTGACCTGAAAGTTCAAATCGTAAGTCTTCAAGACAAGTCAACCGTAGACCTCTCCTTAAATGAAAGTTGGAAATGTTGAGATATAATGCTTGCATAATTACTTTTATACTTTAAGTAAAAATATTATAATGATAAAGCCTGTGATCCTCTGAAGATTAGTTTTTTTATTATTTTTTTTTTTTGCCTGTCTTAACTCTATAGACCAGAATTTGATTAAAAGGGCTCGTCAATCAAAATATAAGAACTATTAACTTTATCCTGATCTTGTTGGCTGATCTATTATATTGGCGATGTATGTTCGGTAATTAGAAAAACACCCCTAAGGGTGGGTTGTGGAATTATATATGGGGCCATATGTATTAAATGACGTTGGTGCAAATTGCAAGGTTGCATTAACTGTATATTGGTTGGGTATATAGACAACTTGTCATCCACGTCTGATGGAGTCAAGTCAAGTCAACAGTCGATTCCCAAAAGATCTTCTAACAGGAAAGTGGTGAGAAAGAATGCATGAGCTTGCACTAATATCTTCATTCCACGATATTCATTAAATTCTTCAATGACGACTAATTTAATCTATAACAAAAGGAGTTATTTTTTTCTTCTTTTTTTTTAAGTTGAAATATTGCCACCAAAAAGTATTTCATATTGCGACTTTAAAAAGTGAGGCATGTGTACGTATAAGGATTCTCAAAATGCGAGTAAAGGATTTATCAAAATAATGGAAATTTATTCTACATCCGTAATCTAATAAATAATAAATCCTCAATCTATACATAATACAATAATACCGATAATCTCAATGCGTTCTAGCAAAATAGCCCTCACAGATCACAATCTGGTAGTATTCAAAAGGCAAAGTTTGGTTAAAAGTAGCAAAAAAAAAAAAAATTACTCACTGTAAATAAATTTAACTATGACCTATATAATTGATCTACAATCTAAATATTTTTACAAATTTCCAATGTCAAAGAAATCTTTAAATACAGGAGACACGATTCACGAAGAACACACATATCAAACGGATCAGGAGTTATAATCCGAAGGGTTACTAACAACCTCGTGATAAGTCCTTGCATATTTGATTATCATTCTCTCAACATTTCCCTTGAAATAGCCATAATTAACTGATAGTGTTTGACACCCTGCTTTGCGCAGACTACGTGTATTCGAATATCGTATGTCGAATGGACTCGATGAGTAACTAATTGATGATGGTGATGTCGAAGTAGTACTCATGATAAGAACCAACTGAGACAATTGTGCGCAATAGAACATAACAACAAATTTGAGGTAAACAAAAACAATCACTCAACCTGCTAAGAATCAAATCTGAAACTAGGAGATCCGAATGACAAACCTCAAACAATTCAGAAGTCGAAATCCAACGAGATGGATGAGGATTGAGTTCAGACGATAGAAGTTTAGGTTCGATGGTAAAATTATACCTTGTAACGATTAATAAATAACGCATTTTGTTTAACCTTTAGACACCTATAGATCTCAGACTTTTTGTGATAAACTTGCACATCGTGCAAATTTTGGGTGTATTCTACATCATGTTTTTTTCCGTGATTTTTATCAACAGGTTGGTTTTTCTCGGTATTTGATCGTGGTCCGGAGCCAGTAGTACTTTAAAACAAGCTAACACTATAAATAAACTTCTTTGAACCATCTTTTCGTAACAAATTTTGACTGCTAAGAAGACTTAAAAAAATTGTAATACTAAACTGGAAACATATACATGCGTTGTTATGACGAGTAAATAAGCGTTACACAAATTGAAACATACACACACCAACAAAGCAAAAGAAGCACCAAAACACAGAAGATTTATTTAATTACATAAAAAAAATTACAGAGCTCTTAGCCTGCAGTACACTTTTCTTTTTTTTTTAAAAAAAAAAAAAAATCTTGTAGTACAGTCCTTTAACACTAATAAGACATTCTTTCTAGTGAGAGAAAACAAGGGGAAAGAAAGAAGGGAAACCGAAGGTTGTCATCTACATAACTTCGATATAGTAGCAATTTTTTAAATCATGAGTATAAAGCATATGGTTTCCTAAATGTATTGGCGATCATTCCTGCAGAGACTCCCCAAAACGCGAGTATAAATCCGGCCCCAGCACCAACGTACAACCCCTTGCTGACATACCCTTCTTCTTCGTCTTCTTGGCTGTTCACTTGATCTTCACTATGCTCAGAAACCGGCGGATCTTTTTCGGTTTCCCCTCCGCATTTGGTCAAAAGTGGGTCTCCGCACAGTTCAGGATTCCCTGAATATGCCGAAGCGTCGCGGCTCTGGAGTTGCGTACCTGTTGGGATTTTTCCGGAGAGGCGATTGGTCGATAAGTCTAACGTGCTGAGACGGTCTATTCCGGCGAGGCTTGAAGGGATTGGTCCGGAGAGGTTGTTGTTCGACAGATCGAGGGCGTCTAAATTTGTCAGCCGACCGATATCCCTGGGAATTCGCCCGCTCAAATAGTTTGTGGATAAGTTCAGAGAAACCAACCCCGCGAGTTTGACAATACCGCCAGGAATTTCTCCGGTCAATTTGTTGCCGGAAAAGTCAATATTTCTTAGGAGCATCAGATTCTTGAATTCGCTCACTATTCCTTTCCAGACAAGAAATATCCCTTCCGATCCAAACAGAATGCTATACGATCCTGTTAGTTTCATGTCCTCGAAATAAACAACGCACTTTGGAATACTGCCTGAGAAATTGTTGGACGAGAGGTCCAGAACTTGAAGATGTTTCAGACGGCACAACTGCGTCGGTACAGTTCCAGAGAACTTGTTGGATCGTAAACTCAGAACGACGAGATTTTCAAGACTCGTCCCAATCCACGCCGGAATGGACCCAGACAGCTCGTTTTCTCCGGCGTCAAGGACCATCAACTGTGTGCAGTTACGCAATGAAAAAGGCAACCCACCGGAGAATTTGTTGTAGCTCAAATGTAGCGCCGATATCCAAGCCAGCAAGCCAATGGAACTAGGGATTTGCCCGGATAACCGATTATGTGACAGAATTAGGGCTTCCATGCCCGGCGTGTTTGACCAACAATCTGGAAGCTTCCCAGACAGCTTATTATAGGAAATGTCGAGGAGGCTGAGGGAAAATGCAGAGCTCCCATTACACAAAGAATTCAGATCCGAAAACTCGTTTTTTGAGAGCCTCAATATACGCATATTGAATAGAAACATGGGTACCGAGCCTCGCAGCTTGTTCCGACTCAAATCTAAAGTCGGCGACGGTGCAAACTCTGTCGACGAAAGGTTGAAGTAGCTCACGTTGAATCGAAGCCGGTCGCCATGGCTCGTCGCCCAAATCTGGTTGTTCGAAAGGTTGAGACTGGACACCGTCTTCGGAAGATTCCAAAACCAGTTTGGGATCGAATCGGATATTCCAGAATTCGAGACATCCAGTTCTGTGTAGCTCTTCTGATTCCGGAGCCAGTTCGGAAAACTCGAACCCAAATTGCAAGACTCCAGAAGTAGATAGTCTGCCTGGAAAGGAGGAGTCCAGTTGGGATGAATTTTAAACGCTATACCCGAGTTAGAAGACAAATCGAGGTAACGCAGACGAAAGAGCTTCGAAAGGTGAGCTTCGGTGATCACAGCTTTTATGGAGTTTTCCGAAGCATCCAGAGTTTCAAGATGCGATAATCGGCCAAGGCTTTCAGACAAAATACCGTCAAATCGATTTGATTTGAGCCAAAGGGATGTCAGAGAGGGATAGAGTGTGAAATCCGGAAATGGTCCCTGAATTCTGTTTGCCTCTAGGTTAAGCGACTCCAGAGAGAAGTTAGCGCAGATTGAAGATGACTTCGAGAGCAAGAGTTTCCCGCTAAGATTGTTTTCATGTCCTCGAAAGTTTCTAAGCGTACATATCTCCCAAATGGATCTCGGAATTTCACCTTCAAGCATGTTCTGACTTAGATCGAGGTACTCGAGCCTAACCATGTCTCCCAAAGATTGCGGAATCGATCCTTGCAGCTGATTGTTTCCGAGGCTCAGGAACTTCATCGCCTTTAGACTCCCGATAGAATCCGGAATCGAACGTTCCAGAAGATTACCCCCAAGATCGAGATACTCCAGAGAAGTGATTCTATCAAGATCCTCAGGGATCCGACTCTTCAAATAACAAGTGTTTAGATCAATGTGAACAAGTCTCTCTCTAAAATTTAATAGCCATAAAAATACCAATGGAGAGATTTGGTTTACAGAGAGATCCACAAGAGTGAGGCTTGTGGAAGAATTGATAGATATAGGAAAGTCGTCAAAAAGCCGAGAAGCTCGCAATCGCAGATTCGACAAGCGAGGCAAATTGGCGACTACGGTTGCCCAATCTTTAACCAAACTAAGGTCTACGTAACTAAGGTCGAGCGTCTTTAAAGAAGTGAGACGTGAAACCCAGTCCATGCTCTTCATAGTCTTCGTCCACTTGAAGTTGTCCGAGAGATCCATAACCTCCAAGCTCGAGAGATTCCCGAGCTCCGGTGGAACCTCGCCAGTTATTCCAGTGTAGGACAAATTCAAGTACCTCAATCTTCTGAGACCGCCAATGAAACTCGGGATAGCATTCGCTTCGTAGAAGCTAATGTAGCTTAGATCCAAGTAATATAAGTAAGGCAAGCCAAGCAGTGAAGAGCTCAAGTTACCTGCAAGGACCGGAGAGCCATAGAAATCGGTCTGACCGAACGTCTTAGGAGACAGATTGAGTCTGATGATGTGTCCAGACTTGTCTCCATCGCCGCAGCGAATCCCTTTCCATTCGCAGCACTCGGCTTTCGACCACGAAGAAAGCGGATCATCGGTGGTGAATCCAAACAGTTTGTGCTTGAACTCCAACAAGGCCTTTCTCTCAGATTCTCTGCATCTGAGTTTTCGATCGGCGATGACAGTTCCGAGGCTGAGGCAGATCAGAAGCACGAAAAGAAGGACCTTCAGTTTGAGCTCCAGTTTGCTTTTCTTCATTGTGTCTCTGCTTTTGCTCTGTGCTCACAGTTCTGTGTCTGTGAAAAGCACATGTGTTGAGAGTAAGCCTGTGGCTGTCATTGCTATGAGAAGAAGACATGAAAGTAAAGCAAAGTAAAGTTGACTTCTCTTCGTGTGAACTGGCTTGATACCCATAAGTCAAGTAAGACTGTATTATATGCATTTTCAAACTTGTTCAGATTATATATATTAAAAAAAAAAAGGGGGAAAAAATTTCAAAGATCCGAATAATAATTGAATTTGTCCTTTACTCCACAACAGTTACAAGATATTAGTTGGCAAGTTGACCAAATATACAAGTTGAAGTGGAAAGATGAGATCCAAGGCCACACGTATCCACTAGTCCATGCAAGTTGGTAACTGATGTCATCGTATTCCCTCTATGGATCATATTACATATATTATAAACAAAAATGTGGGAAAAAAAGAACTCTCTGCTATGTCAGTGTCTCATTTTGGATCAAAATTCAAGTGATACCTCTTGAACTCCCAGCCACGGATGCCCTCGAGGCATAAGGTACTCAGATCTGTAGAAAACAACATAATTCCAAATAGGTGAAAAACATATATTCATACTCGGAAGTAGTCACTGACCTGTGACTAATTCGACAGTTTTCTTAACTGTAAATGCATTCTTGCACTGCAAAGTGAAGAACTCGCTAAACAAATGCCTCGGCACCAAAAAGAACATACAGATCGCGAATAGACGACCATCCCGTTTCTAGGATCTCTTTAACACCTTCAAATTTCTGGTCCGCCACATCTGGTGGTTTCTTCTAAGAAAACAAAGTGAACACTTGGAATGTCAATATTAGAGCCGAAAGCACATCAGAAAGTTTTTTAAACACTTAGCCCGTCGGAGCGCGTTCACTTTAACCTCAAACTCTCAACTTCCGGGACTTCTAACCTCCTGGAGTTTTGAAAAGCTGAGCTAAAAAGCAATTATCCATAGCCTGAAAATGATACCACATGAAAATCTGTGATTTGTTTTTAGCTGAAAAGTAAATAAAGGGAAAAAAATAGTGAACTTGGAACAAAAATAAATGAAATCCTCAAACATTATATCGATAAATCTACCACAATATTGCAACCACTGTCCTCCAACGTCAAGAATCGCTTTTGCCCTGTGAATGAATGCATGTCCACCATTTATGACAATGAAGAACAACAAGGCCTCTGTTTACATGAAACATTTCTCCTGCATATAAATCTATATGCAGTGGCAACAAATTTATTTACACCTAGGCACTTGTGATTAATGTGAAATTTTATAACTTAGCTGTTGTGCTTATTTTAGACGAACCTTACTAGTTTACAAATTTATTAATTACCCATAATAAAATCTGTTGCTCGAGTTTTCTTCTTCTTCATACTAGCTTCCTCCGGCCAGAGTCTCGTCATCCTCCGCGAATTCGACGCCGTATTGCCGACCTGAATTTGAAATCATTAAGCTTGGAGCCCGAGTCCCGGCGGTGACGATGTCGAGTTCTAATCGCTGGGAGTGCAACGGAATTGGAATCCCTCAATTCCGGTTATCATATGAGAATTTTATGGCAGGTTGAGGTAAATAGTAGAAAGAAATTGAAAATCGACAACAAGAGGAAGCAGAAGAAGAATAAGAGCTTTCAGATAATAAATAAATAAATTTTTAAAATAAAATATATATATATATATATATATATATTAGCCAAATGCCACGTCATCAGTCAATGGTCAAAATAATTATGTATGCAAACTCGTGGATTTTACTCGTGGACATGAAATCATACATAGGTAGCAATAGAAAGAGACGAAAATCAATTTCATTAATCATGAAACAACATTACACAGCGAAAAACTAAATTACCAGAGTGTATCCAACTTAACAAGATTTAAAAGACATGCATAACATTACAGTTTTTTTTTTTTTTAAGAAGTATGAGACTTTTCATTAAGGCTTATCAGCCAATATAATGTCCCAGATAGTGGGGGGAGCAAAGTTAAGCCAGGTGACTTTGGAGTTGAAATTTAAAGCATATTTGGCAAGGGCATGAGCTGCCAAGTTACAGTAAATTTGACTTTGTTAATAAAAAGACATGGCTATTGATAAATCCGGTTGGTTATTTCTCATGGTAATTATCTACCCCGGTTGTTACTCATAAGTTGTTTTGTAAAGATATAATTTTTTTTTATTTTTTTTCGTATAGCCTTCCAACTCTGTGTTACAGTCGGTAGATTTTCCTTGGTAAATAATATATATATGCCTTCAAAGTTTTATTTTATTAAGAAAATAATCCACCAAACCGAAGTAAATTAATTAACTCGTTAGGTTAATGTAATTTACTTCAGAAAATAGTTTTCCAAAGTAAATTAATTAATCTGATTAAGTTAATTAATTTATTTCGGCCTGATAAGCTATTTTCCTAATAAAATTAAACTTTGGCTAGATCCTTAAAAAGAGATAGAGAATTGTCTAGTTGCAATAAGTACTTTTTATATAGGGATAATCTTATCTTGAAAAAACTATTTGTAAAAGTTCAGTAGCTATTCTTCATTAATTAAATATTTAAAATTTAATTAAACTCATGCTAATTTTATCCTAATATATAACGTGTGAGTCTTGCCTTATTGTGAACTATCTTGTTAATTATGAAATAATTAAATTAAGAATTTAAAGTAGGGGAACTTAAATAGGCCATATGCCTAGCTATCTTTTTTTTATTCTTTGTATTTTGGTCCCTATAGTTAAATTTTTATTTGCTAATTTTTTTAAGGCAGTTTTGCTGCAAGTGAGGATTGAACCCAGGATTTTCACTTCGAAAGTGGTGTGAAATTACCAATTAGATTATGTTAGGGATCACAAGTAATTATTTTTCAAGTGTATATATTATAATCATTAATTAAAGAAGAGAAGATTGACAACCATGCAATTTGCAATTTAGTTTACAATAGTTTATTGCTATTTTGCAATATAAATGAATATTTTGTATGTTATATTATTTTTATATAGTTACTTAGAGCATCTTTAATGGTTTCTTGCTTAAGAATTGTAGGGATTTGCTTGCAAATATAAAAAATATTTAGCTAGTTGCTTAACCATTGTTTTGCATATTGGCTATTGATTTAGCTAAGCAAATCTAAGCAAATTGGCTAATTTAAGCTAGTTGCTTAACTATTTAGCTCTAGAAAATCTATGTGGCAAAAATACTATTTAGCTAAGCAATACAAAATAATTTATTAAAAAATAGTCTGATTTTTTTTCGATTGGCTATATCGTTCCTGTGACATAGACAACAAATTATGTCTTGTTGTCATGTCTCACTCTGACAAACGAATTTGAAATTGGTTCTCTCTTTTCCGGGCAAAAATAAAAACACATTTGTTGAAAATGACTCACATAATTATATGAAACTAGGGACTTTATCTAAAATCATCTCCAAAACTTTAAAATGCAGTATTTTGTACTTTATAATATAGTTTTTATCGCATCAAAAAGTTTCATCTCCAATCATATACTTAACATATTTTTCAGTTCTCTATTATTTTAATAATTTTTACAACTTTTTATCAATTACACTACAACTCATATTTATTTAACTTGGTATACTTTAGATCCAATAATGTTATGGATTTAAAAAAATAAACGCACATTACATATAACATTTATATATTTAGTTCAAAATTTATAATATATTTATTTATTTATTTATATGTTCATATCATGTTGTTTATTTTCTAGTTTAATTTCAATAAATATTAATATTTTTAATGAATTTTTTAGTGTAATTATTTTCTTTCACGTCTCAAAATTAATTGTTTATGTCAAATTAAAATAAATTAAAAATAAATGGAAGGATAAATTGGTCTTTAGACCAACACCAACCGAACTCTATTTCTTTGAATTGGTGTACAGATATCCTCCACCCGTACGTTAAATATAACACCAAAATAGCGTAAACACTTTTTCTTCAAATGGTTGCGCTATATATAGCGTCTGACTGTTCATAACGTCAATTTTTTTTTATTTGTTATTTAGTCCTTGTAAAATTTATTATTTACTCAATTATCACCGTTTTATAAAATTATTTCATATTTATCTCAAAAATGATTTTTATGTATTAAATATTTTAAAAGACCACAATATTTTAAAATACAACATTGACATTTGGAGTTTGGGAAAAACTAAAATGACATTAATATTAATACCGAAACGAAATAACATTACAACGACATCGAAATGCAAAACTAAAAAAAAACATTAAAAAACACAATACAACAAAATAAAATTGAAAATAAAATTACAATACATAAACTAATACTCGGGGAGATTAGGGTCGGATCCTCCAAGACCGGTGAAATATTGCGAATATGAATATGAAATATTACAATACAATAAGTGGGAGGGATATTCTAATTCGGATGTGTAATTGTAATTTTTTTATTTTATGTTATTTGTTTTGTATTGTATTTTGTGTTTAATAAATATTAAGTTTACTTTGTGCTAATTTGTATTTTGAATAATTTTATGGAGTTATACATCATTATTAAATAATGAATAAGTGGTATAATTGAAATATATTAAATAAATATAAGGGTATAGAAATAAATAAGAGAAAGTTGAATATAAAATTAATATTTCAATTTGGTGTAAAAAATAGAGTTCGATTGGAGATGAGGTAGTGTTTGATATACTGTAAAATAGAGTAGAAAATGGTGTTATCGGGTGGAGTTGGTCTTACACATTGAAAGAGGGTATTAATTTGGAAAAACCTGCCACTAAAAAGAGGGGCAAATCTGCCCAAAAAAGTGCGTATTATGCCCACTTTCTCACCGTATTTAATGTACGAAAACGACAGACATTTTTTTCGCTTAAACCCTAATTTGGTTCATCGGAGGGAAAAACAGGGGACTAGGGTTTTGTGATACAAGCTTCGCTCTATCCCCCTAATTCACATCAATTTCTTTTCAATAAACAATGGAATCGGACACAAATTCAAGCAGTCTCAGCCCCCTCATTGGCTATTGCTACAACACCAAGCTTTCCCTGTCGATACACAGACTTTTATCCGAACTCGGAAGCGGAAACACCGAATCAAGCAAATTCGCAGATAACTTCTACGAACTGATTCAAGCCCGAGTCAACCCGTCTCTGGAGTCAATCTGGGCCTACGTTTCTTTGGCTTCCCGGAGCCAAAACGACCCCATAAAAGACGACCCTTTGGACCGAATATCATCCACGAAGGACTTGTTTCAGTTAATACAGTCTTGTTCTTCTTCGTGCGACTCGTCAAAGAGCGTCGCATTGCTCGCTCCGGTGGTGTACGAGGTTCACGGAGTGGCTTCCGAGCTGTTTGGGAAGAAAGAGAATCTGAGTTCCAAGAGAGAGCGAAAAGCAGTGAAAGAGGTCAGGTCTTTGGTTGACTCGATTCTTGGGTATGTGAGTTTGTGTGCAAGCAATGGCTTTGTTGTGGATGAAGGCGAGTCGGGTTTGGTGTCGAGGTTTTCGGATTTGGTTTGCATTTGGGCGGGTCGGAGTGTGGCGGTGGAATCTTTCTTGCCACTCGTGAGCGCTGAGCTTTGTGGAAGAGTTTGCGAAGAGGGATGTGAAGTTGGATATTTGGCCGGTGTTGTTGTTTTCGAGGCGGTTCTGTTGAAGCTTTGCTTGAGTATCAAGTTTGGGAGTTCGAAAGAGGAGTTGGTTAATGAGCTGAAGACTTGGGCTGTTGGTTCTATAACTGGCTTTGCAAACTTTTACTTTTATGGTTAGTATTGTTTTTTTAATTTTTTTTTTTCTTGTGACTGCCCAGATTTCTGTTATAAAGTTTGGTTCTTGAGTCCTAAAATGGCTTATGGGTTAGGATAGCTTTGCCTCTAAAAAGGGGTTGGATATAGAATAGATATCTAAAGGGTATTTATTGTGTTACACGCCATAAAACCAAAAGAAGGATGAACATAGATGTTGTTAGGCAGAGTTGATATAAAATGCTATTAGTAAAGTGAAATTTTGATGTCTTATATTATGAAAGCTAGTCATATTAGCTCGTGCTTATGTTCTGTTTCCACGTTACAGAGACCCTTGTGAGAATGCTTCTTGAGAAGACTCTGCCACTTGCGCTCCTATCGGTTAGTAATTTTTACTTGATTAGTAAATAGTTAATAAGTTTTGTATATAACTAGGCTGTGTAAAGTCTTTTAGTTTAAAGAAGTTTGAAATTTTGTGCTCAGTCTTTGAAATGTTTTTTCTTGCCTTGTAGTTTAAAGTGGTCATTTAGTGTTTCATATTATATAAAAAAGAAAAAAAAATTTGTTTTTTTACTTCGTGCTGAGTTGCAACAATGTACAATAGATTTCCCCTTTCGAATAATAATTTAAACGTTCATTTGAGCTTGATCTTTGTCTTTATGGGTTGAACAAATGGACTAGACCCTGATATTATTCAGAAATGAGCTTATAGACGTAGTTCTTTCTTTCAAGCAAGTATAGCTATTTTTTTCATGCCTTGAACCCACAACCTATTTTCCTTGGTGCTTAACATTGAGTGAACCTCGCTCGTCCTCTCAAAATGTGCATCTTTCCTTCTGATGATATTGCGAAACTAACATGGATTTTTTTTTTTTAATTCAGAGTCCCGAGGATGAAGTTTTGTTGAGGAAAGTTCTATATGATGCTGTAATATTGGTGGAATACTCTTTCCTTAACCCAGAGAGAATAATTCACCTTCCTGCAGACAGAGTTAGAAGTCTTGCCATGGCAAGATTACTTGTTATTCACGAAGCTGTTGTGTATTTCAGGTATGAAGATGGACACTTGCACCGAAAACTAAAAGAAAAAAAATAATGTGTAATTGAAACTTCTAAACTCTGGACAATTACCTGATCTATTTTTTTCCTTCTTTTTTTTTTGCAGGGAGTGTGGGGATCAAAGGAAATCCATCTCTTACATAAACGCATTCACGAATTCACAGTTGGCCTCCCAAATGATGAAATGGATTAAAAATCAATTCAACGCCGAGGAAAATGAGAGCAAAGCCCATGGTTCGTCGCCCACTGCATTAATTAGTAAGCACTTACTCCTAGTCTTTTTTTTTTCTTTTTTTCTTTTGCTTCTTGAAAGTCGATATTCAACCAACTGACATTACTTGTTTGGGATCTCGTTTTCAGAGCGGCTCGTGGACCTTCAGAATCGAGGTGTTCGAGTCTTTGATGATGACGTTTTGAAAAGCCGTGCCGAACTGGTTCATGAAGCCTCCAATACTGACTCTAAGCAACGTTCTTCTAAGTCGGAGAGCTTGAAAATCGATGACGAGCTTTTATTTTTCGTGGACAAAAAAGGAGAAGAAGTCAACATAGCTGAGGATGAGGACGAGGATGAAATGGCTGATAATGAAACCGTGACCGCGGCTTTTATGGCCGCTGCTCAGTCAATGAAATCAGCCGAGGACGGAGGAAAAAAGCGGACTCGGGGAGGGAAAAGCGCCGAAAAGAAACGGAAAAAAAAAGTCGGAGGTTGAGAATCCTGTCTCAGATGACGATGATTCTGTCTAATGCGGATGATGAATTTATTTAGATGCTCCGTGGAAGCCAAATACCGTTGCTGATTCAGAGAGATTGTCAGAGTATCTCATAAGCTTGCAAGGATAAGTTAGATGTGCTTCTTTGCTTGCGTCAGTTTTGACAGGTTTTTTATTTTGTCTGTTGCATCTTTGTATGACATTGTAACTGCCAAGTTTTATTACATGTTCTCTTTTGGAGTATATCTTTTTCCTCGTTGCTATTTAATGTGAAATTGGATTCTTAACAAACACGACTTTCAAATGATCTCGATGTTCTTAAGAATCAAAAGGCTTACTGTTTGGTCACTAAGCGTGTGTGTGTGTTACACACTGTATATATATTACACACCATAACTATATAGTTTGGGGAGTCCATATATTCAAATATATGGAGAGTGACACGCCAAATGTAAGCAATATTATCGCTGTCTAGTTATTTTGCGTTTTTAATATATTTTTTTTTCTTCCAAATAAAGTATTTTAATTTTTCAGATTTTGACAGAATAGTTAAAATTTTGACTTCCATTACTTGATGATGCAACCTACTCCACTAAAGAATAATTAAATGGAGTACTGAATTCCACTTAGCGTTCATGACCAAGAAACGCCATAAGTGGATTATTGAAGCTTCTCACCAAACCCCATTGCTCATAAAGAACCTTATCAATATTGTCAAGGATGATAAGATTTTCTCTTCAATTCTTTTTTCTTGTGGCTCTGGTAGCTCATGAATCCAACGCACTCGCCGGAGAACAGAAGATCGGGTGCATAGCAGGAGAGAGAAGAGCACTTTTAAAGATCAAAGAAAGCTTTCATGAGCTAAAAGACGGGTTTCTTTCCTCATGGGGCGATGAAGAAGAAAAACACGACTGTTGTGAATGGCAAGGAATCCGGTGCTCAAACCAATCAGGCCACGTCACCGCTCTCGATCTTTCTCCGACATTTGTGCGATTTCAAGGAAGTTTCTTTTATTATAAAGAGGTCGATGAAAAGTCGCGGTTTCTGAGAGGTAATTTCAGCACTTCACTTCTCGAGTTGAAACAGTTGACATTTTTGGATCTCAGTGTGATCAACTTCGAAGGGAATGCGATTCCAAGCTTCATAGGCATGCTAAGAAACTTAAGGTACCTCAATCTCTCTTACACTTTAGTCAGAGGAGAAATCCCGCCTCAGCTCGGGAATCTTTCTAGCTTGGAAGTTCTTGATCTCGGACAAAATCGTGGTTTGAGAACAGATTCCATCGGATGGCTCTCTGGACTCTCTTCGTTGACTCTGCTTGATCTTTCGCACATAGACATGAACAAAGCTGATGAATGGATGCGAGTTGTTAACAACCTTGGTGATCTGAATAGTTTGAGATTAAGCTTATGCGATCTTCCTGATTCTGTTGTTCCGTCTCTTGTCAATTCTTCGAAATCACTTTCCCTCCTTGACCTTTCTGGTAACGAACTGTCCGTTTCTGTTTATCCTTTTGTATTGTCTTTCTCTCGCAGGCTTGTTCATCTAAACCTTCAGCGCAGCATCTTAGAAGGCTCAAACCAGATGGTTTTGGGAACTTTACCTCCCTTACATATCTTAGCCTAGGTTTGAATAGGTTGAAAGGCCATATTCCGAAAGCTCTGTGGAACTTGACGTCCCTTGAATACCTTAATCTCGAGCAGAGTAGTCTAGAAGGTTTCATACCAGAATCTATAGGGAACTTGAAATCCTTAAAGTATCTTAGCCTCTTTATAAACAAATTACAAGGCCACATTCCTCGATCATTAGGCAACTTGACTGACCTTGAACATCTTTTTCTTGGTGGCAATAAGTTTACGGGTTTAGTTCCCAATTCTCTTGGGAATCTTACTGCACTTGAAGACCTTGGTCTCGGATGTAACAAGCTAGAGGGTACAATACCGAAAGTTTTAGGAAATCTGTCAGCCCTAAGACACCTATATCTTTCCGGTAATAACTTAGAAGGTGAAATTCCGAATTCCCTTTGGAACTTGTGCTCTCTGTCTAGTTTGAAGGCAGAGGGCAACAATCTCAGTGGTCTTCAACTTCCCGAGCTCACTCAATCTTCACCAAATTGTGCCTATAACTCTTTAAATCAGTTGGGTTTAGGTGGAAACAAACTCCATGGAAGTCTACCAGAAGCCATTGGACAGTTTTCACAGTTGGAGTATTTGGATCTTGCCGAGAACTCCTTAACTGGAGTGATTTCGGAAGCCCATTTTTCAAAGCTTTCTAAATTGTCTAGACTAGTTCTGTCCGGCAATTCACTGGTCCTGAACTTCACTCGTGATTGGATTCCTCCGTTCAGATTGAGGATCATAGGGCTTAACTCTTGCAAGTTGGGTCCAAAGTTCCCAATGTGGCTTCAAACTCAAAAAGGTTACGCGGTGTTGAGCCTTTCCAATGCCGGGATTTCAGATTCTATTCCAGATTGGTTTTGGGATGTCTCTACTAGGAACTGTTTCTCAATGGATCTCTCTGACAATCAAATCCATGGTCAAATTCCAAATCCTGCATCTGAATTCAAGAATTACCCAAAGGTAAAACTTGGTTCAAATAAGTTAGAAGGTCCAATACCCAGCTTCCTCTTCAAGGTGGGTGCTCTAGATCTTTCCAGAAACAGATTTTCCGATCTGAACTCGCTTTGTGATGTGAGCGAGGATTCAGCGCTGCGCTTCCTTGATCTTTCATTCAATCACTTGTCTGGAATACTTCCCGATTGTTGGTCGCGTTTCAAAAAGTTAACAGCTCTTGTTTTGGGGAATAACAAGTTATCGGGGAGAATTCCGGTCTCCATTGGCTCATTAGCCGAGATACAAACATTAAACTTCGGCAACAATTATTTCACTCAAGACTTGCCTTCATCCATAAGGAACTGTAAAAAGTTGATGGCTATCAATGTGGGGGGAAATAGACTATCGGGACCAATACCAACGTGGCTTGGTGAAAGTTTGACGAGTGTTATTGTTCTCAGCCTACGATTCAATAATTTCTACGGAGAAATTCCCGTGCAACTCTGCCATCTGTCTAATCTCCAACTCTTGGACTTGTCCTTAAACAGCTTATCAGGAGGTGTACCAAAATGTCTCCATAATCTTACTGCAATGAAAAAAAGCTGGGATGGGATAGGAACGGATATTTTCCATACTTATAGTTATGGTACTTCTTCTGGGAGCTCTGCTACGTACACGTCCTACAGTGACCGAGTAGACCTGGTTTGGAAAGGGACATTGTCTAAATTTGGACAAACTCTGGGACTTGTGAAGTACATCGACTTGTCAACCAACAAGCTGATGGGGAAAATTCCAAGAGAAATTGGCGAGCTTCGAGAGCTGGTTTTCCTCAATTTATCAAGAAACAACTTGAGCGGACAAATTCCGTCGGAGATTGGTGAGCTTAGTTTGTTAGACACTCTAGACCTGTCAAACAATCAGCTTTCTGGTGAAATTCCTTCAAGCTTGACTCGAGTGGCTCGTCTTAACACGCTGGACTTGTCGAACAACAATTTGTCGGGCAAAATCCCAACAAGTACTCAATTGCAAAGCTTCGAGTCCGCTTCATATGGGGGGAATCCTCAGCTCTGCGGGAAGCCACTCCTAAACAGTTGTTCCAGAGATGAACGACGAACTTCTCATACTCCCATGTCTCGAGACGAAAGAGACGACGATGATCAAGACACGTTCATATCCGGAGGGTTTTATTTCAGCATGGGAATCGGGTTCGTGGTCGGGTTTTGGGGAGTTTGTGGGCTCTTAATCTTCAAGAAGACCTTGCGATATTCGTTTTTTAACTTGTTGACAGATGCGAAAGATTGGGTTATTGTGATGGTCTTAATCCACAAAGGAAGACTTCTCAGATGGATTTCCAAAAGCAAACAGTAAGAAATCTCCCTTAACAAATTATGAACAGCTCGATCATTTTTGTTTCCTATCTTCAGAGGAAAAACGATTGCATTGATATCTACTTTTTTTTTTTGCAGGTCATAAAAATAATGCTTCTCAGGGAGTGAGCAGTGATATTGTAGCCGCAGAATGGTCTCCTCATAGGAAACTACATTCTGTTAGTTCTAATATTATTTCTGATAGTGAAGTTTCTATAGCTGGATTATTGCTTGCCTTTGAAGGATTTTTGTATGGATTTAGATCTGCGTGAAAGAACTTCTCTCTGTATCTCTGTATTGGATTTCTCTTGTCGTTCTTTTCTGCTTTTTGTGTAATTTTGTTATCTTGGTAATTGCTTAAAGACAATTAGTCTCTGCTGCCATTGTGGTCCATCCAATAATGTGTTGTTGACGATTGTTTGTATCAAATAAGTAGGCACGTTCATTTATCAGACCCGACTAACCGCACAATCTAACCTTTTAGCCCGACAAAAGTTCCCAGTTCAGACCTGACCATCTTCGGTTCTCACTGAACTGAAACATGGCCATTTGTCAGTCGGTTTCGATGATGGTGACCACATTGACGGGTTGTACCGGCTCGAGCCGTAATATATTTCTTTTGCAGAAAATACAATATCTGAACAGCTTTGCACACCGTGTTTTGTGCGCCAAATGAGGTTTGTGTTTTTAAAGTCTGGACTAGTCTGTTTTGTATCCTCATATATCTTGTTTCTTTTTTTCTTTTTGAACTTTTTTTAGGGTCCGATTTCATAGGCTCCTAAAATTCTGTTTTGTGCTCTTGACTGTAGTCTGGCTGATTTTCCACTAGTTACCTGTGGTTCACTAAATCCATTTTGGAATGTGGTGTCTGGTTGACGGCTCGTTTTTCAAAATGTCCGAGATTTGTAGTTTGTTGATTTGATTAGTTTGCTTTCTATAATTTTAACGGTATTTCGGTCAAAATACACATAAAAATAAAATTATATGACCATATTAACCTAAAAATAAAAAATTAATGACTTACCTTAAAATTTCAAAAAATGAAGTAAAACCGGAAGCTTACATGTTTATGGCTTCGAAGTAGAGATTTAGACAAACTTGTCCAATTTTTAAAAATCCAGATCCTCTTTGTCTTTTTGGCCTTTTTTTCGTGTGCTTCTAATTAGAATAATTCAATTTAATCATTTTAATGTATTTTTAAATAAATATAAATTAAATAAAATGATAATATGACTTATTTTGATTGGAGAGACGCCACACCCACATGAGACACTAAAAGGAGACAAAGGATCCAGGTTCCTTTAAAATTTAGATCATCGGTATCTTTTTTTGTGTCTCATTTCGTGTCTTTCCAATCAAAATAATTCAATTTAATCATTTTGATTTATTTTTAAATAAATATAAATTTTTAATTAAATAAAATGATGACATGACCTATTTTGATTGGAGAGACACAACGGGAGACATCAAAATGAGATAGAGGATCCGGGTTCCTTTAAAAATCCAAATCCTTTGTCTCTTTTTTGTGTCTCCTTTCATATCCCTCCAATCAAAATAATTCAATTTAATTTTGGGCCGGTTAAGGGACTAGTCAAAATAACACCCCTACTTTAAAATTATAGCTCAACTATTAATATATTTAGGAAAATAGCCAATTTATCATGACAACATTCTAATATTCCAATAATACCCTTCGGTTAATATTATTAACTATCATAGTAAATATCATAGTAAATAATATCATCCATAACAAAAAAAAAATTAATAAATCTAATTAACAATAACAAAAACTACATATTTGTCGTAACAAGAATAATAGTAAATCTTATTTACCGTAACAAGAAAATAGTAAATCTTATTTACCGTAATAAGAACAACTGTAAATCTCATTTACCGTAACAAAAACAACAATAAATCTTATTTACCATAACAAGAACAAAAGTAAATATTATTTACCGTAAAAAGAACAATAATAAATCTTATTTACTGTAACAAGAACAAAAGTAAATATTATTTACCGTAACAAGAACAATAATAAATCTTATTTACTGTAACAAGAGCAATAATAAATTTTATTAACTGTAACAAAAATAACAGTAAATCTTATTAACCATAACAAGAACGACAGTAAATCTTATTAGATACATTTACAAATTAATCATAACATTTTCTAATTAATCTAACAGAAAATTATAAATTAAACATCTCATTGTCTGTTAAAAAAGAATATCTGCACCGCAAGATAATTTAATTTAGTATATTTTATGAATTATGTGAAAATAAAAAACATGTGAATTCATGTGACTGGGGTGGGTCCCACGCACTACTGCCCAAGTGTGGGTTCTATATCATTTCCTTTGCATATCTCTGTGCCGTAACAAACTCCTCCGCCTCCATAGCCGTTCCTTCAAAGAATCCTCAGCTCGCCGTCGCGATCAGGAAGCGATCTCCACTGTCGACCTCCTGCGACCGGCACACCAAAGTCGACGGCCGATGGCGGCGCGTGAGAATGCCGGCGATGTGCGCCGCGAGGATCTTCCAGCTCGCGCGCGATCTAGGCCACCGCTCCGACAGCGAGACCATCGAGTGGCTCCTTCGTCACGCCGAGCCTTCCATCGTCGCCGCCACCGGAAACTCCGGCGGCGCCGCGTCTCAATCGGCGAAGAGGCAAAGGACCGGTCGGACTCTGTTTCTTTCGACGAGGAGAGAATACCTCATCGCCTCGTGGATCCGAAGCGGCTCAGCGGAACCGCCTCGTCGAGAGCTCTGGTCATCGTCTCTGCTTTCTCAACCATGGACTTCTTGTTCTTGAACTTCGTTGCCGAAGAAGAGGGAGATTGAGGACCAACGTCCTCCTCCGTCGCCGTCACGATCACGGCGGAGACCGACACGTGGATTTTCGTCCGATTTCACTCTTCTCCCATCTGAAATCGGAGTTCTCTTCACAGTCGATGACGTTCTAATCCGCAGAGACGGAGCTCTGGCGGTGGTTTTTTCGGCGAAGACATGAGCCTTTAAATTGGATGACAGTTTCGATTAGAGTTTTGTGGCGGCAGAGATCAATCGAGAAAAATAGATGAATTGGGCAAAAGGGTATTTTGGGCAACTCCAATCAGCGTGGGCTATTTCCCCGAATTTGTTAATAGTTTGGCTAGTAATTTAAGCTATCCCTTGTAAAATGGCTATTTACTTACAAATCTCTTTAATTATTTTAATTTATTTTTAAATAAATATAAATTATTAATTCAATAAAATGATTACATGACCTATTTTGATTGGAGAGGCACCACGGGAGACACCAAAAAGAGACTGAGGATCCGGGTTCCGTTTCAAGTGGTAGTTTTTTATGTTCCATTCTAAGTTTGCTGGCAAATTATTGTTCAATTTTCTAAGTTTGCTTAAAAAAATGATGTTCATTTTTAGTGTTAATATAATAAAATATTTAAAAATAAAGACATAAAAACCTACCATTATTTAAAAAAATACAAAAAAAAATATAAATATCAAACTACTAATATCATATTGTAACAATAATGTCGTTTTTTTCTTACTTGTGTCGTTCATTCAGGTAATGCACACAAATGTATTCCTGTAATTAGATTTGTTCATCCCTCTTCATTAGATACCACCACCAGTTAAAAAACTTAATTTACCAAAAGTCTTGCAGAAAAATCAAGTTTGAAATAGGTGCTCACATTTTGCCCCACGCGCTAATTCCATTCCTCAAATGAGATTAAAAAAAATGTGTAAAAACATTTATCCAGATTCACGTCTATCAACAGTTAGCCATAAAATATAGAACACTCTTCTCCAGTTTGCATGATGAAGAAATTTACCATATCGTGTATGCATTCATTTCCAATCGTACCGTTATTGGACCTATTCCAACGCAGTTTCCAACGGGAAAGTGATATCATACACAAAACTCGGCCGTATATACGCTTGCCCAATTTTTATATATTTTCATTTGGATTTCTATTTTTATTTCCTATAATCATAGTAATCTATACATTCCTGTAATTTCTAGATGGGCAATAAACGCTTCAAGCTGAAACTCCCTCGCATTAATATTCCTTCAATTCAGTTCTGTCGCCTAAATAGCCCTTCTTCTCTGCCTATCGACCCCAAACCGGCAAAGTACACGTCATCGCCGGTCAATCCTAAGGCCTTTGACATAATTTTCCCCGGCTTGACGCCGCGAGCATCGGACGGCTGTGATTCGAGCTCGGAGCTTTCCCTCGGAACAGACGACGACAGTTTGGTCCTACTGGGTTCTTCTAGAAGGTTCTCGAAGTTGAGGGAGAGCGTGGTTGTGGTGAAGAAATCCGACGATCCGTACGAGGATTTCAAGAGGTCGATGTTGGAGATGATAATGGAGAAGCACATGTATGACGTGGCGGAGTTGGAGGAGCTTCTTCGCTGCCTTTTGACTCTGAATTTCACGCGCTACCATGGCGTCATCGTCGAAGCTTTCTGTAACGTTTGGGAGATTTTATTCTCTGATTAGCATATCTGAACTGTGGAGTTTTTTTTTTTTTATGGTTGTGTGTTTATCAATATAATAAAATAGTTGTGTTAAGAAGACTTTAGAGTTTGATGACCGAATAGAAAGGCAAACTTAACAAGATTAAATATGCAAGTTTAAAATAGGATTCAGATCTAAGAGGTCCTCCTCATGGGATGAGCACTGAATTGATAAATATTTATCATCTAAAATGCCACCACGAATTCCACGTGCCACAAAGTCAATTGTATTTTTTTTTAAGTACCTATAAATTAGTTCATAAAGAGTTTGAATGCCCGCGCTTTGCGGGAGCCAAACATTTAGTAAATAAGTTAAAAAGTGATGGAGTGGCAAAATATAATAACATTTAATAAGGGCTAATATATTTACATATGTGTAATAAGTATCACTTTATATTTTTGTAGTAATGTATATATATGTATACTAACACTTTGATTCACTTTTAAATATGAAGAAGTTTATATTTTTTTATTTTGCAATCAGTTAGATAAATAAAAAATGGTGATAGAATACTTGTACACATTTTAAAAATTTAGATTGATAAAGCTATAAGTTAGTATTTTTCATTTATATTTTATTTTTAAAAAAGATAAACTATTATCTATTGGTTGTAATTTTATTTTCAGTTGGTATTTTGCCAACATAGATATTTTATTCATGAAATTCCTCTTACACATCATTTTTTCCCTCTTTGAAAAATGACATAGAAAAACGACTTTCAAGTCAAGATAACTACACAGTCAAATAGTCATGAAGCCCGAGAGCGAGGCCTGTTTGACGAATCATTTTTCGTTTTAATCAAATCTTTTTAAATATTCTAAATTTTCAAATGGTCAATTTTGAGTGGGGCTCAATTTCTAATCAATTTTTGTTGGATCCAAATACTCTTAAAAAATCAAAATTGTTAATGGTAATTTTTTTTTAAAATTTAATCATATAAATAACGTGTATAATTTTTTATTGTAAAGATAGATTTTTCAAGCTGTAAACAATTATTATTTTAATGTTATAATTTTTTTAAAAAAATTATTTATTATTTATAATTTCATTTATGAGAAAAATTATTTACAATTTAAAAAATATTATTCTTGAAAAAATATAAAACACTTACTAATTGTCGCACCCTTAATATACTATTTATGTACTTTCTATCCTTGAAAATAATATGATTGAAATTGGACTATAAATTTTAAGGTTAATTTTGGTTGGGCACAAATTTTATCCATAACGATCATGGACGGAGTCACATAGAGACCAATAAGATAGTGGTTGTGTTTGACTTAGTTTTTTTTTTTTTTTAAGTGTTTTTAGATCTGTTGTACGAAAAACTGATGTTTTCAAAAACAGATAGATGTTTGGTAAACTATTATAAAATAGTTGTAGTTGTTAGCAAAAGTTGACTTTGTGTTTGGTAAAATATATATTGATATTTCTAAGTAATAATTATTTATATAAAATGTAATTAATAATAATAAGAAGATATATTTTTGTATATAAAAAATATATTTAAAATGGTGTCTATAGATTGTAAAAATTAAATTATAAATTTTGGTCGCTTCGAAAAAATTAATTAATAAAAGCATATTAAGATGATTAGAATTAAAAGATAATGTAAGAGAAAAAAAATTAGGTGAGAGAAAGTACAAACCAAAATCAAAAGCTACAAAAAACTTCACTTTTTAACTTTTAGAAAAATCAATTTTATCAAACACTTAGATATAATTTAGCTTTTAGAAAAAGTTAAAAATCAAACTTAATAAACTAAACCAATCATAGTCAGTATTTACCTGCTGAATGTTTTAGAACTACAATTTTTATCAATTTTTATATATATATATATATATATATATATATATATATTTGTAGCTTAAATTTACCCTCCCTATTTCTGTTCAGTTTTTCAAATTTGCCTTCTCTATTTTTTTGCAACTAATTACAACATAATATAATAGCTGCGTTTGACGTAGCTTTATTTTTTTAAAAAGTATTTTTAGATCTGTTTTATGAAAAAATTGTTATTTTAAAAAATAGATGAGTGTTTGATAAACTATTCTAAAATAACGAAAGCGAATTAAATATTTGGTAAAATATGTATTAATATTTATAAGTAATAATTATATGTATATAAAATGTAATTAATAATAATAAGATATTTGTTCGTATATATATTTGATAAAAACATGTAAAAATAATTAGAATTAAAAATAACTCTGTAACATAAAAAATTTAAAAATAATAATAATAATAAAAAGGTAGGAGAGAAACAAAAGTTCCTGTGTTAAGAAGTAGGAAACATAAAACCCCTACTCGGCGCCGTTCAGTCATACTCTCACTCTCTCTCTCTCTCTCCGCCATGGCCACCACCTTCAAGCCAAGCTCTGACCTTTGTCAACCCTTCGCCGCAGCAACGTCTTCCTCCAAACCCCGTTCCACTTTCACACGGCTATCCACTATGTCTTATTCTTATCTCGCAGCCAAGTTCTCTAAACTCTCTGTCTTTCGCCCCCAGCGCACGGTCGCGGCGGCGAAGGGAAGTTCCGACGGAGATGGCCTCACTTACAAGGACTCCGGTGTGGACATAGATGCAGGAGCCGAGCTCGTTCGCCGAATCGCCAAAATGGCTCCGGGAATCGGTGGTTTCGGTGGTCTTTTTCCTCTAGGTATCCATGGATTCTTTCTCAACTCGCCAAAGCTTTGAACATTATTTCCTACTGCTTATTGCTGCTCAATTAGCTTTTTGGAAACTTTTTCATGTTGAAGTACCAAGAGATTGTAGGTTCTGAGCCATGAAATTGAATTTCTACTAGTTTTTTAGCACTTGAATGGTTAAACGATTTCTCGCAATTAGGGTTTAGTCTAATTTTTTTTTGTTTTTGGAGAACAGGGGATCAATACCTAGTTGCTGGTACAGACGGTGTGGGGACTAAACTTAAGCTTGCATTCGAAACCGGAATTCATGATACTATTGGGATAGACTTGGTGAAATTTTGAACACGTGAAATATATCTCTGTTTATGTGCTTTTGTTTGGCTCGCTAATAATCTGCATCCTGAATCCAGGTTGCGATGAGCGTTAACGACATTATAACTTCTGGTGCAAAGCCGTTGTTCTTTCTTGATTACTTTGCCACAAGTCACCTCGATGTTGACCAAGCAGAGAAGGTACATAGGTGGAGTAATGAAAAAACTTTCTTTGAATGAGTTTGATGGTGTGGGAATCTGATACGGAGTTTTTTTCTGTAGGTTTTGAAAGGCATTGTCGATGGTTGCAAACAATCGGAATGTGCACTCTTAGGTGGAGAGGTAATCACATAGATCCACGTGGAAATATTGTATGTGTGATTATTCTTAAGTTTGAATTAATTGGCGTTGAATGTGCCCTTTTCTGTATATGGACGGAAAAAAAAGAAGTTTATAGTTTTGAATTTTCAATGTCTTGGGTTTGGCGTAGTGAATTTTCAAGTCCTTTTTTCAGACCGCAGAGATGCCGGATTTCTATGCAGAGGGTGAGTACGATCTCAGTGGTTTTGCGGTCGGCATCGTGAATAAAGAATCGGTTATCGATGGAAAAAACATTGTGGCTGGAGATGTGCTCATTGGCTTGCCATCTAGTGGGGTCCATTCAAATGGTTTCTCACTCGTGAGAAGGTTGGGATTATTTTCGATACAATTTATGAGTAAAGTTGTCTCGCAAAATTGTCCTTTTGAATTTTTTTTTTTTTCCCGTGCATATCCAAAGGGTGTTGGCTCGTAGCGGACTATCTTTGAAGGACCAACTTCCCGGCGAAGCCATAACACTCGGTGAAGCTCTGATGGCACCGACAGTGATATACGTCAAGCGGGTTAAGATCAGCTCTCTACATCTTTGTCCCTATTCATTTAATTCCTACTGTTTAAATATCCATCCCTAAATGTCTTACAATCCTATCTTTTCTTTTCTTTATTTTGAAATCAGGTACTGGATTTGATTAGCAAAGGAGGCATAAAGGGGATTGCCCATATAACGGGGGGCGGTTTCACCGACAACATACCCCGAGTCTTTCCCAAAGGCCACGGAGCTCTTATCTACAAGGACTCCTGGGAAGTTCCACCGGTTTTCAAGTGGATCCAAAAGGTAAGCGAGCAAGTTTCCTTTGTGGAACAAGAAAAGAAATATAGTTCACTCATCTCCACAAAATTATGACACAATCTAGTACTATAAACATTGTTTTGAAATAAATATTGAGAGATAACTAGAGAGCTTTTGTATTGTAATGAGAATGAATACGAGCAGCAGGTTTTCGAATGTCAAATGAGATAACTAGATACCTATGACATTCTCCTCTGTACTGACATTATAATTAACTTTTTTCTCTCCTTCAATCTATGTCAAATGTGAATTTTTTGGTTTCCCTGGTTAGCCAGAATAACAACAAAAAAGTTCTTAAAAACAGATAAAATTTATTTAAATTTTTTTTTTTAAAAAATAGTAGTTTTAGGTGTACCGGTTACTTTTGCCCCACGATTAAAATGAACTGGTCAAATTTTTCCGACCGGTTTGAGATGCATCTTTAGTCCATGTAACTCCCCTTAACAGAATAATGATTTGCCTCTTCCTTCCTTTTCCCTTGCTAATCCCTGCGTCGAATATACATGAATCTGATAGGAGGCTTGTCAAGTTATCTAATACTGTTATTGATTGCTGTCATTGAATTTAAAAAACTAGGCGGGAGGGGTGGAAGATAGCGAGATGATGAGGACGTTCAACATGGGAGTCGGGATGGTATTAGTAGTGAGCGCCGAGGCATCACAAACAATACTTGAGCACGCGAATCAAGGGTCGGACAAGGCTTACCGAATCGGTGAAGTGGTGAGCGGCGAAGGTGTGACTTATAGTTGATTTATTGCTCGTAATTTTCTTTATAATGTGAAGTCCTTCACAAGACCATTTATTAGGTCTTCGCAATAGGTCTACCATTTTCTTAGCAGCGTAAATGCTGATAATTTTGCGTAATTTCTATCTATTTATTTAAGGTCTACCCTGTGCTTCGAAATTTTCTTGTTGCTCAGCCTTTCTTTTAGTGTGGTAGATTTCATTATAATTGTAACTTTTGTATCAGTGTTTGCTTCGAAGTAAGACATGTTTTATAATATATTTATTGGAAATATATAGGGCTCTTGTAGCAAAATAAACACTTAAGGTGCTATTCTTATCGAAGTTACCAAATTTTGTTAATACTCACTGCATAGCATTGGACAAATGGCCAGCATTGAATTTAAAATAGATAAATAAAAAAAAAAAAAAAAATTGGTCAGATTCAAACACACTAATCCTTCATCCTTCAACTCTACGCTGTAAATTACAAATAATGGATGTTCAAGCAATGAGTCGTTAACGCGAAATCACGAATTAAAGCTGCCTGGAGCCATTTGTTCTAGTATATAACAATTTTACCAAACAGCTTTTACCATCTTATAATATTTTTCTACTTCTAACCAAAAGCATAATTTGATCAAATATACTAATAAATTTTGGAGAGAGATTAATTTATAACCATTTTTACTCTCTAACCACAATTTTTCTTACAATCTCACATCAACTTCTTTAATAATGAGCATTTAATATATACATTTAATAACTCTCCTTCAATGAGCATTTAATATATACATTTAATAACCCTCTCCCTCCCGTAAATCATCGTCTGAAATTGAAATCACAAACTGAAACCTCGTTCAAGTTTTGAAATCCTCGCCCTCTGAAAATCTCACCCAAGCTTAGTCATTTGCTTCGTCCAAGGTCCGACGCTAGATCATCATCCAAACTAAAGCTCAAGGTTCGTTTGTGCCTTTTAAAAAAAAATTGTGGTTTAAAAAGCTCTCAGTCATTTTTAAAGCTTGTTTAAAGGATCGGTTTTGTTCGGTATATTTAAAGATTTTTAACGAAGTTCATTATTGGTTGGCTTTAGATGTCAATAATAGACATCAATTGTTGACATCTAAAGTCAACAAATAATAACTCTGCCTTTGATTTTTTGTACGCAGTGTTGTCGGAGATTATTCAATCACAGTGAAACTTGGGTTGAACCTGATCAGTGTCATGAGAAATGATCTTTCGAAATTATGATGCCGTATGAAGTTAACTTCTCTAGTTTTATGCAAAGAGAGAACTATATAGGGTACCCCTCGTGTTTAATCGAAATGCAAGATTTATCCCCTCTATTTATAGAAATATCAGACATATGCCTTCAGTTTAATATAAATGACATATACATCCCCTCAAAAAATATTATATTACAAATATCACCCTTTTCGTTTATTTTTTACAAAAACAATTTTTGAACTCCTCAAAATACACTTAATAGAATAAATATTTATTTACTATTTTAATAAAAAAAAAATCAAAATCTCTCTTTTATATAAAAAAAAACCTTAACTTTTTATAAAGAAATTTTTTTAATTTAATTTTTTTGTATATAGAATAGAAGATAAAAAAATTATTTCATTAAGGGTATTTAGGGGATTTCAAATTATTTTTTTGTAAAAAATAAACAAAAATGGTGATATTTGTAATATAACATTTTTTAGGGGATGTATATGTCATTTATATTAAACTGGAGGGATATGTCTGATATTTCTAAAAATAGAGGGGATAAATCTCGCATTTCGATTAAACACAAGAGATACTCGTGATATTTTCCCAACTATATACTCACAGATGTCAACAATTGATATCTACTGTTGATGTCAACAAACAGATAATTATATACTCACAGATGTTAACAAACTGGGAAGTATTTACTCAAAACAGAGAAAATAAATGGCAGTCGTATTTAAAAATTATGCTTTATTCATTTAAGAGAGTGAAATGCTAACGATAAAAAGGTTGAGAGTAAAATTGAATTTGTACATTGGACCTAATAATATATTTAGTCAAATTATGCTTTTAGTGAAAAAAAAAAAAAAAAAAAAAAAAAAAAAAAAAATTATAAGATAGTAGTAGTTGTGATAATTTTTTTTTTTTTTAAATAAAACATATATATATTGTGTTTCGGTAAAATGTCTTGTTTAATTTTAATTTTCAAAAATATATATACTTATTTTTGCTCAACCTTTTGGACGTCTATTGCTAATAAGACTTGAGAATTCGTTTCTCTGTCGTTCTTAACTATTGTTCTGTCGTTTGCATGCGCTTGAAAACGTTGGGCCCACAATAATATTAAACCACTGTTTCTAGTTTCAGCCAATCAGATCCAAGGAAACACGTATAACTGAAAACTCACAAAAATAGGTTTGGTGAAACTCGAACGCAATGGCAATCAGGATAAAATAATGGATGAGTAAAAGGTTTGGTGAAACTCCCAGAGAATACTCACTTAGCACTTAAACATAATTTTGTTCATTGATATAAATCTGTAGCCCAAAGCATATACGATCGATCGTTCAGAGTATTTGAAATAAAAAGAAGAGAGATCTATGGCAAAGCCGAAGGCAATACTGGCAGTACTTTCTGTAGTATTGGTGTTAGCGTGTATACAGACTTCAGATTGTGCTAAGAAGCCCGAGAGCGGAGCTAGGAAAGAAGACATTCCGTACATAAAATGCCAGGTCTGCGAAAAGCTCGCATCTCAACTTCACAGCCTAGTCCAGAAGCAGCGAGCGAAGATCGCTCCCAAGAAGGTATTTTATTTGTATGTGTTTTTGTTTGAATTCTTCAGCCTTCTATATGAGTATGTGGGTTTTGAATCTTCATTGATGGTTTTGTTTGGCTTTTCGCTGTTAGATCTCGGAGTACGAGATAATCGAGATCACCGAGAATGTTTGTAATTTGAAGAAAGAAGAAGCGGATTGGATTTTGCAGATTGATATTGTTGAACAAGGCAATAGATTAGAGGTAAGGCAAAACAAAAAATTACATTACTATTTTGATAAATTCAAACCTTGGCTTTTGCTAGTTGTTAATGTAGATTCAGATCTCTTGGATTCTCTTTGGTTTTGCTCTTCATCAAATAAGCAAAACCAAAACTTAAAAAGAAAGAAGAAGACAGAATAAAAAAACAGTGGATTTTGTTAGTTGTGCCAAAAAATCGTGTGAGATTCTGATTCCTTTTTTCAGCTGGTGGAACAAGGCACTGAAGGACAATGCAACTCCGAATGCAAGACAATCGAACGAGCTTGTCAAGAGGTCAGACATTTTTTAGCCCTTTTTCTCTGGTTTACTTGTGTGAGAGCTGACTGCTTGCGAGACCTAATATGTACCGAATTCGTGGGATTAACCCCAAAAGTTTTTTTGTGATTTCGAACGCTACACAGGTAATGGGATATTCCGATACTGATGTTGCCGAATATCTATATAGTTCCCAGCCTCAGGTCGACTCGTTGGTTGATTATCTCTGCAAAGACCTCACTAAGTCATGCAGAACCAAGCCTCCACCGGTTCCTAAGGTAACTTCTCTCTTCTTTTCGATGCCAAGTTGCTTCGCTGTGTGTCCGACGAATTGATAAGAAGATAGATCGGTTTTTCCGCTATAGAATATTCTGAAACGCCCTTTTTCTCATCCTCATAAAAAAAAAAAAAGACATTCTCAAGAGTGTGCCGAGCTCAGAGTTGATTTTTGGGCTAGAATAGTTGCCACATGTAGAACAAATATATATATATATATATATATATATATATATATATATATATATATATATATATCTATTGTCGTGATTGTCGAAGATTTATTTAAGTTCTTTCATTATCAGATGTTTTTGTGTTGGAAGTTATCACCACCCTAGTGTTTTATTAAAATGAAGTGTTCTTGTGGACAAAGATTTTGAAAGAAAAAAAAATGAGTAATCATTAATGGTAATAATGTCGCTTTCGATTGTTATGCAGGATAGGACTCCCGGAGAACCTTTTTTGGCCAAGCCAGCTAAAGAGGCTGAAATGGATAAGATATTGAAATCGATGCAGGTATATAAAATAACATTCAATGTTCCCGGCACAATTTTTTTTGTGCATTGTGCTAAATTGGCTGGGAACTGTAACTTTCAGGGTATGCCAGGAGCTCCAGGAATGAAAATGTATTCCCGGGAAGAACTAATGAACAAAAAGAATTTTGGCGAAGACGGTGATGATGACGATGACGACGATGATGACGATGAAGAGACAAGCTTTCCCTCAAAATTGGTAAATAGAAATTGATAGTGGTAGATAGAATAATCAAGGGAGGAAAAAACTTGTTTTTGACATTGAAAATTTTACTTCACAGGGTAAAGTCATGAGAGAGAAAGAGAGCTCGAAGGGTGACTGGAAAAAGAAGATTGCCATGGGGATCGAAAAGACGGGTGAGACGCTGAAGAAGCACGCACACAAAGTCTCGAATCACGCACGGCAATGGTGGAGAAGAGTGAGCAAGGCAAGTCCAAAGAAGAACTCCAATGGAAAGAAGCAAGAGCTGTAGTGGTGAAGCCAGTTTGTTCACGTTGTTTGAGCTCTACTTAAACAAATTAGGTTTTTGATAGAAAATAGGAATTTAAAAAAGAAATCAGAGGCTGTCGTGTGACAAGAACGAAATTAAAAAAAAAAAAAAAAAAAAAAAAAATCCAAGGACACTGAGCCGTCTAAGTTTGTTTTTTTATATATGTTTTTATCATAATTCTATTTTAATTATGTTTGTTCCAAGTTAAAACATGCACACAAATTCAAGGGACGGCAAAATAAGTCCATAAAAAGATCAGTTAGATTGAATAAAGAGTTTATATGATCGAATATTAAATTTTCAATTAAAAAAAAAGAGAGAAAATATACACAGGCTTCACAAACATGTATATATGAATACTCCTCCATTACTCAGAACACAAGACGATGTGAAAACAATTCATTAAGTAATTCAAAATTGATCAGGACTACAAATTCCAATAGCGCCCACTAGAAAGAAATGAGCAACAAAATTACAACATAAAACCAAAACAATCATTGTAGCAGCTTTCCAGAAAAGGGTCGCGGATACAATTCTTGAGTTTCTACAGCGGTTCGTTCAGTCGAAGGTTTCGTTTTCTTCCTCTTTTTGCTCGGAAGAAAGAGCACAAGGCTTGTGTGACATTCACGCCCTCTCATCAGCGCATCTTATACTGCTGAGTTCTCGAGACCGTTCCCCGTCGGCCACTGAACGAGTACTTGAGCACAATGTCAACGTCACGTGGGTTCTTTTTGTTTTGGGACACAGTCAACGACCCTGAAATCGACTCTCCTTGACATATCGTGAGCACGTCTTCTAGGTACAGCACAGTTTGTTTCCAGTGGGTAGCCCGAGATCTCGGACCTGCATTTTATATCGTGTTAGCCCGAAATTAAATATACCAATTAAGTTTCCCTTCAAAGCAGCAGACAAAACAGAGTCATAAAAACCTGTTGAGAAGCCTTGCAATTTGTGGCACTTGGTGAATGATACGTCAAAGTAGGCCACAAGGGCATGGATGTAATCGTCGCGTTCAGCCACGAGTTTAAAAGGGGCCGTAAAGGAAGCGTCCCCCGAGGTCATCTTAGAGATGTCCATTGTCTGTATAATGGGTCAAAAAAGAGTAAATGAGCTAAAAATGAAATAGGGGTAAAATTGTCTTTATATCAGTTGGGTTTTCGCACCTTGAGAAGCTGACAATTAGTAACAATTTGATTTTGGTCCACTGTGTCCACAAGAGGCTCGCCCATTGCTTGCTTCTTGATGCAGCTCATGTCAAAACCGTACACATTGTTCCAAACTGGAGTGAAAGAATAAAGAAAGAGGAATAATGAATATCGTGTCCAATAAAGCTACGATTAAAAAAAGGGTCAGAAAGAAAGGAAGCCCGATGAATGTAAATCCTTATAATAAAGCTAATTAGATCTGGTGTGGTGCAAAAAGAATTAAATCGTGAAGCTTACATTCAATTTTGTCGTCTTTGTAATCTGCATCTTCGATGGCAGTTAAAAAAAGAGAGGCTTTGTCTGGTAGAACTAATCCATCATCAACCTACAAACACAATTGTACGCAATTAGTTAAAGAAGGAGAAAAAAAAATGAAAGAGTCCAACCATAATAGAGACTCACAAGCCATTTATCACGAGCATACAGAACTGTATTCAACATGTTCTCAAACAACAAGAAATATCCCATCCATTCCGAAATAATAATATCCACTTTCGGTACGGGAAGCTCAAGCTCTTCAATCTTTCCCTTCAAAACGGTTATAACTGCAACAAACAAGAATCATTCAGCTAAATAAAACAAAACAAAACAAAACGAACACGCATACATAAGCAATGCACAAACACAAATGAAATAAAATTACCATCTGAAAACCCATTTGCCTCGACAATTTGTTTAGCCTTGTCGGCCATATGCGAGCACTCAACCTAGCAATACCAAAACACCAATGACATTCAGCAACAAAAAAAACTACAACACATTCAAAACTTGATAAGAATCATTCAAAGAAAAATCTTTGACATACCGCGAAAACATGTTTAGCCCCGGCTTTGGCGCAAAACAGGGACAAAATCCCAGTCCCGGCTCCAACATCAAGAACAATCTTATCCTTGAGAAGGAATTTGTTTTGGTAAATTACATTTTGGTACGTCTTAGTTCTCACAACATCCTTCAACATCTCCTACAAAACAGAATAGCACAAACAGATATCCATATCACACCAAACAAAAAACTACACAATGGTCGGGACTTTCAGCCTCGAAACATCGAACTTACTTCATGGATACCTGCCAACAAAACAAAACAAACAAAAAAAACCCTAACATGAGATTTTCAAGAACGCAAGAGGTAAGGAACCACACAAAAACCTCAAAGAAATGAACTTTTATTTAATCGTCTAAGGTTACCGAAGTGAGAGTATGAGTCGAAGTAATAGTCGGCGCTGGTTTTGTCGTCGGAGTCGACCACAGCGACGTCCTCGTCGGCAGGCTTGTCGGACATGGACTCGACAAGGTTCGAGCTTTCCGGCGCTGCCTTGAGAGACACGTCTTCTTCTTCGCCGTCGTCGCTGAAGCGAATCTTCGTGCTCTCGTGGGCCGACATAGCGTTGTTGTGGTTGTTGCTGCTGTTGTTCTTTCGGCGACCCATGGGCGATTTGAGGACTTTTAGGGTTTTGTAGAGGAAAGGGGGTTTAAGCTTAGGGCTTTTTGGTAAGCAGATATTTGTATCAAAATAAAAAGAGAAAAAAAAATAAAGAATGGGTCCCAAAACAGAGTTGTAAACCAATATTTATGAGAAAAAAAAATGGAGAATTAGGCAGATAACCACATATTATCTAATAAGTAAAAATAGTCTAAATGAAGATAAATGCGAAGTAATATGTATGAGTTCATTGAGTTTTGGCTACATCTTAATATTTGATATATTAAAACGATAAATAACTTATTCTAAAAGAAAATAAGTTAAATAAAATTGTATGCGTTAAAAAAATTATAAACCATATGTAAGTATCATCTTAATATTTGATATATTAAAACGATAAATGACTTATTCTAAAAGAAGATAAGTTAATAAAATTGTATGCGTTAAAAAAAATTATTAACCGTATGTAAGTATAAAATTTTCATCGGTATTTGAATAGTTAAGTATTAAATTTTAATATATGAGGATAATATTTATAAAATGGTATTAATTGTCTCTATATCAACCTCTTGTGTTTCTCATTATAATGCTCAATTTATACATGTAATGTAACATTAAAATAAGTATTGATTTGACAACAAATGTATAGAATGGTATATAAAGACATACCACTAAAAAATGGGATAACAAAGTCCAAATCTCTTGCTTTTGTTTTTGGTTATTTTCTTGTCGTTTTCGTACTTCAGTGTCATTTTGTATTTATTATGTCGTTTTTTATGTTTCATCGAAAGGTTTCAAGATCTGCCATCAGCATTAAAATTGTGGGCTTGACATAAAACGAAGACCCATTTAATAATGGGTTATTTGATAAACGAAGACCCATTTATCCATGGATACAAGACAAGGGTATATGTAAGTCTTGCCAAGGACACATATGTCAAGTTATAGTGTCAAATTGAATGCTAGTACTTTACTAATCATTTTCATGAAGATAAATCACACACTTATTCATAAACTTAAGGAGGACTCAACATGATAAAAAGCATAACTTCAAGGCGAGTCCAAGCTATAGAACCTTATTTAATTAGGCTTGTTATCTACTTGCAGACTAGAACATTTAAATTGCAACACAAATAAATACAATATCTTACATTCTCAAATTACAGATTAAAATATTAAAATTTGACAAAGCCATACTAATAATTAAGCTAAATTATAGGTGGAACTGTTGTCTCAGATATTCTTTCGTTTAAAAAAAAATTGAAATCCAAGAGTTCAGGTTCTTCTGGCGTAAAAAAATTGTAACTTCTTAAGTATATACTATGAGAACAATAAACAATATAACAAAGACAAAAATGTAATCTCTCCTTATTTTTAGGCAACATAATATTTATTTATAGGTAGAATAAAATGCTTAAAGAGCTTCAATTGGCAAGTTGTAGTTCATGCATGAATTAAAAAAAATTAATTACTGAAAACTAGGAGCAATTAGACAAGTAGTGAAACCAAAGAACTGGTTAAATATTAGTATACTCTATGCCGTCCTTACATTATTATACGTATACATCACTGAATCGAAGTCCAATAATATATTTGTGGTCTCACAGGTCACGAGAGGCTGTTGCAATAAACTTCCACAATGATAGGTCAACAATGATTTTTTTTTTGTACAGTTAATAATTGTGAAGGCATGTGTTTTGAATTCACGAGGCATTGTCTTAAATGAAAAATACATTTTGGATGGTAGAGTATTTGCCGTTTTTCATGAGTTCCAAGGCATATAAGCATGCAAACATATATACATATAGTTTAGTGTGTGAATGTGAGTGTGTATGTATGTATGAGAGAGAGAGAGAGAGTGGTGGTTAATTGTGTGAGGATTCATGCCTTGCACTGCTGGTTTCTGGTTGGCAACGAGCTGGATTTACTCGTTTGCATAACAAAAATTAAGTTGAAAGTGTCCAAGTATATAGGGCACATTTGAATTATATATTATAAGTAAATATGATTTATCAAAAGGCTACGTGAAAATAATTTCGAAGTATTATTCTATTTCCAAGGCTTGTGTGGAAGCACGGGGATCACAATTTAAAGAATGACTTATAGCATCAATTATTGAAAATATATAGATGAGATGATGTTATTGATAGTTGATACAATACCATGCTATAATATTCCAGTTTTCAAGGGCTATAAACTATGGACAAATATTAAATACACTTTTAGATAGATTTTTGTATAAAGTTTAATTATAAATAAATTTGAATGATTTAAGGTAATAATAATACCCAAAAAAAAAGAGTAACCTCCTTTTTTCCCAAGTAGCTTATTACCCGCGCGCATGCATGAGATAAGAAAAAAAAAAAACACATGCTTGAGGTCTTGAAAATGATACCAAAAAAGGTGATTCTTGTACGTTACAAAGCCAACTGGCTAACTTAACTGAATTGTTTAGTCTTTCACTTATGTAACAATATAGATATATACACACACGCGCACACATATACGTATACGTGTATCAAACGTAAAACTTGACCCAATGGAGAAAAAAATGTATAATTGAAAAGATCCGAAACTGCTGAGTAACAAGAATATACTGAATTGGCCACATCTGTCTAGTCAATGCTTATTCACATTTGATTATATCACCGCTCATAACTTTACAACTAGCTATTGCTAGAGCTATACCTAAAAAAAAACCTATACCCAAAGCAACAATAAAATGCTAACATACGTGTAAGACAATGGCTATCATGAAACGGCACGCTCAATATTTAGAATACGTCATGGTTCTTACTAAATGAGTTCGTACAAACAAGCTGTAAGGAATCATTTATGTGTAAATATATACGTAGACTACGTATATTATATTCATACATACCGCGTTTTCCATTTAAAATAATAATAATAATTAAAAGGCGTATAATAGTAAACAAAAAAATGGGTGAGACTTGAGAGAGTATATGTACGTATGTTTTTTTATTTTCAAATAATAAAAACATATCAAGGATTTGAAAAAGGAAACGCTTATTTGTCTAAATATGCGAAAGTCGATCCTCATTCATACCCATCCTTATTGTGCCAGAGTAAGTAATATTCCAACCTACTACGATCAATATTATTATACAGTCATATACCTCTCCTTTTGACATTATAATCCCTTCGGTGACCAAAGACTAAAGGAATTTCCACGTGTCATGTGACCATTGGTAATGTATCTTCTCACAAAGATTCATGCTCTCTGGGAACCATACAATTACAAACATACCATTTGTTTACAATAATGTCAGATATTATCTTACATCATTTTGATATCGAGTAATATTTCACATTCATATAATGTATTTTCTTATCCTACATCCTCTATTAGATCCTAGACTTCACACTATATATTCTGCATTGCGTAGGCGTAACGTTTATATTCATGCACTTTAAGATAGTTTAGATTTTAGGAATATATGGGCTTCTAATTTATGTCTATTTTTAATATAAACAATATTGGAGATTCGGGTGGCAATAGATTTGCCTACGAATTGTGTTAGTAAATATAATCAAATTTTCTCATAATTAAAAAATATAATAAAATCATATGGATACGAATGTCCGACATTTTATTACCACGTTGCAGGAGTTTAACTTAAAGACAAATTCAATCACACATTCCTTTTGTTTTGTAGTGCTAATTACCAACATAAATTGACAGCGTGACATAAACATGGTTTTTTTGTGCTCATTAGATGTTAACAAGCTTAGCTGTTGATGAATATTAAGAAATCCCAACTCACACAAAAGATCCTCTTTGTCACAACTTTTTTTTTTGTTGGTTACAAATATCGTACCGTATATATGTATGTAATTGTGTGTTAAAGTTGGAGAACTAATACAACAAGTTTTTTTTGGGGGGGGGGGGGGGGGGGAATACTATTCCTAATTTTGTATATATTGATGTACAGTTGTGAGATCCTTTATATATATATATATATTGTCCTTGTAATAAAAAATTTATACCCTGTCGGTTTAACAGCGTAAGTAATTCCCTAACTAATTCTGAGGTGCTTCCATGTCAGATTGCCGTGTTCATACTTTACTGTGGAATCCACTATTCCGAACTCATTAGAACTTTCCTCGCAAGCACTTGCTATTTTTTTTCCATACGTAACATTAACCTAATAGCTGCTTACATATATTCATTAATTTTGACTTTTGAATTGTCATAAACTTATCTTCATATTTATGCGACACACGTCATGAAGGGCTTTGGTTGATTTAACTCATAATCTCATAACTGAAGTAATAAGATTTTAATTTATCATCGGCCACTTCGACTTCAATTCCTAGTTCCGCACTTGTTCATAGGACATCGTTCTTGTTCCTAAAATTGTTTTTTTTTTCACTGATCCAGGTCGCTGGCGATTATGAAGCTCTTGTCTTCAATAAGAATAATATTTATGTTTTTATTGTTTATGATTTTTTTTAATTATGATGTTGTGTTTGAATTTTGATTTTTTATTTCAACATTTCAATTGTGAGTTTATGTCTCGAAGACGTATTTGTTGTATTATTTTGGATTTTTCTACTCGAAGTTTGGGTGTACAAGTAGTCATGACATCCTTTCCCACGGAGATGGCTGTCAAGTGTTTGAATTCATCCATGAATCCTACAGAGTTTATAAAATGAGTTATAGACTTGCTCTAAATATAATTTATACAATTGTTCACACAAAATGTGTCCTCAATGATTCCAGTTTTGAATCTTATTCAATTTGAAGTTTTATATTTTTGTGAATTAGTGTTTGATATATGTATTTATGGATATTTTATTAGTTATCTAATCAAAACCTCTTGCTTGTTTAAAAAGAAAAAAGGTGCATGAGAAATCAAAAAAATCCCATCAATTAATTATATATATAATTCGACAAAAATACCATTCTTAGTAGCTACCTGACATAACTATATAACTCTCCTGTTAGTCAGGGACTCAGGAATAAATAATGATGTAAACGCGACAATAAGGATTATAAGTGTGTAGAAATATATTAAGTATAGTATTTAAAATTTTTGCCCGCTAAATATTCCATGACAAGTGATATCCCTAAAATATTAAATCCTAATTAACCTTTGTGGGGTATACAGCAAAGATTTTGCTGGTGAAGAAGAGCGGTTTGCAATTGTTATATATAGGATAAATTTCATCTTTACCTCTAAACTATAGCATCTATGATAATTTTTTTTTTCTTAGTGTTTTTCTAGAATTTTTTGTTTGTTTCAAAATAAGTCCTCTGTCAAACATTTAACATAATTTAAGGATAAAGTCGTATTTTTATTTTATATCATTATTAATATTAAAAATAAATATTTAAATCATATTTTCATTTTTTAATTATTTTTTAATTATTAAAAATATATATTTAAAATAATTTACTCTCTCTTTATTTTTTTTAAATACAAACAGAAGAACATTATGATTTTTAAAGCTAATTAAACAAAAAAAAAAGAAGAAAAAAAATAGAATCATTAACTCCAAGTGTTAGGGCGTTTGATTTTTTATATATATATATATATATATATATATATATATATACAATTTTTTTATATGAACTTCAAAGGAGAGAAAGAAGATAGATTTAAAATTTTATTAATCAATATATATATATATATATATATATATATTAATAAAGTATTTTGATAAAAGAATGTATTAATAACATATATTAAATGTATATCGATAAATTTTATTTCAAACTCATTTATATAACAACACGTGTCTAACTCTATTAAAATTATAGATGAAAGGAGCAAAGTTAAAACATTTGTAAAGTTCTAGGGGAACGGTTGTAACAAAAAATGTAAGACATAGGTTGTTACATATGCTATAGTTCAGGGGAGAAAAATGAAATTTATATAAGTATATATATATATATATATATATATATATATATATATATTGTGATTAAGTTTGAAATACATGGTAAAAATGAGAATTTTATGCGATATTTTCCATACACACACATTATATATATATATATCAACTTAGTAATTTTCTCATGCGCTTGACACTTTGTCACAAACAACCCTATATTTGAAGAAATTATGTAGTTAAATGGTTACTCTTAATTAAAATCCTAACAAAATTATTTAAGTAATTAAGGAAATAGTTCAATTTATATCTTTAAGAAATGTGTCATATTTTAGTTTCAACTAATTTCTTAAATTTATAAATAATTCAATTAAAGTTTTAACATAGAAGATTTAAATAGGCTATTCCTAACTCGCCCTTTTATTTTGTAGTTATAAAAATCGTTTCAATCACGTTTAAGAAATAAAAACAACAATTTAGCCTTTATATATATATAGTACTTTCAAATGGCCAAAATAAACACCATATTTAGATTAAAAATCCTTAAAAGTCATATTTTGTTGACGTATTCGTAAATGTTATTAAATATAAAAAATGAACATATATTATAAAGAATATAAATTAAACAACACAAATTATGTTCTCGCCATGGATATCACAACATTTAGACAAACAACTTATCAGATGTGTTTTGGCCATTTTAGATATATATATATATATATATATATATATATATATATATTTGTATTAGAAAAATGATATTTACGTGAATGAGTATTTATTTATTTTTTTAAAAATATGTGAATATAAGGTTTTTTTTAGGGATAACTAGTTCAGTAGTTCAATGGTTCATTATATTTTCAAAAAATATTCAAAATTTTATTTTATTAAGAAAATAGTTTATCAGATCGAAGTAAATTGAATTAATTAAAATAATTAATTTCAGTTTATTGAACTATTTTTTTTAAATAAAATGACACTTTATTTAGAATTTTACGAGAAATTAGGGGATGGATTTAATATTATAGTACGTATATATCAGTCACCACTAGGTCATTATGATATAGATAAGAGTACTTTTTTCCCCTTTTGTTTTCCGGGATGGATATAACATAATACTTATTGTGGTAGAATATACGAGGGAAATATAAATGGTACTATTAATTATATTATAAATTAAAAATACATATTCCACATCTGGTCAAGACCTTTACGGTTGATACTTGTCTGTCTCTTACAGGCTGAAGTCGCCTAATAGTCGTCATATGATCACTCCATTCACGTCCTTTTCTTTTTTCTTTTCAATTTTGAATTTAGGATTAAAATCTATATATGAATTGGGACCATCTAAACTATATACATTTGAGGCTTCCTTCTTTTTTTTTTCTTTGCACATGGATATTCATGATATCTCGAGCCCCACGTCGTTGATTATCACAGAAGCATATTTCAATTTATAATTTATTTATTTTACTCTCTCTCTCTCTCTCTCTCTCTCTCTCTCTCTCTCTCTCTCTCTCTCTCTCTCTCTCTCTCTCTCTCTCTCTCTCTCTCTCTCTCTCATTTTTCATCTTGGGTGTGTTATTTTTATTCCATGTATACATGTTAGTTGAAATTTATTGAAGACACAATCTCAACAAGTATCCTATCTACTACATTTAGACGGCCATGCATATGTAACAAAAATATTCCACATTATCTCCCCAAAAATTAAAGAAAAATAAAATAAACATGCTTAATAAGATGAATCTACGAGCCAAATCATATATACATAGAATATATGTGTGGTAGATTTATTTATTAATTGTTGTCTACGATTTTTATCTTATTTTTATTATTATAAGGTTTTTCTAGTTTTTGCAAGTGTTTTTCATTTGTTTTTGGTAAAAATAAAAAAATACATTTTTCCGCTTCAACTTACTAATTTTTTTAAAATTTAGAATTATGAAATAGCCAACGTTTTAGTAATATTTGGTAATTAGTCAATCCCTAATGCAATAAAACAGAATTATCCTTTTTTTTCCTCATTCTTTGTAAAATATAAATAAAATAAAAATAATTTATCTATATCTAAATATTCTCTCCCTCTCTCTCTCTCTCTCTCTCTCTCTCTCTCTCTCTCTCTCTCTCTCTCTATCTCCGTTACATTTTTAGCCATGACAGAGGTAAAAAATAACAATTAAAATTGCAGTTAATAGTCGATAATAGCTGTTTTAATAGGTTTCTGGTAGAAATATATTAACAGTTATAACTGACTATTAGTTAAAGCAGAAACCTATTAACAATTATTAATGATTATTAACTGCGTTTTTAATGTTTTTGACCTTTGTCCTTGGCTAAAAAATATGACGAAAAATGAGAGAGAGAGAGAGAGAGAGAGAGAGTAAATGTGAAAATTGAGAGAGATAACTGAGATTCTAATAATTAGAGGTTTTGAAAAATAATTTAAATTTTATTAATTTCGAAAATAAATTATATTAACTAATTAATAAAGGTAAAAAAAAAGTTAAATAATGTGCCACATAAACATAGGTTAGAAATAAATAAAAATCTGAAACATACGACAAAATGAAATTCTTAAGTTAAATCAGTTACAAATTTCTTTTTCTTATTAGCTACCATTAAAAAAAAAAGAAAAAAAAACTTATCAGTCTAGTCGAAAATATAGACATAAGAGAGGTCATAGAAAACTCGCATTTTCAATGATGTTAATGGAACGTTATTTTCTTTTGGTAGACTGCATATAAGATATGCAATGCATTAAGTGGGGCCACCGGATCTTTTTCAAATCGACCACTATGTAATTTTGAGAATCGTTAATCTTGGGTAAATTAAGTGTTATCTCTTTACACGATGATGACGCTCATTACACGCTTAATTATCTCTATATTTAAACATTTTATTAATGGATGATTTGATTCAAGAGATTAGTAGAATTTAGAGCACTTTCATGATTAGGCAAAGATTTGATCAGTCATAGGTTGGGAAAAGCAAGGATTTGTGAGGGAAAAACCAACCACCGGATTCTAACTAAAAATATAAATAGCATTAATTTCAATTAGAAGCTAAACTTTGACTGAAATAAGAAGCGAATATTGAGAGTATGGTATAAAATAAAATAAAAGCCATCTACTCCTCTATCAACCACTACCATATTCCTTATGTATCTTATAAGATTTTAGATGAAAATGGTTTTTTTTTTTTACAAGATCATGACAGAAGCTACAGTTGGCAAAAAGGATTAAAATTAATTATCTTCATTATTTAAATGATAATAATAAATAGTGTGATCTTTGATCTCTGATCCCTCTCTTTTATAACACTATAATAAAATCAATCATTGATATATTTTTTAATTTCTCATTAGCCAAAACCAAGTGGGAGAGCTTTCCTCTATATAAGCCCACTTTCTATATCAAACTTTCTCATTCAAACATTTCTCAGCTTCTCTCTCTCTCTCCCTCTCTCTCTCTCCTCTAGGCTTTCTTTAAACAGACAAGCCTATATAGCCTTCGTTATCAGCAAAATCAAGAAAGTTCGAGCGAAAAAAAAAAAAAAATCAAGAAACCAATAGAAAGAAGGAAAAAAAAATTGTTGTCACACATCGATCAATACGGAAAAAAGGAATAACTAACTATGGCTATTGAGATCGAACCACAACAACCATCATCGTCGCCGGTGGAGCTATCGAAGGTAGCGAATTCCGACACCCACGGCGAGGACTCACCGTACTTCGCCGGATGGAGAGCGTACGACGAAAACCCTTACGACGAAATAACAAACCCCTCCGGTGTAATTCAGATGGGTCTCGCCGAGAATCAAGTAAGTATAAATATTAAAAAAAAAAAAAAAACAAAAACAAAAAAACTGAGTCCATAATTTCTGTGACATCATTTTGACTAATACTTTTATTTATTTCAGGTATCGTTTGACTTAGTGGAGAAGTACTTGGAAAAGCATTCCGAGGAGTCTGACATAGCCGGGAAAGGAATGAAGGGTTTCAGAGAGAACGCGCTGTTCCAAGACTACCATGGATTGTTGTCGTTTAGGACGGCAATGGCGAGTTTCATGGAGAAGATCAGAGGCGGCCGAGCCAAGTTCGATCCCAGCAGAGTCGTCATCACCGCCGGAGCCACCGCCGCCAACGAGCTTCTCACTTTCATCCTCGCCGATCCCGGCGACGCCTTGCTCGTTCCCACCCCTTACTATCCTGGGTACGCTCTTCACTATATCTCTCTCGGGATATGATGACGTGTCACTCGGTCATTTATTACGCATTCATGCATGAAAAATCCACGTACGTAATTAATAAATAAGAAACCAAAGTATCAGTCAGACCTCAGTTGAGCATAATTAGTACAGCTCAGACCAAATGCATATTTGTTGTAGTAATAATACTACTCATATAAGAAATTTTAGAATATTCACCACCATAACATTTTTCAAATGAATATGTTCTAGTATAATTCAATCCATATTAATTAGTATTCATCATTTCTTTGAACGAATTATTCCAGATTCGATAGAGATTTGAGGTGGCGAACCGGAGTGAAAATCGTCCCGATCCACTGCGAAAGCTCGAACAACTTCCAAATAACCCCGGAAGCCCTCGAAGCCGCTCACGCCGCGGCCACGAAAAGAAACGTCCGAGTCCGAGGAATCCTCATAACCAACCCTTCGAACCCGCTCGGCGCAACGATCCAACGCAAAGTCCTCGAGCAAGTCCTCGACTTCGCGGCCGCCAAGAACATCCACCTGGTCTCCGACGAGATCTACTCCGGCTCCGCCTTCGCCTCCGGCGAGTTCGTCAGCGTCGCCGAAATCCTCGCCTCGCGTGGCTACCGGGGCTCGGAGCGAGTCCACATCGTGTACAGCCTCTCGAAGGACCTCGGGCTCCCGGGATTCCGAGTCGGGACGATCTATTCCTACAACGACCGGGTCGTGACCACGGCTCGGAGGATGTCGAGCTTCACGCTCATCTCGTCGCAGACCCAGCAACTCCTCGCGGCCATGCTCTCCGACGAGGACTTCACCGGCGAGTATGTGAAGACCAACCGCGAGAGGCTGAGGAAGAGGTATGATATGATCGTCGAAGGGCTTAGGAGGTCCGGGATCGAGTGTCTGGACGGGAACGCAGGGCTGTTCTGTTGGATGAATCTGAGCCGGCTTCTTGATGAGCCGAGCCGGGAAGCCGAGCTGGATTTGTGGAACTCGATCCTCGGGGAAGCGAGGCTCAACATCTCTCCCGGGTCGTCGTGCCATTGCTCCGAGCCAGGGTGGTTCAGGGTTTGCTTTGCCAATATGAGCGAGAACACCCTGGAAGTCGCGTTGAAGAGAGTACACGCTTTCATGGTAAAAAGACAGAGAAATTAATTAAAATGCTATATATATATATATAATTTTTTTTTTCATGGGTGGCTTTGATTGATGATGATTTATTTTTTCGATGGTTTGTGAAAAGCCATTTGTATTCCTTTGGTGACAAATAACTCATTCGAAGAAATGAGTTTTTTTTTTTTTTTTTTTTTATATTTTACACTGTAAATCATATTGTATTGGATGGGAATCAATGCCACCCCATTGTTTGCTTGCTCTTGGTAGAGCAAGTTTTGATTTCTCATCAATATATGTTTCAATTTTTTTTTCTCTCTCTCTCTTTTTCTCTACGTGTTTGTAATATTTATGTAGAAATTTCTCTATCTCATTGTAACATAAATGCAGTAAATTTGCTTTTAATATATATGGTGATCATAAGTCTTTTCAAACCTTATAAATTGTTTAATTGCATAGTTGAGTGTATATATATATTTATAACAAATTTTTCGTAACATGAAAGATAGAATAAAAATTTATCAGTGTAGTAATAAGTTTGTCATCATTTGTCATTGAACAAATACACTCATTAAAAATGTTGTTACCTTCATGACTCACGAATTAGTAATATATTCAAATTAATTTGAAAATAAAGATTCTCATTCACTTTCTGAATCGGTAGTATTGATCACTCTTTTATAGTTCTTCTACCATATGATAGGCTGATATCTATCGTTGAGTCTTTGACTTGTTAACTTCTGGCCGCTATTATTCCAACTAAAGGGAATGTGGTTAGCGAAAGGGAATCATTAAAGAGACCTGGTTACGTATACAATACATACATATATATAATACAGACACATAAACATATCCGGTTACGTACGCATCACTCAATTTTGGTTTAAATATTGCCATCATTTTCGTTTTCTTGAAGCCGAATTTTAAAGAGTCATTAGCTTACTCTGTGAAATTAAATAAACTGAAGAATATTAAAAATAATTCAAGCTTTTTCCTGCTTTATCAGTCACAAAGTTGTATTGGTTACTTCCACGACTACAAGACGGCTAGCTACAGTCTCTTTTTTTCTCTTATTATCAAGAATAATAACTGTTTACACTAATCTCAATAATTACGCACCACACCAACTTCTCAAAGCACAGCATAAAAAAATGCTTAAAAGATAGTGTGTATCCCTTTGAGTCTTTGACTAAGCCACCATTAAATTCCAGGAAAAAAAGGCACGATTTGGTTTGATTATGAGTTCTTAACTTAGCTATGATGATAATATTATTATATAATATCAACTTCGGGAAAGTACTTGAACAATATTAAATGAGTAAGTTGAGATATTTGAGAATTATATTATCAACAAATCATTATCATCAACAGCACAGCTAAAGGCCAAGCTATACGAGACTATCTTCATGGCTTTGTTGGAAAGCCAAACCCTGAACTTCTATAATAATAGCCTTTGACATTTTGGAAGTTAATAGCGGGAATTTCTTCTCTTTTTTTTTTTTTTTTTTTTTTTTTTTGTCATGGCTTGTCATGCTCACATATATAACCTGTCTCTGATTAGGACGTGTTAATTAGATAACAATATTTTGTGCATTAATATCAAACCTTGCGTACCACGCTCTGCACAAAATATTGGTCCACCACGTGACCACCTGATACACGCCCAGATCGATTGGCTAATAATTTCCATTTGCATGCTTTTGGTTTATATTATGTTAATTGTATATACTTAGTCATAACCACCGCTATTATCTAGAGCTAATATAAACATCGAAACAGCTTTAAGATACGGATTTATAAAGCTGGCTGATGATTTATATTTCATGTGTAATAATTTGTTTAATGATTATATATAAAACTGGGGTTTGATCAAAGGCAAAGCATATCAACCAAAGGATTGTCTCATAATTAGCGTTGTTATTTAGCTAGATAGAAATCTTCATCAGAACTTTGTATATTAGTATTTTGTTGTAAGCTAGTGATAATATATATATATATATATATATATATATATATATATATATAATTATATGTGTGCGTCGATCATTTCTATAGCTTGCGAAGTGGACACGTTATTAGTCGAGTTTCAATGATATTTTAGTATTTCCCTTATTTGGTGTTTTATTGACTTTTCAAAATGGGTTGTAACTTTTTAATTAAATATTAAGAATTCAATGGCTTTTATAATATTTTCAACCATTTTCTTGCCTAGTTTTCTTTTTTGTTTTTAGAATAATCACTTCACTTCATGAATAAACGTAATTAAATTCCAATTTGAGGCATGCATTACGTAATATTCAATCAGCTTTCTGGTCTTAGTTTCAAACGTTAGCATTCTAATATCTAAATCCTTATTGTATTAATTAATAATGGTTTGGTAGTAAACATTGTTTGAAATTAGTTTTATTTTTCTTGTCAACTGCATGTATTTTGAGGTATAATAAATCGGCATTATCATGCGTATAAGTTTGTTAATGCTTTTGGTTGAATTTTACAAATGTCAACCTAAAAATAACTCATTTATATATCTCCTTCTTTTCCTTTTTCACTTCTCCAAAAGTGAGGCCATCAAAATTTAATTTTGATAATTTAGTTTAGTGAGGCCATCAAGAGCGAATATACCAAATTACATTAATCTGCCATGCGCAAAATAAATCACTTTGAAAAAACTGGGCGTACGGACAATCCAAAGTCAAATAAAAGAAACCAAGTACGACCTTTTCACATGCAAAATTGTAAGTGCTCTATAATTTTAATTGAAAAAAATACATTAAAATCATACAGACAGATAATTTGAAAACTGTATAGAGATTGAAATCAAATAAGAGAACCACGTGTGACAGAGTAGTTGGTAAGATTTGTGGACTTGTTCATTTTTTCTTCTTTTCCATAAGTCTCTTTGGTTGCTAGGGCTTCTTAATATTTTTTTTGACTATTTCTTAATGCTACGGTACCAACCAAACATCTCACGAAACTCATAATAATTTCAAGTCAAAAGTCAACAGTTTCACGGTTTCACCATTGTGTGTGATATTTGGAATTTTTAAATATAGAGCCCATATGATATACACACCAATGCCACCAATTAATCGCCACCGTCCAGCTCACCCCCATGTGGCTCGCGAGTCAATCATGAGCTGCCACGTAAGCACGTGATACAAACAGTACATCCTATCACCCCCAACTACTCTTTTGGATTATTAGCCCTTACGAGCAAATCTCAACTCATAACACAAAACCAATTATAATAAGAAGAGTGTGCAAATTATAGCTTTTGAAGCGGCGTGACAATCGCCGGCCATCATAATAGCATCGCAACCATATGAAATAATGGCTTCAGTATTACACGTATTATTGTAGACTAAGATCTTAGAAAAAGTTGATGCTGAGATTTTATCAAAATAAGAAAATGCTTTTTCAATTTTAAATAATGATGGACGTTATGGCTTTGGTATTATCATATATTAATTGTATATAGGATGTGATTAAACTGGTGGCCAAAATCATAGAAAGGTGATATCAAGGTTAGAATATGGAAATGAATCATGGTCGTTATATCACAGTACTATTATAAAATTGTTATATACGTACTATTTTATTAGTGTCTATATATGTATAATAATGCATTATAACTATAACTTATAACAATAAATACCATTATAGGCAAGGCTCGAATTTAAATGAAGTTTAGGATCATTTCAAGTCCTACCAACTATATACACTTTTTGCTTCTAAACTATTATTCTTCTTGATCCTTGTCCCACCAGGCATTTTGGAAACTGTGAAGTTCAAATTAAGACAGTAATTGAACTTACAATCTTTTCAGGATAGAATAATATTTGGTTCTGTATGATATATTGTAAAATATATAGATAAACTCATTGAATCGAGCATGAATATCTTACTTGGATAAGATTATCTCTAGAAATAGACTTATCTGTCGTAGAGGGAATAACGCTAAACATAGGTGATAATTCTAATGAGTTGTTGCTAATATGAGCGTCTTTGTTCTTCTTCTTCTTGCAATTTGTTTTTAGTACATTTTCATAGTTCATTGATTGATCGGATCCACGATCTTACGTTTTTTTTTGTTTTTCTTATTTTTTTATTTTAATATCACATTCTTATTCATATTTGAGAAAATGGCGGCAAAAATACCAATTGTTTTCGTTTTTATACAGTTTGCTACCTATTTTTTTTTTTTTCGTCGGCGAAAATACCAAATGTTTACTTTTGGTGTCGCCGTTACTACCAAAACTGTTAAATACAAACGGATTTACACGTGGCAACATCAACAACTCATCTCCTTCTTCTCCCTTTGATTCACTATGCTTGCCCACTTCATCCCCTTCATGCGTCCTACTGAACCAAAGAAAAGAGAAATTTTTGCCTGGTTCTTCTCTGCTTGAATCACGCGGCTTGCCTACTACATCTCCTTCACGCGCTTCACTGAACCAAAAAGAGAACCCATTTTCGCCTGGCTCTTCTCTTGGCACGCGACCGGTGTGTTCGGCCCCACCCCTTCTCTTTTCCAGATCTTCACGCGGCCTCCATCTTCATTCCCGCTCGTCGGGCTCGGCGCTTGCCACTTCCCAGATCTCATCTCACAGTTCGCGCGGCTGCCGGGCTCCAGGTCCGATCGTTGCTCTGTCTCGCTCCGGCCGAGCTCCGGGTTTCGCGCTCGACCAGGCCGCTTCGGACCCGGTTGCGACTTCGCGTCCCCTCGGCCAGCTCGCCGGCGTTGGGTCTCCATAGATTCGGCGACGACCCCGAGCGGTCCCTTCCTCGGCGAGAGCGTGTTTCCCTCGGACTCGGCCTCTCCCTTCTTCGGAGCTCCTCGCGACCTGCCTTCTTCCTCTCGCTCGCGCCACGGTCGGGTCTCGGATCTGGTCGCAACTTCGCGTCTCCTCGGCCAGCTTGTTGGCGCGCGTTTGGTCTCTTCGGGCCCGGATCTCCTTTACTTCGAGGCTCCTCGTACACTTTGTTAATAAAATATTTCATTATACTCATTTTTAAAAATGAATCAAATAAACATCACCCGAATAAACGAGTTTTTATTTTAAAAATGAATCCAGACCGTCCATTTAAAATTGGTAGTAACGGCGACACCAAAAGTAAACATTTGGTATTTTCGCCGACGAAAAAAAAGAATAGGTAGCAAACTGTATAAAAACGAAAACAATTGGTATTTTTGCCGCCATTTTCTCTTCATATTTTGACTAGTCTTCTTCAACTATCCTTTGAATTTTTCTCATTAGAGACTTAATTCTCCCCCCTTAATTTTTTATAATCTTACTAAAATTTATTTTTTCTCTTATTTTTACCCTTGAAATTTCCAAATTAGCTTCTCTTGAAAAACAAAAAGATTGACATTAGCCCTTTAAGTTTAAAGTCTAGCTCCATACGTGCTTATAAGTTAGTTGTTTCTCAAAATACTTCGATCATTGTGAGTTCGAAGTATGGACACTAGTGTGTTGGACTACAAACAAATTATCTTATCTTACGACATAACTTTTATTAGATATAACTTTTCAAATTAAAAAAAACTTATAGTTGTTAATTAATATTAGGGTCGTAAACGGTGACAAACATACCCAATATTTTGAGTTTTGTGTACTTATATGGCACGCCTTTCTTTTGGCGGCATAAATACCAAACATTTTAGTGTCATTGTTAATAGCAATACAATTAAAATACACGTCATTTAAAAAAAAAATTAAAATACACGTGGATACTAGATTCTAAGAAAATGAGTATACAACCATAAAAAAAAAAAAAAAAAAAAAAAAAAAAAAAAAAAAAACATCTAGTATATGCCGCAATTCCTCTATTGATAATATAAATAAAGTTCTTAACTAAAAATCAATGTAATTTTGTGAATTAAGTTTGTCGTCTTTTCATTAATTACAATTGTTAGGTTTTTTAAAGATTGATAATTGATTAACTATTTATGATTCAATAGTAATAATTTTTAAATTAAAGGAAAATATCAAAACTCATCAGAACAAACAACAATATCTGAAATTGCATTATGTTAGCCTTTTGACATAATCAAAACATATAATTCTAAAAATATTGTAGCTGAAACTAACCCATCTCATTTTTTGAGTTGTTTTCGGAATTTCTTTTGAATGATCGCTTGCAAAAAAAACTTTCGTTATGTCGAAAGACTTAAGTATTAATTTTTTTTTCTTCTAATATTGGCTAAATTTCAAACCGAAAATTTTAAACATTGATTTTTTTTTATATATTATAATTAGAGGATTTGTGACATGAATATCAATTGTTTTTTTACGTTTATACACCTTCTTTTAAAATATAGCATGTGTTGTTTAGCGGCATTGCTATTAACGGGGACAACTAAATTTAATATTTTTAACAACATTTGCTGTCGGGGAGGATTACATTAGATATTTATAGTGACGAAAAAAAAGAAAGTGATATATAAGCTTATAAAATCCAAATATTAATTGTAAATTGAACTTAGTTAGAAAATAGAGTTTGTTGATGATGCATATGTATTTTTTATTTTACGAAATTGCTATTCACATAACACCGTATATTTCTATCAATTAGTTATAATCTTGTAGTTGACATACGGGTATGTCTCGCCACTGGGTAATATATTATATGTTGTCGGTATTGACGTCGAAAATTTGAATGATATGATATGACGATGATGATCCAATATATGGTTCGTTTATGATAATTAAGATTGGCCTCTCATGAGACCACGTTGTGTGACATCTTTCTGCGCACTGGTTATATTGACTTTATTCAGTTACTTATGAGATTTGCATATTAAAAATGTATGACGCGAAGAAGTTGTTGCATTAAGTAGGTCCATCTTTATTCATAAGTATAAAATAAGTGAAATGTGTTGATGTAAACTCGCCGACATGAAAACCCAAATAATGCAAGCAAACTAAGATAATACAATAAGTGGAAATTCATAATGTAGTTATTATCCTAACCGTTAAACTTCGTAAGCTAATCGAGTTTCCTAATCGTTCATTTGGTACTCATCTTAATTTTTCACGTGGAAATGCATCTGCTCTGTTTATCTCTTCTAATTGACACATGATTTTACTGATATTAGATTTATAATTCTAAGATCCAAACAACAATAAATTCATGTAATATATATCTCACATTAAAGAGCAATTATGTCATCAAAGATGCTATAAAATAAACGTGAAAGTAGAGAGAACTTGAGATAATGAAAAGGAGATTATTGTTTGCACATATATTTACATGTCTTACAAGGCTCTTCGTTTGGATGACTTGTACTCAAGTGGTGAAGCCATGATTCACAATCAAGGAGACACGTTTGATAAAAAAAGAAATAAAAAATTAAAAAAAAATAAAAAAATCCTAAGTTTTGAAAGAGATGTATAAGAAGAAAAAAAATTATTCAGGGACATATATGTAAAAATCATATAATTTAGTGCTAAGAATATAAAAAACTGATAAAATTAAGAGTAGGATTCTTAATTTTCAATTTTTAAAAAATTGGTGCTTGTAGTGATATCATCCATCCCTCGTTAAGCACTTGCTAGAAAAAGCAATATGGATAAAGCCTAGTAGCAAAGGAGGAAAGAAAAAAAAGTACTCCATTGGTAAATAATGCATGTTTAATAAAGTATAATATATAAAATTGATTTGTTGGTTAATATCTATTGTTTAGACGAGCTCCCATATTGTAGTTGTCCAAAATATACAACGCTTCTAAACAAAGCTAAAACGGATTTCATCCATCAACATGGAAGGAATGATTGAAGAGGATGGAAATAGAAGGAAAATAAATAGAGGGATTGTATCTTTCCAAAAACTTGATTGATATGTATGTTAAGAAGAAAAATTATAATTTATCTACTTGTTGTTTAGTATAAATAATAAAGAAAAACATGACTATTTTTTATTATACTAATGATCATTAATAACTCTTTTATTATATGAGACCAAATTGTGTAATTTATCAAAAAATAATTTGAACAATTTAATATATATTTATATATATTATAAAATATGTGAGTAAAATAACTATATTGTCTACATATCAAATATACAATCAAGATACATAAATAAAAGTATATAACATTAATTTTAAAATCATGTTTAATTTTTACTCATTTTTGTTTCACATCCAAAATAATTTAGAAAATAAATTGTGTATAAAATAATTAGATTCTATGAAATTGCATCAATAAATATTATAAATGTAATTTTCATAAATAAAATGCTATGGATTTCTACAATCCTTCCAAAATAGAGGGGAAAGTTTTTTGGTGGGTCCCACGGATACAAATTCATCACTTCGTCTTTTTCTCTTCCTAACAAACAAAAGAAATGCATAATCCATCTCTCCAAATCCCTCCATCTTAATTCATCCCTCCAATAATCCCTCCTAACAAACAAGGCCTCCATCTTAATTCATCCCTCCGATAATCCCTCCATCTTTTTTTTCTGTAGAAGTATAAAATGTATGAGAACAAGTGAGAATGAAGCTCAGCTATGGTTAAAAACAAAATGATCTTTCTCCAACTTTGACATAAGACTTTTTTTACGAGCATCAAATTACTAAAAAAATCATACATATAACTCGTCACAAAAAGTGATATTTAGAAGGGACAAGATAAATAGACACCACCTTCGTATATACATTGAATTTAGTTTATATCTCAAAAATGTTGTAAATTGAAAAGCTATTATCGTGAGTCGTGACTAAAATACCATTATCCTTATTTACTATAAGAGAACCCCCAAATACTGTAGCTTCTACACAGTGTTTCCTCAATTATTTTTTTTAATTTTTTTTTATTTTTACAATTTGCTACCTTTATTTACTTAATGTATCCTATTATTAATTATTTTCTATGTTACTAACTTACTATTTATTTTGATCTCTTACACATATAATGAGTTCCATAATATTCAAGAATGAGGCTATTGGAATATCTAAGAGCTAAATATTATTTTTCCCAAGGCATATAAGCGAGAGCTAAAATCAGCTCTGAAATTGTGATTACATAGATATAAGTATAATAATATTATTTTCTAACTCCCTTTCACTAACATTTTTTTTAAAATTTGTTTATTTGCTACGTCTAGGTCTTTAACATTTCTTTAAATAGGCTTCTACAGTTTTCTTTCCCTTTTTTTATTTTTTTTTTACAACAAGTAATCAAATAAATGCTAGCAAAAATAAAGGTAATCAAGTAAACTAATCAATAAAAATATGTGAAATTTGTTGTAACTAGTCAAGTTTGTCATTCTTATTGGGGGAATAGTCCAAGTTTCATTTTATTAAGCAAATAGCCCATATTTTCGACTCAGACCATAACGCCCTTGGTAAATTCGTCAATAGGTTAATTTAATTAACCTACTGGAGTGAGTTAGGTTAATTAATTAACTTATTGGTTGAATATTAGTTTAGGTTTTGATTTTTTTGTGAGTAAAGTTAATTTACTAAATGATTGAATTCGGAATTATGTTAATTAATTGAATGCTTTGAATATCAATTGACTTAAGTTATGATTTTTGTAAATTTTTTGTGAATTTCAAATCATTCACGAATCAGTTAATTAATTAACGTAACTCACTCCAGTAGGTTAATTAATTAACCGATTCGCGAATTGTTTATTCTTCTCCATCTCCAGCGAACCCGAGGTTAGGGTTAGGTTTAGGGCTTTGCTTCGCCGTCGACTTCTGAGACCTCGGGTTCGATCGTGAAAGCAAGGCAGTGGAGGAGCCAAACCCTCCGCGCCATCTACGAGAACGATCGGAAGAGCTCGGACGACTCGAGGCCGTCGCCGGATAAATCTCCTGCGAGGACGAGCGTACCTGCGAGGACGAGAGTACGGACATCGAAACGGTACAGCGATGCCATAGCCATCCTCGACTCCCCCGATCGCGGCCTCTCCGTGCGCGCGCTCCGCCGCCCGAGCGACGGCGACGCGGTGGCGATGATCCCGAAGCACCCTGACCGTGAAAACCAGCGGCGCTCGACGGCTACCTCGGGCTCTCGGCGGTGATCATGTTCGAGCGGAGTCTCGACGACGCAGAAGAATATGCTGGAGAGAGAGAGAGAAAGAGAGAGAGAGAGAGAGTTGTGTGAAAGGGTAATTTAGGTAGTTTAGATTAGTTGGGCTATTCCCTTAATTAATTGAAACTTTGGCTATTCTCTTAATATTAATAGGTTGATTTGGCTAGTTAGCAAAATAGCTCTAAAAATATTAATCACTACTATATTATACTTTAAAGTTTAAACTCTATTACAAAAGGATTCACCAATTTTTTCCTCTCCCTACTTCCACAAACTAACATACTATATAACCACTAATTGTTGCTCAAATTATATTTCATTATCTCTCAAAATATTAATCGAAGCATAATTTTTTTTTCTATAAAGATTATAAAAATTTAGTAAAACCACATTATCCTATATAACTAATTCGGGGTGCATTAATACTGTAGCTACTACAGTAACTTTTTTGGCCATTTATCAAATGACACGTTGTCTTAATTTATCTTTGGTTATTTTTGTGTATGCCAGTACAACTGAAAATAGTGTCAATATTGTAAATTATGGGGTTCACGTGACTGAGCAACGGACTACGAACAAAAAAATATAAATAAAGGAAAAAATAATTATATCATGTTATGCTTTTCTTCATTCACAAAATAAGACATGATGACGATGATGTCACTAACAATTTAACTTTTACATTAAATTAAGGTGTAAATATGTAACTAAAGACAAAGATTATTATAAAATTAATCAGTTTTAAATACATGTATGTGCAATCTATCACAAATTATCCTATTTTATTGAAGCAACTAAAAAAAAAACTTCAGACTTATTAAAGTGGCTGTTGTCATCTACGTTTGAGTCATTTTCCCTTTTAGTGATAAATGAAAAAAAACAAATAAAAATGGATGTTTGAAACTCCAAAGTCGAATTTGTTGATTAAAATACTTACAAATATATCTCATATATTCTTTTATTATTATTATTATTATTTTTATTATCAACGACAATCTCCATTCCTTTAAAGGAAAAATCTATCCACTATCAAGGTACGTTTACTACTTGATATTTCTTTGCAAGTCAATATTCTTAATTTATAAACCGTACTCTAAAATATATTTACTTACATTCTCAATTAAACAGTTAAGTATTGTAAAATATATTATATAAAGTTTGTATAATATAAACGGTAACGTACTATAAATATTCTTAATCTACCATTATTAATAATAGTTTTACCCTTAAAAAAACAAAATAATCAAAGTCTTACATCTAAACCAAAAAGACTAAAAATAATAGTAAATAAATAGTCTTAGAAAATGTTGCTGAAAGAGTTTTGTATTATATTTGTAAACACATATGACAGATAATATTTATTATTATGATAAAATTACAAACTATTAATTATCATATTCTTTTAGCATTAAAGACTGATAATTTTTAGTTCAAATCTAATATATTTAACATGAATATAATAGAATAGAGAAAGATGAGGTATATATTATATGTCTTTTTATGTATATATCAACTCAATAATAAATATATTGTTCGTTTTATATATCTTTAAACTCATTGTTATTATTCTTATAAGTTTCGAAACATTTTAAAATAATATTACTGTATTTTCAATAAACCCGCAGCAACGCGCGGGTCAGATAACTCGTTTAAGACTAAAAAAAAAAAATTGCGACACGCTGCATTGAGTCACAATTAGATGGAAAAAATACCTACAACTACTATAGGTCACAATTGGCCACAATTTTTTTTATCTACTCACTCGCGGTGTGTTTTCGAAGGTATTTTAGTTTAAAATTATAATTTTCTAATTTTTGACATTTTAAGAATTAAAAATCGAATTAAGTGTGTTATATACTATTACAAATTTTCATTTTAATTTTAAAAATCAGCTAGTAAATGTGTTTTCCTTAAAATGAAAAAAAGGTGTAATATATAAAAAATAAGCCTTTTTTTATGTAAAAGAAAAAGAAGCCTTTTTCTATTTACGAAATCATCCCATTTCCGAAACAAAATAAGGTAAATTAAAAACCTCAAAACCGCAGTCACTTTTCCTTGTCAAACAAACTCAACTCTCAGCGGCGAGAGGAAAAAAGAAAAGCGAAGGCTCTTTCGTTCTCTACATTCGAATCGAGAACGGCCATAGGTAAGAAAAGTAGGGGATTCCAGGGGATTCAGACACTTTTACTCTTTGATTTCACAGTTAGGTCTGTGCCTTTTGCTTGTTTAGATCTGGTATTAGGGTTTTGATGCTGTTTAGATTTTGTTTCTAAAAGGTTATTCTTTATTATTATTTTTTATTTTTACTTCATCGGATTTGTTTCCGGTTCTGAGATTTTTGCTGTGTTAATCGGCAATCTGAACAGTTGAGGGTATAGTTTCTGCTGGATTATTGAGGATTCTTAATTTCTCGATTGTTTGTTTTCTTCGAATTTAGGTTGTAAGCGTGCGTCTGTGTCACTATATGTATAAGGCTAAGCCAAATTATAGAATTTGGATTATGTTTGAGACCAATTTTATTACGAAATGGAAATTCGCTAATAGTGGAACATAGCGATATTAAAAGTGCGACTCAAAAGCTCGGTTTTAGTTGTTGGGTTTTGGAGTTTCATTTTGGGTTTGAATGCTATTTTAGGTTTAATAGTAAAATGTAGTTCCTTTGCGCCAAGTAAATGGAAGTTCTCACGGTTGTGGTTACACTTTGTGCAAACATAATCTCTGGTATATTGTCTACTGTCATTACTTCTCATTTATGCGGAGCTAGGATTTGCTATTGTTCTATCTCTAATATTCTTATTCATTGTTTTGAAGCGCTGTCCTCTTCGATATAGTATCTTTGGTCTCAGAGTGACCTTTATATATCAGTCCGGTTTTTTTTATGTTGAGCCTTTAACAAACAAATCTTCTCTTGAACCTATAGTTTTAGTCTTAGTTGCTGTTATTCAAAGCTTGTTTTCCTATACTTGAAATTGTTGATGCTTATTCTATTGTCCATAGTTAAGCATGAGTGTTTGTCAACTAGTCATTTTCTAGGATCTTAGAATATGTAAATGAAAGTCGGGTTCTTGCATTTCCTCCCCCTCCTGAAATCTGTGGAAAACGTAGTTACAAGAATCCATAAATTGGTGTATTTGTTTGATGCATTGACCATCATCTCGTTTAACGGCTTCTTATTTTCCCTGCAATATAGCTTAACCTCGGAGTCGATGGCATCGAAGCTAGTCCAATTGCAGTCCAAGGCTTGCCAAGCGTCGCAGTTCGCTTTCAAGCACGGCTCTGTCTACTACAAGCAGTTGCTGGAGCAGAACAAGCAGTACATTCAGGACCCACCGACCGTCGAGAAATGCAATCAGCTTTCTAAACAATTGCTCTACACTCGCCTTGCTAGGTAACAATATATCTTCTGTGCTATTGGATCATATTCTATCTAACTCGTGACTATTACTATTATACTTGCTGATGCGTTGCTATGCTGGTACAGTCTTCCCGGTCGATACGACTCGTTCTTGAAGGAGCTCGACTACGTCAAGCACATATGGAGGAACAGGCAGGACTTGAAGGTCGAGGACGCAGGTATCGCTGCCTTGTTTGGGCTCGAATGCTTTGCCTGGTTCTGTGCCGGTGAGATCGTCGGAAGGGGATTTACTTTCACCGGATACTATGTTTGAGAAAACTCATTTTGACAACACCCAATGAAAAGACCGCCCCTTTTAGAGGTTGCATGTTTTAGCATCTCCTTTTTTTTTCACCTTCTCTTTCCCATTTTTATTTGCTTCATCTGAATTGAAATGAGGGAACTTTACATGCAATTCTTTTTTTTTTTCATTCCCTTTGCAAAAGTTTTGAAGCTGAGAAACCGGTTGGCGATTCTGACAGCCTATCAATAATTCATGTAATTTGAAAGCCATCTAAATGGAGCTTTTGATATAATTTTTATTTCCTACTTGGCTTTGTTTGCAATGTTATCTTGTTGCACCTATTAGGCTTTAACTGTTGTGTGTCTTCTGGTGTCATTATTAGTCGTCTTTAGAGTTAGTTGCTCCTGAATATTCCGGGCTTTAACACCTCATGTTAGAATTACAAAGAGACCTTGTTGGGTTGATCTTTCCCTCTTAATGGATACATGTATTGTCCTTTCGATGGTTTGATTTTTATGGACGTACTTGCTACCCGGAAGTATAAAAAAGAAATTGAGTATCACTAGTTGATTGTCAGAATTTTACCTCTTGGCTACTGCTGAATTGAGGTTTAAAATGTCGACGAATTTTTTCCGGCATTTCATTTTCGTTCCTTTCGCTCACCTTTGTGTTGATGTACGCATTCCAATTTTAAAGAGACAATTTCAAACATATATGAAAAAACATGTTTTTATATTATATTATTAGAAATTGTCGCAAGTAGGAGTAAATTAGTACCATTGGACTTATTTTCCACCCCTATAATAGAACTTATTTTCCACCGGTATTTTCATCAGTCACCTTCTTGGTCGGAAAATAATTTTTTCATTGTAGTACTTTTTCTGTAAGCATTTCTATTCAACATACACAATTCAAGAACATCCACAAATCATCCATCAAAGATTGCCTTATATTATAAGAAATAGTAATATCTCTTGTGAAAATAACAATATACAAGAAACATTGATCGCTACATACTAAACATAGATGGTAAACATTGCCTTATATTAGTGTTAAAAATGTAATATATATTTTTTAAAAATAAATAATGAGGACTTTTTCGGCCATTTTTTCAAGTTGGGCCTGGCCAGGGACGGGTTGGCCTTACACGTCGCCTCTTTCTCTCCGTCGGAACGACTAACGAGAGGACAGTCTAGTAATTTCAAATTAGTCAGATTACGAATTTCAACCAATAGGAAAGTAGAGAAAGGACAGCATGGAAATCCAAATTAAAAAAGCCGATCTCATAAATTCTCGTTCTATTCTCTCCTCGGGTGGCAATGCAAAAATGAGAAGAATGGCTCGTCGTGATACGGCGGCCGGTACACGTGTCGCAACGGCATTCGTCTTCATCCTTCTCTGCGTCACCGCCTCCGCCCAGTCCTCCTCCAGTGATTCCGAGGTAAATAATTATGACCTTAAGAGCCAATTTTTCTGTCCTCGGAATCTGATTCGTCGATTGGCGTGCGTAGGTCAGGTGCAGCAAAACCTGCGTCGCAGAGAACTGTAACGGTGAGTGACATTTACTCCCATTTTTGCTTTGATTTCTAATCACAGTGGTTTCATCATTTATTGATTGGTGTTATTGAATTTGAAAATTGAAACTGAATAGCGATTGGGATTCGGTACGGGAAGTACTGCGGCGTAGGGTGGACCGGGTGTCCCGGAGAGAAACCATGCGATGATCTGGACGCTTGTTGCAAGATTCACGACGAATGCGTCACCAAAAAAGGTTTTGCTTTCTTTCCCTTTACAAGACCTCTTAAGATAAGCTGTGCCTGCAGGGAAGGAAGATAATGAAAAACTTGTGTACTGTGTGTTTCGTGAAGTGGATAGAATAAAAATAAATCAAAGATTTTATATTGGGAGTGCTAGTATCTAGATAAATTTTTAGCTAAATTATTTAATATTTAAAAAATAGCCTAAATTATAACAATATGCACTATGTTATAAGAGCGCTAGACTTGATATTGAATATATTTTTATATTTCAACCATCGAACTATAATTTTAATATAGGTAGCCATTTATCTTTTTCAAATAATTTCTTGTTTAATATATATTAACAAAAATATTATAATTATGTGGGTAATAAACACAAACGTGCAATATTTGAAAAGTTAAAAAAAATATCTATTTTGTAATAATAATAAGAATAAATCTCATTTTTACCCCCTGAACTCGTACCTTCGTTACATTTTGCCCACTGGACTCGAAAATGTTGCAAAACTCAACTCAGAACTCAAACACGTGTTACAAGGTCCCACTTCCGTCAGTATTTGGACGTTATGTTTCACATTTTGATGACGTGACAAGATTTTAAAGGATGTAAAAATATTTTCTATTATTTTAAATACTTTTAATATTTAAATATTGTTATCAGATATATTAATTTATTAAATAATTATATATTTTTATTATTCTCTCTCGGCTCTCTCTCTCTCTCTCTCTCTCTCTCTCTCTCTCTATTTCCTTTCTTCTTCTTTTCTTCTCTGCATTTTCTTGATTTTCCTCTGCAACTTGACACCTCCTTCGGCCACGATTCCGTTGAACCTGAGAAGCTGGTTCATCAGAAGCTCGATTAGTCCGAGCATGTCGGTCTCGGGGACTTTGCCGCCGCGGCTGATCACCAACTCCATAGCCGAGACCTGAGAAACATAGGAATTGTGAGATCAAGTGTTACAGAGAGTGGGAGAGGCGTAAGAGAGTAATTCCGTACCCTTCCGGCGAGACGGTCGACCTCTAAGCTGATTTCGGAGATGGATTTGGAGGCCTTTTCCATGGTGGCGTTGCGGCGCATCTCGAGGTACCGGTGCTCTTGGCTGATCGGATCTTCGACGACGACGATCTTCGACCGGTCTTTGACACCGGAGATGTCAAGGAAAGCCTTGGAATCTCTCTCCTTCTCCTTGAACAGAAGCTTCTGGTCCTGGTGGTGAAGCCCCGTAGGTCCCTCAAGCATCTTCTTCAATTCCCCTAGGCAAATGAACGAGAGCAATACACAAAAAATTGAATTTCGTACACACACAATTCAGTCATTGATTGATTTTAATTTCACTCGTTCGGCGATTTGAGGCTTTACCAAAAGAGGCTTGAGCGCTGATGTGGATTTCGTGGTAGATCGAGCCGTGCTTGACTCGGACTCGGATAGTCGGAGGAGGAGCTGAGTTCTGATCCGAGTCGGTTCGTTTCTGGACCAACATTCCGCCGGGTCTCATCTCCCACTTCGCTGGCGTTGACTCTCCATGGCCGACGGTTGACCCGCTGTTGATCTGCGACATTCCGATTGTTTTCGTCCTCATCTTCATCATCTTCAAAACTGTGACGAGTTTTTTTTTTCAACGGAGAGAGAAAACTCAGAGACAGTTAATTTTCTAAGAAATTTGGGGATTTCGGTACTTGACGATTTGCGACGAGAATCCGAGATACAGAGGCTGTTTCTGAAGCACTAAAAATCTACATAGACCAGCATTACACGAGTTGAGTCACAGAGACCAGACGAGTCGACTCAGAGGAGGAGATACAGAGCCGTGAGCTTTATTCTTGTAAGAGACAATAATATATACCAAACTTCCCTTGCAGAGATACCGTGATAGCTTTAACTTTCCTTGCTGAGAAACCGTGAGAGCTTTAACCTTGCAGAAAATGTAGAGAAGAAAAGAAGAAGAAAGGAAAGAGAGAGAGAGCCGATAGAGAGAGAGGAGAGAGAGAATAATAGAAATATTTAATTATTTAATAACAATTAATATATCTGATAACAATATTTAAAGATTAAAAGTATTTAGAATAATAGAAAATACTCTTATACCCTTTAAAATATTGCCACGTCATCAAAACGTGAAACTTAACGTCTAAAAGTGGTGTCTTGTAACACGTGAGTTCAGGGGGTAAAATATAACGTCTAAACGTGAGTTCTGAGTCGAGTTTTGCAATATTTTCAAGTCCAGGGGGCAAAATATAACGAATGTACGAGTTCGGGGGGTAAAAATGATATTTATTCTAATAATAAATGTCAATTCTTTTATAATAATAAATTAAATAAATTTATATTCTTTCTTTTAAATCTACAAAAATGCATAACTTGTGATCTAGACCTCCATTTTAACAACGATACGATTATTTTTACACTGAAGATGAAGACCTAATTCTCATACGTAATATATTTTTAACTTAACTATTGTCCGTAAAAAAATTAATTGCATACGAATTCTAAAAGAAAAAACAAATCATATTATATTTCTTTAGTTTTCTAAACTTTTGTCTACTTTCTTTAAGAAATACCATATGGAGTTATGGACTTTTAGCCACTTATCTCGTAAATGAAAGGTGTGGTCGGTTTTGACATTTCAACCTTACTAAAACGTATCAAAATAACTTTTTTTTTTTATGGCTTTTCATTTGAGACGTTTTATCGTATGTTTATCTTTTGATTGCTCTTTCCTTTGTTTTTGTCCTCTTTTTTTTTACACGATTTTTATCATCAGGTATGATTAACATACAGTGCCATGAGAAGTTCAAGAGGTGCATAAAGAGAGTGCAAAAATCTGGGAAGGTTGGGTTTTCTCGAATATGCCCTTATGAGACAGCTGTGCCTACTATGACCCAGGGCATGGATTTGGCCATCTTATTTAGTCAATTTGGTAACTCCAGGGATGAACTTTGATTATATAACAATCCAACAATCCAGAGATAAATTTGGATACAAGAACCTCATGATTCGAATTATGTTTTGATTGGATTTTTAGAGTTTATTAGGAAGACTCTTTCATGAAGAAGTGGAAGATTTTTGCCAAGTAAACTGAGAGCAATGTTGATGCATGTGACGACATATTTAGCTTGCACATTCGTGTAATTTTCGTAGAAGATTCCTATTAGTGTCAACGCTATATATAATAGTATATTTATTTTGACTTTAAAAATTAATATATTAAAAGGTCTTCGTGCAACTTGTCAAAAATTAATTGTGGTTTCTTTTCTGTAAACAAAGAAAATAAATTGTTTAGTATAGTTTAAAGCCAGATAAACTATTAAGCAAGATGAGTATTGAGCTCTGATCAGAGCATCTCCACTGGAGCGCCAAATCCCACCTATATAGCGTGGGATGCTCCAGTGGGTCTTCATATTCCACGCGCTATTATAGCGTGGGATCAAAATTTTGAACAGTGCATCGTTATTTGTAGAACTGTACTGTTCATTGATTTATAAGTTTTAAAAATTACCCAAATGTCCAGATTTTATATAATTATTTAATATTAACCCCTAAAATTATTTTTTTATATAAAATTTATTATTTTGCATAATTTAAAAGACAACAATATTTTAAAATACAACAATGATTTTGCACATTGCAAGAAAATTATAATATTAAAACGATCATAATAAACTAATACCAAACATAATTACATTAGCAATTTGGAAGAAAATCAACAAGAAAACTCAAAAGACATTAAAAAACACAATACAACAAAATAAAATTACAATAGATAAACTAATATTCTGGAAGATTGGTGTCGGATCCCCCGAGACCGGTAAAATATTGAGAATATGAATCAGAAGTCGGCGGTGGTGCATGGGATTGTTGTTGTTCAAGCCTCTTTTGCATAATTTTCGCTTGTTCGGCTTGAATATATGCACGAAATTGTGGATCTGGTATTGAACTTAAATCCCGGAACAATATTTTATTTTCTTCCTTGATTTCTTTCAATTCCAAGTGGCGTTGCCTGATTGCACTTGTCTTCTTCAATTGCTCAAGAAGTTCTTTATTTCCTTCCTCAATACCACTAATTCTAGACATTATTCCATCATCCGTTTTTTCTTTTTTTTAATTTGGCTTTCTTCACCCCAATCGTCCGCTAAGTAGGAGATGGATGTCCAGCAGATTCAGGAGTTGGATTTTCTGACTCTTGTGAGCAAGATGAACCTCGAGATGTTTGTCTTGCACTTGAGGCTCCATCTTAGAATTTTTCAAAATTCTTAATAATGTTCCACACATGATCAAACTTCCAACCTTTCTTGAATTTTTCATCTTGTGAAAGCAATACTTTAGCTTGATCCATCTGAAAGTTGATAAAACAAAGGTTAAGTAAAATTCAATCGTGAGAAAACAATAAACTATAATACTCACAATATCTTCAGTTGAAGCACCACTTGGGTGTGTATTCTCAATTTGTCGAATGCATGCATGCATCTTCCTTGTAGCTTTCTCAATCACTTGAATACGACACTGGATTGATCGCGTTGAACGCATCTCTGAATCCGGACTTTTGCCGTTGTTGTAAGCTTCCGCAACACGAGTTCAAAACTGATCAGATGATTGGTATATACCGATGATTGGGTCTTGCGAAATCTCCATGTAAACCCGACAAAGGAGTTTGTCTTCATCTTGAGAGTAATTAGAAGCTCTAGACATTTTTTTTAGTAAGGTGAGTGATGTGGTGAAACTACAACTTGTGAAGGCAATAATTATAGCAAGATTCTCACGTTTCTCAACTCGTTTTTACGCGATTTGACAATTCACTTACAAGATTCTCACGTTTCTCAACTCGTTCTGACGCGATGTTTATAGTTATATTATATCTGCGCGGGAAGCATTTTTAAACTCTCTCTCTGATCGTCCAAGTTGGGAAAAATGAAAATCGTGGGTGTAGTGTAGTGTGTAATGTAAATTAAATTAAGTGAAAATAACACATATGTGTTTTAGCGAAATGTTGAGTTTAATTTTTGGTTTTCAAAAATATCGAGTTCATACCATCTGTTTAACTAAAATGATAAATTATACCCTTAAATGGATAACAGTGTCACAAATATTAACTCTTATATAAGAAAAACCGAATCAAATCCAAATCAGGTTCCTAATTTCCAAATCCCCGATTTTGAAATAAACATAGCCTCAAATTGAAATTAAATAATAAAATTCATATATCCCAAGAGATGACTTCATTTCGTATTCGAAATGTCGAATCTGTGATGATGACTATCAATTGTCGGTTTTACTCATTTGCATCTTTCTGTGTTATTCATGATCAAAAGATTGTTGTTTATTTTTAGTTTTTAAATAAATTACATACATATATGGCGCGAATGAATAAAAATAATTGGTGTTTACATATAAATATTATAGTCAACGTCAATCAAAAGTCAATAAAAATTCAATAAATAAAAAATTCGTTATATTATTGTCTATTTTATTTTATAATTTTGTCATTTTAGTTAAACAGATGATATGAACTCGACATTTTTAAAAATCAAAAGTTAAACTTGATATTTCATTAAACCACAAAATATATACGTTGTCATTTTACATTAAATTAATACCAGGTTCTTATTGACTCAATTTTTGGTTTTGGGGCAGTATTTGGATTGTTGAGTTGGGTCACATGGAAAAGACATGTAACGTGTTGTACATTAAATGACTTAAGAGCCACACATTGATATGCTTTCGTTTTCGTATATTAACACCGAGTGACTAAACCAACGTTTCTTGCGAGTTGTGAATGCTTTAACCTTTGTCGCAATATCAACGCGTCTAAGGCATATAATTTGGACTTTTTTTTTTCTTTCTGGTTGATCAAAATGGGCAAAGGACATACCACAGGGAATTTACGCGTGGAAGTTTTGTGCTTGTGTTTAAATATTTTGTCCGCTTTTATTTTTTGAAACGAAAGAGAAAAGAGAACAAAGATAGTTGGATTGATTCTTATTTGTTAGGTCAACTTCCTCTTGAAGACCTTTAATGTGCAGACAAGTTATATGAGCAATTAATTATGGATCTATTAAATACATAGTCATATTTATATTTCGAGATTTCTATTTAACCAATGTTCGATAAATATTTGTTAAATAGCCACATCCACGTATTTACACGTTTAAATTGACGTAAATACCCAACATTTTTATTATAATGAAAAGGGAAATCAGAAATGTCGCGTCATATTTGTGGCTATTTATCAAATATTTATCAAACGTTGGTTTTATAGCAATCCAAAACGTCTAAATTGGTTAATTACTTAATTTTTTTTAATATTTATTAATGTTCATCTAGAACTAGACATTCAATTTTTTTTTTTTTTTTTTTTTTTTTTTTTTTTTTTTTATAAAAATAGTTTTCCAGTTGAAAACAATGTGAGAGTGATGGTGTCGTAAATGATAAATAGATCCAATGTAGAACTAAAACGCTTAATGTTACCCTTATAATACGCATTATATATTAATATTTCTATTACAATTTTTCAATTATAAATTGTCTCGATAAAACTAACTTACAACTCACGTCATATTTTGTTTTTTATTTTGAAAAGTGACATTGTTGATTAAAATTATATGATATATTAACAGTGCAAACGTGAATAATATTATTGGCCAAAATATATAATTTATGATAAATCATAAAGAAGCATGTATTTTTGCAATCCATGAAACTTGAATCCGATACCTTTCAAATGAGATATGCGTGAGATTATTAAAAGATTAAGTTAGCTACCACAGTCATTTAGTACTTCAACTATTCATATTTTCCAAGATTTAAATCGCCATAAAATTTTCATTTATTTCAAGTTATTATCTCTTTTGCTTTCATTTATTTTATTATTACTACAAATGCAGTATGATGCACCGCGTTAAAACCAAGTGCATGAACATGGTTAATGAGGTTTTTTTTTTTGGTTATCCTTATTTTTTTTAGCCTTGGCTGTTGATTTCAGGAAGCAAATGGGATAGCATACATTTAACACTTTTATATTTATTTTTATTAGTAAGTGTTTTTTTTTTTTTTCAAATTTAGTAGCGTGACAGCGTCATACATATTTACTGTACATTTATCAATCTTCGTGCACGCACATCTATCGTCAATTACACTTAAACTAAAAGGCTTAGTTTTAAACAACATATTTAATATCTACACCCAGGGCAGAGAAGTGACAAAATTAGTTTTTTAAGCGTTAAAAAAAAAAAATTGAAACAATTGTCGTTTGAATTTTGATGCATCATGTTTATAAATATAGAAATGTGGAAACTATTGTACAAGCAACGTGAAACTGTGAAAGCAAACAAGATTTTTATTCATTTATAATTGAAAAGGGGGCAATCTTTATCACAACAGTATAATAATATATAAGGACTAAATTCTATGGAAAAATTCAAAAACCCTCTAACTTTTCTGGGGTAAAAACGATATTATATAATTCCATTAAATATTTATATTTCCAAACACAAACTTATCCTTATTCTCTAATCTCTATACAGAAAAAAGACATAATAATAAAAAAAAAAACACGAAAAAGACAGCAAATTTTTATTACCAAATATCAAAAGAATTAGACACAATCCATAAACATAAATATCTCATATATAAAATAAATAAATAAATACTCTTACCCCGTGGCGTGGGCAAAATGGTAAGATCATTAATTGAAGAGAAAGCTAAATCTGATTTAATTAAGAAAACGTCAATTGATTTCGTTTCATTTCATCTCGGGATTCAATTTCCGCGAAAGTCCAACTTCCAAGTGTCCAAAATCCTTTCGATTTTCTCTCTATTTCTATATTCCTCGCAAAGATAAAAATAAATAAATTCACAATTCTGTTTTCATATATTTAGTTTAGTCGGTTTCGAATACAAGGACAATCTTGAAGAACCTTTTGAGTCCCAAGTTTCCGATCAACAATGCTTCACAGGAGCTTTAAGCCTGCGAAATGGTAAAGATTCCATCGATTTTTCGTTTCAATCCATTTCATAGAAACTTTTCGTTCGAACACTGTTGTATTAACTTTTGTTGTTGTTATTGTTGGAATTTAAATAAAGCAAAACGTCATTGAAGCTCGCGGTTTCGAGAATAAAGTTGTTGAATAACAAGCGCGAAGTTCAGATTAGGCAGTTTAAGAGGGAATTGGCTCAGTTGATCGAGTCTGGTCAAATTCAGACCGCTCGAATCCGGGTATGTTATGTCTTTTGAACTTGATCGATTTACAGTTTTGTTTCTTTATTTATTTTCTTTCTTGATCGCCTTTCTAATATTTTTTTGGTTATTTAATAACGTTTTGATTCTAAATAATGATGTGACGCTATTGCCATTTTCTGTATCAATGAGTTTGTCTGAATTTGATTTGTTTTGAAATCGTACCAGAATTCAAGTTTGTAGACTGCTTCACTTTCTTTTCTTATATAAAGCCAATTGCTGGCATTTCCGGGTTTAGTAAAAATCTGCGTTTGTTGATAAGTGTATCGAAAGAGAAAAAGAAATGTAAAACTTCATTAGTATGGAACTTTTCTGGTCTTTATTATTTTTATTTGATTTTTTTTCTCCATATTTGGTATAAGCGTATACTTCTGGAGTTTAATTTGTAGTTTTGTTTGTTGATTAACTTATTTTCTTACATGGTTCTTTGAATTCAATTAATTTTGTACTTCTCAGGTTGAACATGTGATCAGGGAAGAGAAGTCATCAACGGCCTATAATCTGATTGAGATATACTGCGAGTTGATTGCTGCACGGTTGCCGATAATCGAATCACAAAAGTATGTCGGTATTTCCAATCTGTTTTCACTAGAAGCGTTGGATAATTGATTCGGCAATGAGCCTTGTCCATATTGGGCTCTCTAATATCGTTCCATTGTGATAATGTTTTGTCTTCTTTAATTCACCGTGATACAGAACCTGTCCCATTGACCTGAAGGAGGCAGTATCAAGTGTGCTATATGCATGTCCGAGGTGTTCCGACATACCAGAGCTAGCGGATATCAAAAAACATTTGACAGCAAAATATGGCAAAGAATTTGTTCATGCAGCTATTGATTTGCGCCCAGATTGCGGTGTGAATCGCATGGTTAGTTGTCCTTTCACGAGTTTCATACAAATTTTCGTGGATGGGCTGTGATGTTAGACTCGAATGCCGACGGATTGCAGATGGCATGGCATGATTCTTTTCAGATGCCCGAGATTTCTGGGTTATTGATTATCTCTGTGTACTTATTTCACAGTTGGTGGAGAAATTATCTGCTAAAGCACCGGATGGTCAGACGAAGCTCAAAGTACTAACTGCAATTGCGGAGGAACACAACGTCAAATGGAATCCTGATACATTTTCAGAGAGTGATCCTAAGCCTCCCCAAGACTTGCTGGTTAGAGAGTCACTCCCTTTGAATTGTTTTTGAATTAGACATTATTTTGTTTGCTCGGTAGATGATGTTTTTTTACATTAGAAATAAACCGTGGTTTCAAACATATGAACAGAATGGACCGAATGCTTTTGAGACGGCAAGTAAAATTCACACTGAAGCTCCTCCCGAACCCGCCCAGCCTAATAATCACGGTGCCATGGGACCCCCGAAATTTCAAGTCCCTCCAAAAGGCAACAATGAAGATACGAGAAGGTCATCGGGCTATCAAAATTTTTCTTCCACTGGAGCTGGTCTCGACAATAAAACCACATCTCACGAAGAAAGATCATCAGGTGTGTACTATACTACATCCCTGGATTCACCTAATGGGACTTGTTAATTGAAATAAAAATGCTGTTTTTATTTTTTCTATTGCTTATCTATGGTTTTTTTTTTTCATCATCAAATTGGATTTCGGGCTTCTTACAGGGGCTAGAACTGAGCACATGGAACATACGCAATCATATCCTCAATACGAGAATTCTTCTTCTTCTTCTGGCGGACAACCTTGGGTCATGCAATTCAAGGATGCCACATCAGCAGCCCAGGCAGCCGCGGAGTCCGCGGAACGAGCTAGCATGGCCGCCAGAGCCGCTGCAGAGCTTTCCAGGCAGCATTCTCCAGGATCATCAAAGCCTCAGAGTGATGATTCAAAGGACGAATCGTTCAACAAATCTTACGGTCATGGTCCAAGACATGAATCGCCACGAGTCTACACTGGCTCGAAGTTGCAAAGCAACCATGTTGATCAAAGCGCAGAACGTGGCTCCTTTGGTGGAAGAAATTCGGGACAAGAAGAGCTGTCTCGGCCCTCTGAGAGTCTAGTCCGAGACGTTTATAGGAAGAATGATGAAGATATCAGGGAAGTTTCTTTGAAGCCTGCTACGTCTTCGGCTGGTAGTTTCGAAAGGGCGAATGAATTTTTTGATGAAGCGAGTAGGAAAATCCAGACTGATGACCATGTTTCGAGATTTGGAGCCGATGTCCAAGAAAGTGTGAAGCCTGAGGAAATTTCTTATTTTGATGAAAGGGTAACCAGAAAACAGTCTAGCAGTGTGTCTCATCATTCTCATTCTGGTTCTCGTTCTCATTCTCGTTCGGGCTCTATTAGTGATGATCAAGAGGAGGTTTCCAGAAAGAAGAACTATGCAACTTGTGTTGAGGAAACGAAGACTGAAAATCAACGTAGCAGGGCTTCCTCTCGTTCGCATTCAAGCACTTCAGGTGAAATTCATGTAGATATTTTCAAAAGAAATGAGCGTACTGAAGATCCTTTTGTTCGACACCCGTCGGAGATGAACTCTGAAGAAAACACTGCACGCTTTGATGATTATGATTCAGATGTTGATCACAATAAAGTCGACTTGATGAGCTATAAAGAACAAGAAACGAGCTCGAGATTTTCACCTCCTAGCAACAAAGCACCGATCGATATTTTAGCAGATTCAACTGCTTGGAGCCCAAGGAAAAGCACAGATGAGGGTCATCAGAGGTCCACTCCACATTTTCATCCATCTATATTTTCTCAAAGCCCAGAGGGTTCTAGTGAGCCGTCTCAACCAGATCCTCTTCCACCGACCGCTGCCTATGACGACTATGACAGCAAAAGTTCTGACAGCGAGGAAGATCGTGTAAAATCGAAGTTGACCGAGGCCACAAATCTTCGAAATATTCCCTCTGTAAAGACTGTTCCTGTTAGTGAAGACCGTAGCTCTGATGATGAAGTTGTGGACTTTAGGAGAAAGTTGCGACAATCTCCGGTTGATCAGCCCGATCAAGAAGTTTCTAATAGAAGGCAAGGTTTCAGATCTAGACCCATCTCTGAGAAGAAATTCGATGATGAAGAGCTACGAGCTGACCGGAGGCCTTCCACAATTGCGAAGTCGGTGTCGGAAGAGATCTATGATTTTGGGAAAGATTCGGAACTTTTGAGTGATTCTAGTTCGGGAAGTAGCGGCTCGGAATTGAAATTCGGGACACTGACAGGTGGTTTGCGAAATAAGGGTAATAGACGCCCGCTCTACACAACAAGAAGGACGCAATCCAGAAACTCTTTTGGGGTGAGAGAAAAAACCGAGGATGACCGTTCCGACGAGCAAGTTTATTCTTCTTCAAATTCTGCGACAGTCCGGCCATTAGTTGTCCCCAGCGGCGGGGATCAAAAGGACTACGGTGAACAAAGCGGCGCGAAAGAAAGCAAGCAGACAAGCATGAGGACATTCGCTAGACGTGTGGACTCAGAAGAGCATCAACAAGATACTAGGATAAATAGGCCGTCGTTCAGTCAGAAATCCGGTATCGAAATCAACAGAAAACAGAGTGTAAGGGCTTCTCGCACTTACTTCGATTCGGATAATAGCGATGCTGAGGAAAGAGCTTCGAATTCGGGCTCTCCCATTAACGCTCGTCCCGTTCCTGTGCTCTCTCGGAGGACAAAAAACTCCCCTCCCGACCATGGTAAAACTCGTTCGAAGCCTACTGTTTTATCAGAGGAATCCGTGACCTCTGATCACAGATCTGAAGACAAGTCGTATTCGAGCGGTTCCTCTTTTCCAAAGACTAGTGGTAGAAGTCACTCAAATCCCGGTATTCCCTCCTTGGGTAGAACAATGAGTCCTTATGGAGTCAAATTGGAGTCATCTTCAAGCGTTTCCAGTGTTGGTGAGTCACTTCCAAAGACCACCGTTTATACAAAGCCCACCGTTTCACCAGGGCAGTCCGAGCCTCCTAGCCGAAGAGTCGAAAGTAAGCCGTCTTCAAAAAGCTCTCACGTCAGCGAGGCATTGCCAAAGGATTCTGTTCCATCCGTGGAACCCGAGACTTCACCGAAGAAGACTGTTGGCAGAGGTTACTCGAGAACTCATCTCCCGCCAAAGGAATATGTGGCTCCTAGCTATGGAGCCGAAAGAAAGTCCTATCTCAGTAGTTCAAATGCCAGTGAAGCCACCACGAAGCCGGTGACAGAGATCAAAAGCTCGATGGGAATCCGTGACCAGCGCGGATCGATAGAGCGAGATAGTCCGAAAGCGACGCCGGAACCCAGGAGGTCCTCACGGGTGGACAGTTCGAAGTCAACTACGAGCCAGCAAAAGTCAAATGTCAGTGAAGCCACCACGAAGCCGGTGACAGAGATCAAAAGCTCGATGGGAATCCGTGACCAGCGCGGATCGATAGAGCGAGATAGTCCGAAAGAGACGCCGGAACCCAGGAGGTCCTCACGGGTGGACAGTTCGAAGTCAACTACGAGCCAGCAAAAGTCAAATTCTCCTCCAAAGAGCGCGAAATCCGAGGCCGGTGAAGCTTCGAACCGTCCGGCTGTGTCCAGAGAGACATCGTCAAAGGACTCGGCGAGCCATGTTCATCCGAATCTTCCCGACTCCGATGCATTGACTGCTTTCTTTCAGTCTCTCAAACAGTCTCGTGATTAGCGAGAAAATATCTTCCATTTTGTTACATCACAAGCACATGCATATATATATATATATATATATATATATATATTCTCTTGCTGTATTCCCTGGTTACAGTACTAGATATAGTCATTGGCGGTATTGTGTATCTATCTTTTGTTGTGATACAATTTTTTTGTTCATTTTAAAGAGTGGAGAGAGAGAGAGAGGGGATTATGAGTTGTACGGTTGAATGATAAGGATGCGTCCTTGACTATTTTTTTTTACTATCATTTTTTTTTTTTTAACTTCTTTATTATCAAATATCGAATCGAGACAGAGTTCTATATATCTTGTTTCATGTGATTTTTACTTTGAGCGGAATAAAACTTTCTTTTCTTTTTTTATTCCTTCGCCTCAGCTTTTGATAATGATTTAGATTCCTTGTCTGTCGTATTATTCAGATTCCTTTTCTATCACCCAAAGAAGTGGTGCGAATTCTGAACCAGAACAAATAACCAAAATTCAGATGCGTTGCAGCACACAGTATTACCACTTTTGATACGGCAAGTATAATTAGCATATAAGCCATTTTCACAAACAATATGTTTGTTGTAATGAAATTTTACACATCAACGACTTTAAACATAATTGCTGATTTAAATAATTTTTATAATTAAAAATATCTGTAAAAAAATCAGATATTGTTTAACTTTTATTTGTTATTTATGATTAGATTATAATGTAAATAGTTTTTTCTATATAAAATCAGCAAGTTACTAAATTCGGTAAATATGTTAAAAATGTAGGTGATAGATTAAATTAAAATATATTTAAACAAAAGTGATTAAAATATTCAAATTTAATAATTATTTATTCGAAAGCTTAATATTTGATGACCAAATTGTCATTTCCTAATATTTGACGAATTATTTGAGATAAAAAAAATATTATGGAATGAGAGATGTAAGTCGTAATAAGAGATTATTTTTCTAAAAACTTCACAGGGCTTCAAGTTTGAGAAGTAGCGAACTATTTAACTACGACTCTACGACACTGTTGCGTTTGCTTTTGAGTTTCACAAAAATAAGTCCCACATTGGAAACGATAAAGCGAGAGAAGAGGTAGAAATGGGTATTTAAACCAAAGTTCGTATCCTTAAAAAATCACGCAGCCACGCGGTGAGCACAAAGCGAACTATTCTTTCGCCTTTTACTAAAGAATACCGTGTGCTCGCCGCAATACGTGGCATACGCCCATTTTTGGAGGCGTCTTCTCTTCGGGGAAACGCCAACAATTCTTAGTTCAAACTTTTTATAGGAAACAAAAAATTACTTCCTAAAATATAGTTGGTTTTTTATTCATAATTGAAGAGTTTAAATTTTTTACTTGCTATATATGACATGATTGATATTAATAAAATGGTATGAATTAGCCAATTCAAACTATGACTTTTGCAAAATAGCCATAGTTTGATTAGGTTAGGCAAAATAGCCAATTGAGAGTACAAATACCATTACACCCTTTATAGTTTTGATATATAAGCTTCGGTTTCAAATTTTCGTCTCTTTTTCATTCTAATTTCGCTCAAACCAATTCACTCCAATTTTTTCCTTCAAATTTTCGCTCAAACTCTTTCCTCTCTTCCAGATCTCAATCAAATCTTCATTTCGACCCGCGACTTCATCATTTCGAACTCAATCTTCTGTTCATTTCGTCATAATCGTTCTTTCAGTTTCAGCGATCCTTTCTCGTTGTCGGCGAATTAATCTGATTTTAGCGTTCCTTCTCCGAGTTTGCGTTGATTCTCAGTCGTCGGCGAATTCATCAACGATTTTCGACGGCGAATTTCATTAATCCAGCAGGTCAGTTTGCGTTCATGCCTTTTCTCTGTATTTTTTTTATCTTCTATATTGTTGTGGATTTTTATATTTTTTTGTTGTATTCAATCTGTTAATCAGGAGTTTTTCAATGGCATTGGTGACGAGTTCTATTTTTCTACCAGATTTTGCTAAAACAGGTCAGTTTCGTTCTTAGATTGAATTTTTTCAAGTTGTTTTTGTTTTTTTTTTGTATTCTGCGTTCATGAATTGGATTTCCAGGTTTTCATTAAATTTAATCATGCCTCGATTAAATTTAATCCCGTCTTCATAAGCTTACATGTTGTCTTTATAGTTCGCTCGGATTAAATTTAATCCTGCCTTCACTATTTTTAATCTTCTGTTCGTAATGCTTTCATTCTGACTGGTTTGTTAATTTTGTTCATATTGTTCATGATCCTGGATTCCTTGATTTCGTTAACACTAATCAAGGTTTTCTTAATGTTAATCTACCTTTTCATTGTGTAGTTGATTTGTTCGAAGCTCTCGCATGTGTTGACGACGTTGGCCTTTCCGATGATGATTTGCAAGCTGTTTCAGATTTGGATGAGGTTGATCTTGTTGACAACCTGGAATTGAACAACATGCCGTCTAATTTTGATGTGAAGGAGGGTAGTATTTTTCTTGAAAAGACTCTATTGGTGAATTCTTTGAAGATGATATCAATCAAGAACAACTTTGAGTTCAAAGTTTCCCGGTCTAGCAAAAGCAGGTATTTCATAGTTTGCAACAAACAACCTTGCGATTGGAAGTTGAGTGCGTCCGTGTGTGGGGACTCGGGTGTATGGGTGATTAGAAAGTACCAAAAAAAACACACGTGCGTTGTCGAAGTAGTTTCAGCAAAGCATCGGCAAGCATCAGCGTCACTCATTAGCGAGTGTGTGAAGAGAGAGTTCTACAATGGTCGTGCAGGCCATATGGTTCCTAACGATGTTGTGGATCATATGCGGACGCATTACAAAGTCAACATATCTTATTTTACTGCGTGGAAAGGTCTGGATCTCGCGTTGAAAGAAGTTTTAGGTTCGCATGCAACCTCGTACTCACTTCTTCCGGTTGTTGCTGAGATGATAGCAGAAAAGAATCAAGGTAGTGTTCTTTTCCTCTTTTGGTTTCTGTCATTAATTGTAATCCAGGCTAGATTAAAGTTAATCTGACTGACAGTGTCATATTTTTCTTGAATTAGGAACTTATTATACTTTTGAGATCGAACCTTCCGGAGAATTTAGGAACTTCTTTATTGCGATCGGGGCTTCAATTGAAGCTTGGAAGCATACTCGCCCCGTGATCTCCGTCGATGGAACATTTTTGAAAGGGAAATTTGCAGGGACGTTATTGCTAGCGGCTGCGATGGACGGTGATAACCATATCCTTCCATTAGCGTTTGGACTTGTTGATACGGAGAGTGATGCTACATGGCGTTGGTTCTTCGAACATATCAAGAACGCGTTCGGCGATCGCGCGAACTTGGTTGTGATATCGGATTGGAAGACGTCGATCCCCAAGGGAGCATTGGAAGTCTTCCCGTATGCGAATTACGGCGTTTGCATTCAGCATTTATGGGGTAACTTGCTGACGAAGTTTCACCGTCGTAAACTTCGGCCACTTTTTCTCAAGGCTGCCAAGGCATACACGCACGACGAGTACGAGTATTTTTTCGACAAACTTAGTGACAAGCAGTCGGGAATCAAGGATTATTTGATTGAAGCTAATCCGGAATTGTGGGCTCGTTCCAAATTCCCGGGGAAAAGATATCAAGTCATGACAACTAACATCTCGGAGTGCATGAACGCTGTTCTACGAGAAAATCGGAGCTGGCCGGTAGCTTTCCTAGTCTTGGCTTTTAGGAAAAAACTACAGCAATGGTTTTATAGACGTATGTTGTCTTTTGAATCGATGAAGTCTCGGTTGACTTCTTGGGCGTATAAGCTCATATTGGAGAAGGAAGATGAAGCTCGGTCTATGAAGGTATGTGTTTCTTTATGTATGTTTTTTTAGTGTTTATGAATGTTTAGGCTGTTAAAACTGTTTCACATCGTAGTTTAATTCATATTTTCATGTGTTTAATGTAGGATTAATTTTAATCCATCCTGGATTAATCTTACTGACAATGCCATATTTATCTTGAATTAGGTCAATGAAGTTCATTTGACGCTATTCGAGGTGGTTGATGGGCAACGATCTGTTACTGTAGATATCCTGAACAGAAGTTGTTCGTGCTTGTTTTGGCAATTGGAAGAGATTCCTTGCGGACATGCCGTGGCCGCTCTTTGGATGAGAAAGCTCGACCCGATGAACTATGTGTCTTCATATTACACCAAGGAGACGTTGATGGCGACTTACTCCAGATGCGTCTATCCTGTAAACGAGAATCAAGCCTCATTGGTTCGTGTGGGTGATACAACCGTTATCAAACCGCCTAAGCTCAAGACTCTTCCTGGAAGGCCTCGGAAGAAAAGGATTCGTTCTTCGAATGAATTCAAACATGTGCATTGTGGTTCATGCGGTGAAGCCGGACACAACACTAGAACTTGTGCGAAGATCTAGGGTTCATTTCATTTCATTTGTGTATTCTTTTGGTTTTTTGAATTTTTTTTGCAATTATGTTGACTTTGGTATTGTTCATTTTCAATTTTGACATTGTAGTTTGATTCAGAATATTTGGAATAGATTGACATGATTAATTTTGTTCATAATTTCATGAGTTTAAGGTAGGATTAATTTTAATCCTGCCTGAATTTATACTTAACAATGAAATTAACTGACTAATCCAACCTTCAATGCCATGATACAAACAATGATAGAGAACTGAAAATAACCCAAATATTACTCTAACGATTCTGGATTAAACTTCAAAAGAAATTAACTGACTAATCCAACCTTCAATTCAACTATACAAACAGTGAAAGAGAACTGAAAATAACCTAAATATTACTCTAACGATTCTAGATTAAACTTCAAAAGAAATTAACTGACTAATCCTATTACATGTTTCTTCATTTTTTTATCATAGATTGAGTAAGGTTAAGGTTGAAGCTTGGCATGTCCTCGGGGGTAGGCGTCTCCACAGGCTGCTCCGTTGTCGTCTCCACGGCCGGCTTCTCGGGCTGATCTGTTGTTGTCTCAACGGCCGGCTTCTCGGGCTGCTCTGTCGTCGTCTCCACGGCCAGCTTCTCGGGCTTTTCTTCATTCTTCTTCAAAGCAGTCTTCTTTTGCCTTTTTTGTTTTTGCACATCGGGGTCCGCGGATCCAAACTCCGTTGTATAAGGCAGACACATAACAGCAGCCTTGTGTTGCTCGCGTTTCCGCGGTGACCGGCGGACGATTGGAGCTTCTCGCCTTGCAGCTTTTTTAAAAACCTGCAACAATTACATCAAAATAATCCTCTTTTCAGTGACTGAATATTTTTTAATCCTGCCTTCCTAAGAATTAATCCAGGATTAATGAACAATTACCCTCATCTTCAAATTTCCTTTTTGGAGTGTAACCATTTGACCTATGCCATCCTCGCCCCGGGTTGAAACCTGTTCCGCCACCTCAGTGTCAGCCCTTTCGTTCTCCTTCACCGTTGCCGGGTCGATTGGAATCTGTTCAGGCATCTCGGTGTTGAGCTGAAACAAATTAATCCAGGGTTCACTATTAATAATCCAGGTTCCAAACACTAAAAAATATTTGTCGAGTTTTCAAACCTGTATAGTTGATGTCGCTGGGTCGATTGCAACCCTTTCGGTGTCCTTCATTGTTGGTGGGTCGGTTGGAATCTCTTCAGCCCTTTCGGTGTTCAACTGAAACATTAGTGTTCTAGTTAACATTCTATATTAGGCATAATTTGAAATTTATACCAAATAAACAAACTTAAGTATTACTTACAGTAGTTTGTATGTCGTTTACAATGTAGTTCATATCGTCGAAGTCAGAGATGTGGGGCGATTGTGAGGCGATGCCGGCGTTTGATGATTCCGCCATACTTTTGTCTTTTATCTTTAGTACCATTTGATGGAGTGCATTGAGTTTGGTGTCGAGTCTGTCCAATCTCTTCTCCAATCTCATCTCCATTGCAGTGAGTATGACATCTTCACGCACTGAAGGCATCGGTGTTAACGGTGTTGACGGTGCTTGTTGTTGTGGTGTACGCACCGAGTCCTCATCGCGACTCTCCTGTTGTTGTCTTTAGGGTGCTGGCTGCATCGTGGTTTGAAATGGCTCCATGTACTCCGTATTCAATTCAGCCCTTGTGCACTCGATTTCGATCAGCGATAGCTACATTTAACAATATAATCCACTATAGATTAAATATAATCCCAGTTTAAAACATATTTTCTAACAACAAAACATGAAAACGTACCGCTGGGTTGTCGAAAACCTCCTATGACAGGTTGAAGAAGCTGGGCGTGAGGTTGAAGTTCCACCGTAAAATTCGGGGCAGCTTTATTGTTCGCAACTTTGTTGCGAATCCCTTCTCCAACAGCAGTGGAATTGTTTCATAAGCCCATACTACTAGGGCATGAACAAAACCACCAGCATCGTATGCTTGGAGCTTTCCCGTCTTCAATGTTCGATGCTTCTTCATCGTCTCGAGGAGTTTTTTGAAACTCTCTAACCCCCATGGATATTTCGCAAATCTGTCGGGATAGTCGGCAAGCTCCAAGTATTTTGGGTCGCAACTCACTGAATGTTGGCAAGGAAAAATCCGTGTGTACAGAATACACAGATTTGCGAGCTTGACCTTCTCTTCACTTGTTGCCATCAACGAAGAATTGAACACCGTTAGAAGGTTGTTTACGGATGCAGTCTTGTTGTTGAAGAACTTCTCGACGATTGTTACTTGTGGTGTAGCCTCTATGTCATCTGTATCGTCGTTGTGTTTGCAGAGCAGCCCAGAACAGATTGCGAACTCCCTTATACCAAACTTTGCAATCTGTCCGTTGAAGTTGAATGCCAGCTCATTTGTTTTTGCAGCATGGCATTGCCGCAGGAGCAGCTGGTGCACAATCTTCCCCGGAAATGCGCTGTTTTCGATCTCTAGCAAGTGACCGAAGACCCCATTTTTCACTGAGTTGATCTCTTCGTCACTCAGCTTTGACAGGATTCCTTTAATCCCATCGAGTCGTGTGTGTGTATTTATTTTGGCTTGGCTATTCCATGCTTCTCTCGCAATCACGAAATCGCTCAGGTCTCGCGACTGCACAAAAGAGACCAGATTAAAATTAGACTAGCCTGGATTAAAATTTTATTTATTAAAGATTCAAACAATTACTTACTTCTGTAGCCTCTTCTTGGCTTGTCAATGCAGCTCTCGCTTCTTCATTTCTTGCCGTTGATTGCCTTGTTTGCCTCATTATCTGCTTCAACGTTGCCAAAGAAAATATTAATCCATGCTAAATCCAGGTTACTTTAATAGGATTTGTTCTTGATCTCTAGCAAGAAATCATACAATCAACACCTACAAAAATCACACAAGCTTAAGGCCACGATTAATCATCCAAGTTTAATCCAGCCTACTTTAATATTAATCTAGGGTTACAAAAACCGCAATCAACACCTTCAAACTCACACAAGCTTAAGGCCACGATTAATCATCCAAGTTTAATCCAGCATCCTTTAATATTAATCTAGGGTTACAAAAACCGCAATCAACACCTTCAAACTCACACAAGCTTAAGGCCACGATTAATCATCCAAGTTTAATCCAGCATCCTTTAATATTAATCTAGGGTTACAAAACTAAAACGAATGAAATTTACTTACAGCTAATTTGGTTTGGTGAATATTGAAGACCGGAGATGGATTGAAGATTATAGGCGGCTCACGGCGACGTCTCTTCTTCCTCGGCCGTCGCACACACATGTGTCAGGATTCGCGAACTAATCGAGAGCAGCGAAGGCAGACGTGTGAGAGAAAGACTGACGACGGCGACGCTGGTCATTTCTAGGGTTTCGTCGAGAGAATTCGTTACGACGGCGACGCTGGTGATTTCTAGGGTTTTGTCGAGAGCTAGAGAGACAGAGTCGGGGAATATCGTTCAAAATCGCCAGACAGAACGAGAGAATTAGGAAAAGAATCGAGAGAATTCAATAATTGGGCCGAGGGGCATATTTGGGCTTTTAAAAAACTTGGGCTAGTTTGCTTAGACTTGGCAAACTGTGGCTATTTTGCAAAATGTTAAGTTCTATCGGGCTATATAGCCGCTTGACCCTATTAATAATAATCCAATTGACACTCAAACTAAGTATAGTGATGTGACTATATAAATATAAAAAAGTTGTTAGTATTGAGTATAGAAAATAAATACCACATGCATAATCAGATCAGTATAAAATCCTGAGAAAATTGTGTAATTAAGTTATGTATTGAGAAATTTATTTGCGTTATTATGTCAAAATCTTTTATTTTACTACGCGCAAAAAAAGAAAAAGAAAAAAAGATTTCGTCTTTATTTAAAATATATTTATATTGATGTTGTTTCTATATATATAAAATAGTACGCATGGTAATGAATAATGATATGTGACAATGACGTGGCTAAAGAAACTCTGGAAGAATAAGAGAGTATTAAATTGATCAGAAACTTGGGTGAAAATCCATCCATTCACATTTTCAGGTACAGTTTTTTTTTTTCTTGCACACTTTTCAACAATGGAGCAGAACGTGAATAAGCCACCGAGTCCTTCGAAAGGATTATTGCAAAGCGATGATCTTTATCAGGTACTGCTCTGTTTTTTTCTTCTGGTTATCACGTATTAATATCATCATTTTATCAACGGGAAAATGGTTTAATTTCGGCAGTACATATTGGAGACCAGTGTGTACCCACGAGAATCCATGTTTCTCAAAGAGCTCCGAGAAATCACTGCCAGTCACCCCAGGTTTTTTTTTGGTCTATGAGTTGTGATTGCATTTGTAGAGAGAGAGAGATTTTTTTTATTTTTTTTTTTATTTTTTACTGTTTTGGTTCCTAATTAGTATCATTTTAATCTTTAGGGTTTTCTTTCTCTTGACCTATTATGTATGTGTGACTGCAATTTGGCCATTAAATTAATTTTCTTTCTCTTTACTGCTTGTGTGATCTGATGTGCTCGTTTGTCTTCTAGGAACTTAATGCTCGAAAATTTAGGACCCAAATGATAACTAGTCTCTCAATAAGTTTCAGCATCATCCCTCAGAATCAAATATTTTATCCGATCCTTTTTTCCCCTGCAAATTCAACCAGCAGGGTCTATAATTCATGAAGATATGGACTGGCCTTTCATGAAAGCGAAGTGATAGAACTCTCACATTAATTTTTATTTTTTATTTTTTTATTTTTATTTGTTTATTTATATATTTATTTTATCAGGGCAATGATGGCCACGGCGCCCGATGCTGGCCAAATGATGGCCATGCTCTTGAGCCTCGTGGGGGCAAAAAAGACCATCGAAATCGGCGTGTTCACGGGTTACTCTCTCCTTCTGACCGCCCTCTCAATCCCCGACGATGGAAAGGTTTTTTTTTATTTTACTAACTAACAAACGACCTCGTGTCTAGTCATTCTCGATATCTTGTTTATCAAGGGACACTGTTTATAATTCGGTAAAATAAATATAAACAAATATCTCCCGAGTCAGATTGTGGCAATAGACATGAGCCGCGAGTCGTATGAGATCGGTCTGCCAGTCATCAAGAAAGCCGGCGTCGAGCACAAAATCGATTTCATCGAATCCGAGGCCTTGCCAATCCTCGACAAGCTGTTAGAAGACGTGAGAATTACTGAGCACCAACTCATTCAAAATTGATTAGTACTGTCTTATTTTCTTCCTTTTTTTTTTTTTTTTTTTTTTTTTGCAGCCGAGCAACTTGGATAGCTTCGACTATGCCTTTGTGGACGCCGACAAGGTTAACTACTGGAATTACCACGAGAGGCTAATGAAGCTGCTGAGAGTGGGCGGTGTGGTTGTGTACGACAACACTCTCTGGTTTGGAACGGTTGCGTTGCCTGAAGAGTTGACTCCCGAGGGAATGGGACGAGGCCGAGAGTTGACCATTGAGCTCAACAAGCTAATCGCAGCCGACCCGCGTGTCCAAATCTCGCACGCTCCGTTGGGCGACGGGGTCACTATTTGCAAGCGTCTACGCTGAATGGTTCGTCTTTCATTGTTTATTATCTGAAGATCAGGCAATGCTTATTTTAAGATGTTCATGGTGGTGTTGTTTCTGCAATTAAGAGACTCGCGTCTCAGAGACCATTTGGTATTGAATTCTAGGTCCTACATTTTGATATCAATTTCGAGATAGTTTTCTAAGAAATTTCAACCGCATCTGCTAGTATAGATTTCAGTTTCACACCCGAACAAAATATGAAAATGATGGTGAAGGTAACTGCAGAATCTTGCTTCCCTGGTAAAAAAAATAAAATAATGTCTTTGGGTCTAGTTCTTAGAGATCATCAACATATAAATACATCAACCATAGGGAGTTATTATTGAGCCCATGGTATGATCACTCAACATTTGTCGATTGATTGAATATATTAATGGGTTAAACAAATGATTCTTGGTAGAAATTTTTGGAACTTGTAGAGTGAATCTAGTTGCTACCCCACTAGCACTTTTAGGTGCGACTTTCTGTTAACCGGCAACCAAATATATTATTATATTAGAATCTGACCCATATTGCCTCCACTGAATCAAAACTTTCCTCTAAGACTGCAGTTTTCTTCTCCACTGAAATCGTCACTGATATTTCATCAGTAGCAACGTGAGAACTGAATACAAACTCGTTCAAACGTGTCAAAAATGGTTAAGATGGTCTTATTTTCTCAATATTTTTGTACCCGCTGAACCTTGAATAGCTTCGACTTTGCCTTTTGTCGATGATGACAAATTTAACTACTGGAATTACTGAGAGGCTACTGAAAAACACTCTCTGGTACACAGCAGTTGTGTCGAGTGGAAAGTTGACTTCGGAGGGAATGAGACAAGCCCACTAGTTGACCACTAACTGTAGCCGCCCCGTGCCCCCAAATATCGATAGTTCATCTTTCGTTTTTTTTATTCTTTTCGATATTAAAGTCCTCAAAGTCTAATATGTGAAGATCAGGCAGCGTTCGTATTTCTACAGCTAGGACACTCGAGTCTGAGAAACCATTCGGTAGTGAATCTTAAGTCCTTTCTCTTGATATTGATGCGAGATAGCTAAGCAATATAGGAGATAGTAAATTGAGCTCATCAATATTAAATTTCTTTGTTATAGTACATCAAGTCTTGAATAAATTAACAAAAAAAGGAAGAACATTACACAAATCCCCAAATACAGAAAAAATATAATGAAGGTCGAGGAAACTGCAAAAAATTGCTTCCGTGGTCCAAAATCATGCTGTGTCTCTCGTCTGGTTGCAGCAGAAGATCATTAACAGCATATAAATACCTCAATCCCATGGAGTTTATTATTGAGCCCATTGTATTCTTCGTCGATGGCCCCGTGACAAGAATTGTTCTTCAACGGGATTGGATCGATTATCGGTTAAGCTTTTTTTTCGACATAAGACGAATGTTTCTTGGCAAAAGTCTCTGCAACCAGAAGAGGAAACGCGATTGTTGCATCGCAATGCACCTGATGACAATGGAAAGCAAAGCAAAGTACAGAATAAGAAAAAGAAAAGAGAGGAGAAAAAAAGATCAGAATATATATAAGGGAATAAAAAAGAGGAGAACCTTGACGGTTTTAGCAGAGCCTTTGATCTTCCCCCAGGAAACGGCCTCGTCGGGACGAGCGCCGGAATCACTGCCATCGAACTCCTGAGCTGTGTTGATGAAGACGGCGTAGTCTGCGCCGTTACGCATCATGTTAGCGTTGCAGATGTGGTGTTTAGGAAGACCGCCTCCGAGTATAACCATCCCTGTTTTCCTCTTCCCCGCGTGCACAGCTTCACCGTTCATCGCCCTAATATCTGCGGACACCAAAAAGGTCAGAAATTCTTCGGGCCCATGATAACGACTAAAAAAAATTAGAATTGGACTTGAGCATGAGTCTTTTGAAGGCAAAAGACAAAATTGTCGAATTTTTTTAAAGATGACATGTTTAGGAGTCCATCCTCCATAAAAGCGTATGCCGATGCGTTATAAAAATGACTAATCGGAATGTCTTTTCGAAAAACTCACACATTTTTGTATATTTCCCTCAAAATACTCTAACTCGAGTCCAATTCCAAAAAGCAAAAACATAACCCTGACAACATAACCAATGACAAACCTTGAATTACATCAAGAACCAGACCCGGGTTACGGAATGAATGAAAGTACAACATGTCTCCCAAGGAACCGTCTGTTATCCCGGGACAGAATACAGGAATTTCATTCTGGAAACAAAAAAATTATAGGTAAAGAAGATTATACTGCTTTTAGAATTATCGTTTTTGGGAAAGCTTAAGGTAATTAAGACTTGTAGCTCAGGAAAAATAACAACATTAATCAGTCTGAGAAAACTACATAATAATAATAAAAATTGGCATTAGCTATTAAATCAAAGAACTTACCTTATATGCCCAATAAAGATATGAACTTTTGTCATCGATCTCCTTCCCCAAGCGAGCAATCATCTTGGAAGGCGTCCACAGTACTTTCTGTTTCGCAGAACTAATAAGAAAACCAAACCAAACCGAACAGAGCGAGCGAAAAACAAAACCAGTGGTGACGTCACAAGCTTACATCTTCATTCTGTTCCTTGAGCATTTGATCGAACACGGGAAGAATCCAGTCCTCGAACTTGCAGTAGTTGTCGTTGGGGACTAACAGATTGCCAATCCTGTTGAGGCCCTTCGATCGGAGGAATTCCCCGCGGAGCTCGAAGTCGCCGCGGAAAGTGGCGGCGAGGCACTTTATGAGATCTTCTTCGACTCCGCCGGCGGTGGTGACGATCACATCCACCATTCGGTGCTCCGTCAGGTACCTGATCGTGTCCCTCACCCCCGACGACACCAGGTTCGACGTGAACCCCAGGAACACCTTGCACCGCACCGAAGCTCGCTGATCGGGATCGCTCTCTTGCTCGCCGGATTCCGGCTCCGCCGCTTCGTCCGACAGCCTCCACTCTAGCTTTTGAGCAAACGAAACAGAAAAAGAGAGATTTAGCAAAGAGAGAGAGAGAGAGAGGGAGATAGTAGTGAGGGAGAGAGAGACCATTTTGTTGACGACGTCAATGGCGTCGGCGAGGTTGGAGGCTTGGAAGCCGGTGGAGAGGAAGGATCGGAGGAGGAGAGGGTAGTCTATTCCTTGGTTGAAGTCGTAGCCGTGGATTTCGCTGGATTTTCCGGCGAGGCTCTCGGATTCCTTGAACGCCGCCGAGCGAGCCATCAATAGAGAGGCTTCGCCGTCGTTGGCGGCGGTGTTGTCGTCGGCCATGGAATAATTGCGGGAATCAAAACACTAGTGTTGGTGAATTATATTAATCCTAAAACTCCGAACCCTTTATAAAACTTGTATTTAGGAAAAATTATCAAATTGCCCTCCAAACTGTGAGGCGTTTATTACTTTGGCCACTTTATTAAAAAGAAGTTCAAAATAGTCCCTAACTATTACAATCGATTCCAGTTGAAAACCCTCTCTATTATTTTTATTTCGCAGTAAAGACTAAATTATGTAATTGACGAAAACCCCGATTTTGATGGTAATGGAATCTCTCTTACCGACCGGGTAAGAAGGAATATGTATCATCTTTAAACTCTTCCATCTTCGTCTACGTGCGCTAATGCCCCAAATTTCACGTGTGTAATTTCAGGACTTTGTCTTCACTAATGTTGCGTTTGCTTCGCGGATTACAAATATTCGTCTGTTGATCATGTGTAATACTAAGCGAGAATTCTAATAATAATAATAATAAAAAGTTGTATCTACTAGTCACTGGGCTGATAAATAAAACCAAGAAATTCTTTGTACTCGCAATCTGTTCGAGATTTTGAAATGAACTTTGGTTGACAAACTCTGAACGTATTATTTAAAGAAGATGGATCAATCATTTGCCAATCCTCAGCGCCACCTTAACATTGAAATTCGAGATAACAAAAAGAAGATGGAAATTGCAGTAGTAAAACAAACGAAATTGAAATTGCAGCAACGGAAATTGGAAAAGAAGAGGAAAAAAACACAGAAATAACAGCACACAAGCAAAAAAAAAAAAAAAAAAAAGGGAAAAATCAGCAACATCTCTTATGTCCGAGGCAGAGGTGACCGGTCATGTGCCAACTCTCAGCACCACCAGGATGAGCATAAGGACACGAAGGAGTGTATCGCCTGTTGTTTCCGAGTTCCAGATTCCAATCCGCGTTCGGGTCCGTCGTCTGAAACTTCGTCCACGACGCAGTCGAGTACTCGTACCTACTGTGCGTGATACGCTTGAAATTCTGCGTATCCTCGTTCTTCTCGATGTCGGTGTTGTCGATGTCGATGGTGAATATATCTCCGTAAGGCCTCACAGAATGAACGAAGAGAGGCAGAGACACCGGATCACACGAAACCGCTGCCAGATCGGCTGTGACGACGATGCTGTCACCCTTGGGGCTGAAGAAGGGATGGTTCATGTGGCCCGCGAGCCCGTCTCCGCTCCCGGCCACTTTCACGATCACGTCCGGTTTCTTCACGCTCAGAAGATAGATGGCAAAGTATCCCGGGTCGAGCCCGAAGTCCAGAGGAGGCGTTCCCGCGGGCTTTTTCAGGGTCGACGAGTAGACGATCCAATCTCCCGTGGGAGACCAAATGCAGTGAGTGTCCGTGCACGGCTCGAATGTCAGCCTCGTCACCGGCTTATCGCTGTCTCCCCATTCCCCGACCTCCGCGTCCTCCATTATGTATAGGTTCTTGTGTTTCGTTTCGTTCGTCAGATAGTCTCTCGTCGATCGAAAAACTAGTTTCTTCCCTGTTGTTTTTTTTTACATACACATTGAGTATTGAGTTTCGAGTTTTGGGATTCGTAGAATTGAGAGCTGATTTCGAGGCGGTTAGAATTAGTTACCGTCTGGGCTGGACGACGGGAAGGCGTTGTTGGCGAATTTCGTGAGTGTTTGACGTGTCTGTTTGGCGGCGGACACTTTCTTGATTGCGCAGATGTGAAGTTCGTCTTTTGCGCTGAAAGCGGGACCTTCACACACGTACAGGGTGTCTTTGGCTGGGTTTTGGTTCCAAACTGGCGCGAAGAAGTTGTTCACTTTCGTCTGTATATGAATATGATTATAATCCACAATCAGTTTCGATGAATCGTGTTTATTTAACGAGGATGATAACTTGATGTGATTAGATTATTACCTTGTAAACAACGCGCAGGCCTTTCTTATCGGCAACCCAAACAGACTTGAACTCATTGTCAACAAATGCCAGCCTTTTTCCGTCGGTGGAGAATGTCGGAAACACCCCCGACACTCTAAACAATCCCAGCCTTGGATCCGGAGATTCTAGCTTATGGAACTGCCTTGGGAGATCACCTCCACTCTACACAAATATTTCTCCAAATTAATATAGTTGCATCAATGATTAAGTTAATTAATTAAATCAGAGTAATAATAATAATAATACGTTATCGAGAATGCTCATGTTAACACGGTGATAACCGATTCGGTCACTCCCATGAATCACAAACGGATTGTAGTGGTCAGCCATCATTCCTATCGCAGCAGTGATTTGAATCGGCTTAACCTCTTTTCCGGCTTCTGAATACTCGAATATCTCAATATGCCGATACTGATCAGCCGTACGCTTATTCACCAAATCGTTTCTATTGAAGGCCAAGCGAATAGTGGCCACCGCGACTCTGTTCTCGTCGATCGCAGCCGGAGTTCGTGCGTCGACTTCGACTCCGTCGATCTTCTCCGGAAGCACACGTCGGATAGACGACGCGTCAGCAACAGCGCCGCCGTCGAGGATTTTTCTGATGTCGGCCTTGAAACGGAACACACCCCACAACGGCGTTTTCTTCGGATCGCTGCTATTGAGATTCCGATGGAAAAACAAGACCGAGTCGCTCCCCCAAGTCGGCCACCCACCATTTTCCACGACCAGCTTGCGTTTCGTGGGATTTTCGACGTCGATCACGTAAATGTTGGTCCTCAGATCTTCAATCTCTCCCATCCACCCACTCTCTTTCTCTGTCCCTCTTTGGAACGACGCCACAGCTATCATTTTCCCCGATTTCAACACCGAAGGGTTTAAATCAGCTTGCCCTGATCCCAAAATTCACACATATACAAATCAGTTAATATTTCATAAATGAATATAGAACACAAACAAAGTCGTTACCTTCTGGAGTGAGGCGATCTGTTTTCCCGGTGGTGAGATGGGTTCTATAAACGGCAGTCCAAGGCTGACGGCGTTTAGGATGCGCTTTTTTGGTGGACACATAGACGAGATAGTCATCGGTGAAGCAACCACTGTCTTCCATACGGAGACCATCGAAGTCAGCTTTGCCGAAAATCTCGGCCAAGCTAAAGACTTCGACTTTGTCGTTCAAGCGGAGACCTATGTGAAGGATCTCATGCTGAACTTCGCCTCTCTCGGAGACGAAAACGAGACCGGAAAGACGGCCTGGATCGACATCTTCAGCTTTGTAGATGCCTTTAGAAGCCAGCTCGGAGCGGGTGAGGAGTTTCTTGAGAGATTTGGGAGGGATGAGAGTGGCGTTGTAGTTGTAAGCGAAGGTGTTTTTTTCTTCGGTGATCATCGGAGTTTCGTCGGCTTTGGTGATGGAAGCTCCGGTGGCCGGACATGAGTAAATGTCCAGCGGCACCGGCGGTCTGTAAGTTGGAAAGAAAGCAATGCTACCTTTGTCCATTTTTTTTGTTTGTTTTTTTTTGTTTGTTTGTTTTTTTTTTTTCTTTTTTTCTTTGTTTCTGTGTTTTGCTATGTAGCTTCAGATTGCTACAATATATAGAGATTACTTATCAAGTTGTTGAAAATTTTAAGTGATTAAATTTACACAATTTACAGGGTGAAGACCGGAGAGAAATAATTCCTTGCCCTCGCATATATATTTCAGTTCACATTTTAGCTGACTCAGAGTCAGAGGAAATAAGGGATTATAGATTAATTATTGTTTCTCTCTCTTCCCACGTTATTATACATTACATGCAATTTTTAAATAGTACTTGCAATTTTAATTCGGAGAATAGAGGCAAGACTATCGTTTTCGAGTGCGGAAAAATCGTGCAAACCACGACATGATTCGACGTCAGATTTGGATAAGAGCTTTAATTATTTCATAGAGTTTAATGAAATTATTGTAGTTTTGAAAAGAAAAAATAAATGGAATATTTATGGTCTTTGTTTATGATTAAATGCTAGCGATGACTTTAAAAAGTCTTTGCTTAAGCGATTTCTTTTTTGTGTTTGTTTTTTCCGATCAATACTTAACACGCGCGTGGCTTCACAATGCTTAAGGATCAAGGTATATACATATGTTGATTGTTTTATGCATTTCAACGGAGACTTTAAACAGTACCTAGTTTTGCAAAAAAAAATTCCTTTTTTAGGCTTTATAATGAAAAAATTCATGATGATTAAGTTTGATAGTTGTCAACTTATAAAAATGAACATGTTGACATTTTTCAAAAGTACCCTTGTTTTAATTTTAACAATAGGAATTTCATCGGATGTTATCAAAATCTAGTAGAAGCCATCTTATTTCATCCGAAGTATTCGGAATTCGGATTAAAACTTTTAAAAACTAAAATTTAAAGGGTAGCAACGACTCTAAAAATGAGTTTATGTTACTTTATATTCTTCAACAATAAATTTTAATCTGTTAATGACAAGTCTACATCGATCAAGGTGAATTTAATTCTCGGATGTCCGCTCGTTACTTTTAAACACGAATGATAAATCGTCATGTTTTTTGTGAGGAAAATATGGTAGTTCTACACTCGCTCTGTCATTTATCAATTTTCTTATCTACCAAGTGTCCTTCTTGCATCTTGAATGTAGTCTAGACTCTAGATCGATAATGTCAGTTCTCATAACTCAACTTGTTTTTCAAGTCATAGTTAAAACTATTGATTATAATAAGAAGCTAATTTACATTTGTTCAAGTTTCATTGTGTTGATTAATATATTAATTTTTAGTCAATTCGTCCAAAAAAATTAATTATTATCAACTTATATAATATTTTTTTGGATTGATAGATATAGTATATATTATGCGAAAAAGACAAACGAGTTAAGTGTATGCATTAGTTTACTATTAATGGTCATCTCTCTATCAAATTTATATACACATTTACATACGTTTTTAAGAAATAATAAGAAGGTGTTCACATTATGCCAAGTTGTTTGGAAACTTCTCAACCGTCACCATCATGGAGACTAGCGAACGCAATAAATACAAAAATAAAAGAGTGCGTCCCATCAACTTCACATGTCAATATATAAACTATCCACATCAGATTCAGCTGATACCGCTGGTATTATACATTACCGAAAATAAATTATTCCCAATAATTGAGAGATAAACGCGGATCGAAAACCAGTACATACTTCTATACTAAATTTAGTGAAAAGTCTTCTTTACCTAATTAATGTATTGATTTATGTTGGGGCTATATTCACATAATTTCTGAGAAAGCATTCAAGTAGAGTTTCAGCGCTCTCAGAATAAATAATAGCAGACAAGCGAGGGTATGGGAGACAAAACTAAATAGAAACTGTGGCCGCGGACAGTTGGAGTAATGGGTGTACATTTATTATTTCACCTTCTAAGTTCTAACCTTATTAATGTAGGTAATAATATCACATATCCAACTCTATTATTATTATGGGTATAAACCATGACGTCTACCATCATACGTCACCCCATCTGAACGCTTCCTAAACTTTTCTATATCAGTAGTTCAGTACAATATTAATTGCCTACAATAAAATGTATAATCATGAAACGAAAAAACTTGTTATGTAGATTAATTTTGAATAACAGATTAAATTACATATAATAATATTGTATTCCAATATAAACCTAACATCATTATGTTGATTCAATTGACTGATTCATTATTATTATTATTATTTCGCTTAAAATATTGTGCAAGAATTTTACAATATTCCTTTAATAAGAATAATAAATAAATGATGCTTTACGAGTAATCCAATCAATAATAGACATGCAAGTTCCTTTTAATAATAAAAAAAAGGAAGAAACTTTCAGTAGTGGACAAAGATCATGACATGTCTCACTACTATATTATTCTCCATTTCCCCCATGTGAACGCTTTCAATATTTTTCTCCACCACGAAGAGTAACTGGCACGGCTAAGCCTCTTAAGAGTTAAGAGTAAGACCTGATAGATAAATAAATAAAAAATTAATCTAGTCTGTATTCTAACGATAGAAATTGCCAGCTTGACTGGAGTGAATATATGACGAACTATATTTAACGCTTAAATTGAAAGAAAAATATCACAAACGAAACAACCAAAAAAAAAAAAAAAAAAATCACATAAGCAGAATGGCAATCTACAACGACGATGAGCCCATCGCCGAATCCTCAACCCAGCCGGACCTCGACTCTGGTATCGTATCGTCTTCTTTTTTTTATATCATCAATCTAAGTTCAAAAATTCAATATCAACTGATCTAATTAATTACAACAAACGATCGCAGACTCGGATTCGGAACCCGCGGCTCTGGAAGCCGGAGACACACAGCTGACTTACTTCAACAGAACAAAGGCGTCCCTGAAAGCGTCGAACATGAAGGTTCTGTTGGAGCTCACCGCCTCCGATAGAGTCGAAGATCGATTCCCTTTGGACCTCGTCGCAGTCTTGGACGTGAGCGAGAGCATGGAGAGCAAGAAGAAGAAGAGGACCAGCAAGGACGAGGAGAGCAAGCTGTTGAAGCTCAAGAGAGCTATGCAGTTCCTGATTAGGAAGCTCAGTCCCACGGACCGTTTGTCCATCGTCACTTTCTCCACCAAGTCCAAGAGATTGTTCCCTCTGCGCCTCATGACCGATAAGGCTCAGGACGAGAGCATCGAACACGTCAAGGAGATCAAGGCGGTCGGAAGAACCAACACCGCCGCGGGGCTTAAAGAGGGACTGAAGATTCTCAGCGAACGACGGTTCACCGAGGAACGTACCGCGGCGATCATGCTTATGTCAGACGGCGAGCAATCTCCCGAGTTCGATGAAGCTTCCGAGGTTGATCTCATCGATCAATTTCCGGTTTACACTTTCGCTTTTGGCAAAGAATCAACCCCTGAGGTATATCTACACTTTCATTTTTTTTTTCTTAACATGGATTTGAAATTGGAATTGAACTGATCGGTACATATTTATTTATATACGTTCAGGGGCTTGTGGAGATAGCCGATAAAAGCGATGGAGGGACATACACGGACGTTAAAGAAGAGAAGAACTTGAGCAGAGCATTTGCTCTGTGTTTGGGAGGTCTTCTCACAGTGGTCGTTAAGGATATGAATCTGACCGTCAAACCTACCGAAGGCGAGTCGGAGATCGAAGACGTCTCCGCCGGAAAATACTACGACGAGAAGAAAGACAACAGCAACGACAATTCCAAATTCATCTCGTTCGGCGATCTCTACAGCAAAGAGGTCCGCAAGATCTTAGTCTACATTCGCCTACTTCCCAGGACCGAAGACATGAGCGTCGATGTGCTCGAAACGAAATACACATACGTGTAAGTGAATCAATCAAGTCATATTTACGTTTTGATTCGTAAATCTTACATAAATAGGCACTGCCATATATTTACGGACTTAAATCTTAGGTAAATAACATCTTCGATTTATTAGGCACATCGTCTTTATGACTATTTACTTAAAATTTACGAAACGTTGGTTATATAGCAATTCCAAACGTTTTAATTGATTATTTACCTAATTTTTTGATATTTTTATCCCAAATTTATATAATATTTTTAAATTTGCTCCCCCTGACATCTTTGACTACAATTTCCGGCTCCGCCACTGCATCCATCATACAGCTCTACTTCTAAGAAGAAAAAAGGAAAAAGATTCGATGCCCCTCCGGTGAAGATCACGGTGGATCGAGTCGAGAATGCACCGGACGAGGAGATCCCGAAGGTGATAATCGAGTACAAGCGAGCGCAGACCGTGGACTGCGTGGAAGAAGCGAGAAAGCTCGCCGACAACGGCGAATTTCCGGCGGCGACGAGGAAGATGGAAGAAGCGAAGAAGTCGCTGGAGGAAGTGAAAGACGTGGACGACCCGGAGATGATAATAAAGGCACTTTTGGAGGAGGTGGAGAAGCTTCTGAAGGTGATGGAGTCGCCGGAGACGTACGAGGAGCAAGGGAAGAGCTTGATTGCGTCGTTTCTTTCGTCGCAAAATCTGCAGCGAGCCGTGGAGGGGCAGCTTTTGTATGTGACGCCGCTGATGCTCGAGTACGTGAGGCAAGCCGTGGAGCACGACAAGGATCCATCGAAGCCGCCGCCTAAGCCCGAGGACGACTTGAAGGCCGACAAGGGCCGCAGAGAGAAAGAAGGGACGGAGCGCAAAGAGAGACAGATAGAGGCCGAGAAAGCCAAGGAGGCCGAGAAAGCCAAGGAGGCCGAGAAAGGGAAAGAGAAAGCACCGGAAGAGGAAAAGAAAGAGAAAGAAAAAGGGCGGGGATTTTTCGGACAATTTAAAGCCGATCTCGAGAAAAAACTTAATGAATTAAAACACAAATAAGTTTTCAAAGTTTATTTTGTTTTTCATCACATCAATGTGTGATATCTCTATGTTTTCTTTCAATCAAACGTTGTGATTTTTTTTTTTTTTCGTCCCGGGGTTGTGTAAGCTCAGTTGTCTGATTTGTTTTTAATAATAATAATCATTGATCATTTTCGGTTTGCTAGATAAAGGAGCGTCCTCATTGTATGATCTCTATACATAATTGAGTAGAATCAAAAGAAAAGAGGAAATAGTTAAGGCCATTGCACTTATCATTTCTTAGCTGCTCATTTGAATTAAATAAGACTTGTAAATTATCGAGCATTTTACTATGCGTCACTAAGCAAATAGTATTATAACCAATTTGCAATAACGCTCACCCTTAAGATTTTTCTATAAAATCTCACGTAGCCATGAAGAACCCATTTGTTTGCTCTCTATTTCTTGTTCTTGTTACCCCATTTCTTTCCTTTTGACTTTGCTCAATTATTGGTTGTGCAACAAAATACAATTATTCATGTTCACTAATCACTATATCTTCATCCGCTTCAATAACATTTGACCGCGTGTTGATAACGATCACTCTACTTTTTCAACTTTTTAAGTAAGTTCAAAACACATGCATAATATTTCAAACATTAAAACTCTCTTGATTCTTATATTGCACCACCACATTACAAAATAAATAGTCCCCCTCATGATGTAATTTACAACATACCACGGTTAATTTAACTATTGTATAACACCACTTTACAGTAAAATGAGGAATTTACCCAATATATATTTGTACTTCATTTCAAATTTCTATATAGAAGGAAATACTATATGTCACCTTATTATATTAATTGCAAAATTTATTTTATTGTTGTATATTAATATTTTACTATGATTAACTGTGTCACTACAATATATGTATTTGCATGTCTTTATTAATGCATATAATATTATGAGTTAGCTTATTGGACATTTAGAATAAAATTACTTATACAACTAAGATAATGACTGTAAGCAACTATAATTATTTTATAAATGCAAATCTCCTCAACTTGATTCAACCCTACAAAACTCCAATTTATGATACATCATATATTTCTCTCGCTCTAAATATTAATTTGTTTTGATTTTGTACACAAAACACTAGTTTTCACTGCCAATTATATATTATTGTGTTTGATGTTTGTATTTTTAGCATAGATGCTCCACTAGATATTCTTTAGTAACTAGATTCTTGTATCTCTTTTTATTATTTACGATATTTTTATATTTTTAATCTTTATATATTTTGTTTTAATCCATTGTTTATCCATTTATCATACATAGATCATTGGTCATGGTGACCAGATTGATTGTGTAATAGCGAACACGTTGGAAACTTCTCAACCTATAGATTAGTTAGGAGCTCAAACAGTTATCATCATGGAGTCTAGCTAGTAAACGCAAGAAAAAACAAAATAAATCATTTTCAATTCAGATAAAAGCGGATCGAAAACCAGTAGATATTGGACTCTCTATGCAAAATTTAGTGAAAAGTATTATGTTGCTAAAATATTAATTCTCTTCTATTTGGCTATTCACATTATTTCTTAGCAAGGATTAAAGTGAAGTTTCAACGCTCCCACAGGGCCACAATTGAGAATAATAATAATAAAATAATATCACCTTCCAAGTTGTCCAATAAGAGACAAGCAAGTTCAGTCTGGAAAAATATAAAATGAATTTCAGTCGGACAGAAAGTACGACGTCTATAGTTATTATTATTATAATATATCAACCTGATCGTGAACGCTTGGCGCTTGTAGATCGTGGAATTATAGCGATGACTTTATTAAGTCTTTGTTTAGGCCTTCTTAATTATTTGGTTGTTAGTGACGCATATTGTTTAAGAAAAACAAGGACATATTTGTGCCGCCACCACCGGCGGGCCTTCATAAACTTCCTCATCACTTCCACTATCCGTTAATCTATTCGGTGTATTCAATTTTACGTCCAAAACTTAATAAAACTATCAACGTCAGTTGGAATAAATTTTTTTTTTTGGATCGATTGATTAATACAAGCTATGGGAAAAAGACAAGCCAGCTCGGGGGGTATGCGTGAAATTCTATTATTAATGGTGGTCCCCTTCAGATCTATATATAGTTATATACACAATATTACACATAAAAGAATATAACTAATGATGTTCACATCGTGTCAAGTACTATTGATTTGGAAACTTCTCATACCGCGAAAAATTAGGAATAAAAATACATCTGGTTAAGCATGTATAAGTGTTTATCTATTTATCATACACATATATAATATAAGTGTAAGCATTTTTTTCATACTAAATATATATGAAAAAAAAAACTATATAATTTTGTGCTTAATATAAAATTAAAAATAATAAAATTATGAATAAAAATACAATTTTTAAATAAATTCAGGGATATATATATATGCGGTCTCCTGCCTTTGATCTCAGTTCACACAATAGATAATTAGGAGCTCAAACCGTTATACTTATATCATGGAGTATAGTGTTATGCCGTCATTTTCACAACGTAAAAACGACACCCCGAGAAGTTATGCCGTTATTTTCACATGGTATAAATAACACCCCAAGAGCAAAAGATAATACATCAAGTCCATACACAAGGCACAAGCCCACAAGAAAACTCACGCACCAAGCTCCGAGTCAACACTCATGAAATGTCTTTCAAAAGACTCTCAAAGAATGTTTTCAAGCTAGACTTCTTGACAAATCTTCAAGACAAAACCACAAAAATAACCACCCGGTCGGCCAAATAAAAGACCACCCGGCCGTCTTCACTCGGCCAAGACCACCCGGTCATCTTCACCCGGCCAAGACCACCCGGTCGTCTTCACTCGGCCAAAATCACCCGGTCGTCTTCACCCGGCCAAAACCACCCGGTCATCTTCACCCGGCCAAGATCTTTACCCGGCCAAGACCACCCGGTCGTCTTCACTCGGCCAAAATCACCCGGTCGTCTTCACTCGGCCAAAATCACCCGGTCGTCTTCACTCGACCAAGATCACTCGGTCGTCTTCACTCGGCCAAGACCACCCGGCCGTCTTCACTCGGCCAAGACAACCCGGCCATCTCCACCACCTAATCAAGTACTTTTCACCAAACTCCTTGGTCCCTATAAATACCCCATTCATTCACAACACAATGTAAGTTTCTCTCAACTTGTCAAAACTCTACAAAAATCTCACCACCACTTTCTCTCTCTAGAAAACATAGAGACAAGTATAAATTGTTTACCAAAAACACAATACAACACGACTAATGTTGAGCGTCGGAGCACGCGCCGAGGGAAAACCCTCCGCGTCCCTCTAGATTCACATTTTCTTATGGTTAGGTGAAGGTGCAAGGATTTGAAGACCCGGCGAAGAACACGAAGAACGTGGAAGATCCAAAGACCCGGGACTCGAAGATCCGAAGACCCGGACACTTGAAGATCCGAAGAACACGATGAACACGAAGAACACAAACACGTGAAAAACACGGAGAACGTGGAAGATTTAAAGGGTTGAAGACTCAAAGAAACAAAGACTCGAGAACTCAATAAAGGAACGTGAAGAACACGGTGAACGCGGAAGATCCAACGACCCGGAAACTCAAGGACCCGGAGACCCAAAGATCCGAAGAACAAGAACACGACGAGAAGATAAGAACTTCATCAAATCCAACCTACGTGCGGTCATAGGGTCCGGCCCTAGATCGAACCACGGACGGTTCTTAATGCTAATCCAAAAACGCGATTAACATTTTGGCGCTAGAGGGAGGGGTTCCCGAGAACAACCACGGACTCTTCACCAGCAAACTTTTTTCCTATACGGAAAACCTTTCAATACAACGAAGATTGACCCCAAAGCTTTCTCCATGGAAGCTTTCCACCAGGACCTCCAGTCTTACATCAAAGGTCTTTGCCATGGTGACTGGAGACTTTTTCCTAAACAAACTTCAATGGCCCCGGAATGGATACGGCCGAGACGATCCGCCCGGGCACAAAGACAAAATACTCCATGTCGAGGGCGACCGAGACGTCCCGGTGAGATATGAAATCAACACCCCGGAACGGATACGACCGAGACGATCCGATCGGGCACGAAGAAAAAAAGACCCCAAGTCGGCGACGACCGAGACGTCCTGGTAAGACCCCAAAATGGATACGACCAAGACACACGCCTTCCGAGGCACGATCTTTCGAGATCTAAGTCTTCCGAGACTCACGCCTTCCGAGGCATGATCTTCCGAGATCTAAGTCTTCCGAGACTCAAGGCCTTCCGAGGCACGATCTTCTGAGATCTAAGTCTTCCGAGACTCACGCCTTCCGAGGCACGATCTTCCGAGATCTAAGTCTTCCGAGACTCACGCCTTCCGAGGCACGATCTTCCGAGATCTAAGTCTTCCAGGACTCAAGGCCTTCCGAGGCACGATCTTCCGAGATCTAAGTCTTCCGAGACTCACGCCTTCCGAGGCACGATCTTCCGAGATCTAAGTCTTCCGAGACTCACGCCTTCCGAGGCACGATCTTCCGAGATCTAAGTCTTCCGAGACTCAAGGCCTTCCGAGGCACGATCTTCCGAGATCTAAGTCTTCCGAGACTCACGCCTTCCGAGGCACGATCTTCCGAGATCTAAGTCTTCCGAGACTCACGCCTTCCGAGGCACGATCTTTCGAGATCTAAGTCTTCCGAGACTCAAGGCCTTCCGAGGCATGATCTTCCGAGATCTAAGTCTTCCGAGACTCACGCTTTTCGAGGCACGATCTTCCGAGATCAAAGTCTTCCGAGACTCACGCCTTCCGAGGCACGATCTTTCGAGATCTAAGTGTTCCGAGACTCAAGCCTTCCGAGGCACGATCTTCCGAGATCTAAGTCTTCCGACACTCACCCCTTCCGAGGCACGATCTTCCGAGATGCACACCTTCCGAGGCACGATCTTCCGAGATCGGAGTAATCCGAGATCGAAGTCTTCCAAGACACAATCTTCCGAGATCGAAGTCTTCCGAGACACAATCTTCCGAGATCGAAGTCTTCCGAGACACAACTTTCCGATATCAAAATCTGTTGAGACTTGCGTCAACGAGACGCAGACCCCACGAGGTCACATTTTACAAATCCATGCCACACAAAGCGCGTCTTTACGAGGTAAATCTCTTAGCCACAAGAGCAAACTGAAAGACATCAACAACAAAACTCTCGGGGAACACAAGACAAATTTCTTGCACGACAAGTCGCACAAGAAACTGGGGGGTTAATGTTATGCCGTCATTTTCACAACGTAAAAACGACACCCCGAGAAGTTATGCCGTTATTTTCACATGGTATAAATAACACCCCAAGAGCAAAAGATAATACATCAAGTCCATACACAAGGCACAAGCCCACAAGAAAACTCACGCACCAAGCTCCGAGTCAACACTCATGAAATGTCTTTCAAAAGACTCTCAAAGAATGTTTTCAAGCTAGACTTCTTGACAAATCTTCAAGACAAAACCACAAAAATAACCACCCGGTCGGCCAAATAAAAGACCACCCGGCCGTCTTCACTCGGCCAAGACCACCCGGTCATCTTCACCCGGCCAAGACCACCCGGTCGTCTTCACTCGGCCAAAATCACCCGGTCGTCTTCACCCGGCCAAAACCACCCGGTCATCTTCACCCGGCCAAGATCTTTACCCGGCCAAGACCACCCGGTCGTCTTCACTCGGCCAAAATCACTCGGTCGTCTTCACTCGGCCAAAATCACCCGGTCGTCTTCACTCGACCAAGATCACCCGGTCGTCTTCACTCGGCCAAGACCACCCGGCCGTCTTCACTCGGCCAAGACAACCCGGCCATCTCCACCACCTAATCAAGTACTTTTCACCAAACTCCTTGGTCCCTATAAATACCCCATTCATTCACAACACAATGTAAGTTTCTCTCAACTTGTCAAAACTCTACAAAAATCTCACCACCACTTTCTCTCTCTAGAAAACATAGAGACAAGTATAAATTGTTTACCAAAAACACAATACAACACGACTAATGTTGAGCGTCGGAGCACGCGCCGAGGGAAAACCCTCCGCGTCCCTCTAGATTCACATTTTCTTATGGTTAGGTGAAGGTGCAAGGATTTGAAGACCCGGCGAAGAACACGAAGAACGTGGAAGATCCAAAGACCCGGGACTCGAAGATCCGAAGACCCGGACACTTGAAGATCCGAAGAACACGATGAACACGAAGAACACAAACACGTGAAAAACACGGAGAACGTGGAAGATTTAAAGGGTTGAAGACTCAAAGAAACAAAGACTCGAGAACTCAATAAAGGAACGTGAAGAACACGGTGAACGCGGAAGATCCAACGACCCGGAAACTCAAGGACCCGGAGACCCAAAGATCCGAAGAACAAGAACACGACGAGAAGATAAGAACTTCATCAAATCCAACCTACGTGCGGTCATAGGGTCCGGCCCTAGATCGAACCACGGACGGTTCTTAATGCTAATCCAAAAACGCGATTAACATTTTGGCGCTAGAGGGAGGGGTTCCCGAGAACAACCACGGACTCTTCACCAGCAAACTTTTTTCCTATACGGAAAACCTTTCAATACAACGAAGATTGACCCCAAAGCTTTCTCCATGGAAGCTTTCCACCAGGACCTCCAGTCTTACATCAAAGGTCTTTGCCATGGTGACTGGAGACTTTTTCCTAAACAAACTTCAATGGCCCCGGAATGGATACGGCCGAGACGATCCGCCCGGGCACAAAGACAAAATACTCCATGTCGAGGGCGACCGAGACGTCCCGGTGAGATATGAAATCAACACCCCGGAACGGATACGACCGAGACGATCCGATCGGGCACGAAGAAAAAAAGACCCCAAGTCGGCGACGACCGAGACGTCCTGGTAAGACCCCAAAATGGATACGACCAAGACACACGCCTTCCGAGGCACGATCTTTCGAGATCTAAGTCTTCCGAGACTCACGCCTTCCGAGGCATGATCTTCCGAGATCTAAGTCTTCCGAGACTCAAGGCCTTCCGAGGCACGATCTTCTGAGATCTAAGTCTTCCGAGACTCACGCCTTCCGAGGCACGATCTTCCGAGATCTAAGTCTTCCGAGACTCACGCCTTCCGAGGCACGATCTTCCGAGATCTAAGTCTTCCAGGACTCAAGGCCTTCCGAGGCACGATCTTCCGAGATCTAAGTCTTCCGAGACTCACGCCTTCCGAGGCACGATCTTCCGAGATCTAAGTCTTCCGAGACTCACGCCTTCCGAGGCACGATCTTCCGAGATCTAAGTCTTCCGAGACTCAAGGCCTTCCGAGGCACGATCTTCCGAGATCTAAGTCTTCCGAGACTCACGCCTTCCGAGGCACGATCTTCCGAGATCTAAGTCTTCCGAGACTCACGCCTTCCGAGGCACGATCTTTCGAGATCTAAGTCTTCCGAGACTCAAGGCCTTCCGAGGCATGATCTTCCGAGATCTAAGTCTTCCGAGACTCACGCTTTTCGAGGCACGATCTTCCGAGATCAAAGTCTTCCGAGACTCACGCCTTCCGAGGCACGATCTTTCGAGATCTAAGTGTTCCGAGACTCAAGCCTTCCGAGGCACGATCTTCCGAGATCTAAGTCTTCCGACACTCACCCCTTCCGAGGCACGATCTTCCGAGATGCACACCTTCCGAGGCACGATCTTCCGAGATCGGAGTAATCCGAGATCGAAGTCTTCCAAGACACAATCTTCCGAGATCGAAGTCTTCCGAGACACAATCTTCCGAGATCGAAGTCTTCCGAGACACAACTTTCCGATATCAAAATCTGTTGAGACTTGCGTCAACGAGACGCAGACCCCACGAGGTCACATTTTACAAATCCATGCCACACAAAGCGCGTCTTTACGAGGTAAATCTCTTAGCCACAAGAGCAAACTGAAAGACATCAACAACAAAACTCTCGGGGAACACAAGACAAATTTCTTGCACGACAAGTCGCACAAGAAACTGGGGGGTTAATGTTATGCCGTCATTTTCACAACGTAAAAACGACACCCCGAGAAGTTATGCCGTTATTTTCACATGGTATAAATAACACCCCAAGAGCAAAAGATAATACATCAAGTCCATACACAAGGCACAAGCCCACAAGAAAACTCACGCACCAAGCTCCGAGTCAACACTCATGAAATGTCTTTCAAAAGACTCTCAAAGAATGTTTTCAAGCTAGACTTCTTGACAAATCTTCAAGACAAAACCACAAAAATAACCACCCGGTCGGCCAAATAAAAGACCACCCGGCCGTCTTCACTCGGCCAAGACCACCCGGTCATCTTCACCCGGCCAAGACCACCCGGTCGTCTTCACTCGGCCAAAATCACCCGGTCGTCTTCACCCGGCCAAAACCACCCGGTCATCTTCACCCGGCCAAGATCTTTACCCGGCCAAGACCACCCGGTCGTCTTCACTCGGCCAAAATCACTCGGTCGTCTTCACTCGGCCAAAATCACCCGGTCGTCTTCACTCGACCAAGATCACCCGGTCGTCTTCACTCGGCCAAGACCACCCGGCCGTCTTCACTCGGCCAAGACAACCCGGCCATCTCCACCACCTAATCAAGTACTTTTCACCAAACTCCTTGGTCCCTATAAATACCCCATTCATTCACAACACAATGTAAGTTTCTCTCAACTTGTCAAAACTCTACAAAAATCTCACCACCACTTTCTCTCTCTAGAAAACATAGAGACAAGTATAAATTGTTTACCAAAAACACAATACAACACGACTAATGTTGAGCGTCGGAGCACGCGCCGAGGGAAAACCCTCCGCGTCCCTCTAGATTCACATTTTCTTATGGTTAGGTGAAGGTGCAAGGATTTGAAGACCCGGCGAAGAACACGAAGAACGTGGAAGATCCAAAGACCCGGGACTCGAAGATCCGAAGACCCGGACACTTGAAGATCCGAAGAACACGATGAACACGAAGAACACAAACACGTGAAAAACACGGAGAACGTGGAAGATTTAAAGGGTTGAAGACTCAAAGAAACAAAGACTCGAGAACTCAATAAAGGAACGTGAAGAACACGGTGAACGCGGAAGATCCAACGACCCGGAAACTCAAGGACCCGGAGACCCAAAGATCCGAAGAACAAGAACACGACGAGAAGATAAGAACTTCATCAAATCCAACCTACGTGCGGTCATAGGGTCCGGCCCTAGATCGAACCACGGACGGTTCTTAATGCTAATCCAAAAACGCGATTAACATTTTGGCGCTAGAGGGAGGGGTTCCCGAGAACAACCACGGACTCTTCACCAGCAAACTTTTTTCCTATACGGAAAACCTTTCAATACAACGAAGATTGACCCCAAAGCTTTCTCCATGGAAGCTTTCCACCAGGACCTCCAGTCTTACATCAAAGGTCTTTGCCATGGTGACTGGAGACTTTTTCCTAAACAAACTTCAATGGCCCCGGAATGGATACGGCCGAGACGATCCGCCCGGGCACAAAGACAAAATACTCCATGTCGAGGGCGACCGAGACGTCCCGGTGAGATATGAAATCAACACCCCGGAACGGATACGACCGAGACGATCCGATCGGGCACGAAGAAAAAAAGACCCCAAGTCGGCGACGACCGAGACGTCCTGGTAAGACCCCAAAATGGATACGACCAAGACACACGCCTTCCGAGGCACGATCTTTCGAGATCTAAGTCTTCCGAGACTCACGCCTTCCGAGGCATGATCTTCCGAGATCTAAGTCTTCCGAGACTCAAGGCCTTCCGAGGCACGATCTTCTGAGATCTAAGTCTTCCGAGACTCACGCCTTCCGAGGCACGATCTTCCGAGATCTAAGTCTTCCGAGACTCACGCCTTCCGAGGCACGATCTTCCGAGATCTAAGTCTTCCAGGACTCAAGGCCTTCCGAGGCACGATCTTCCGAGATCTAAGTCTTCCGAGACTCACGCCTTCCGAGGCACGATCTTCCGAGATCTAAGTCTTCCGAGACTCACGCCTTCCGAGGCACGATCTTCCGAGATCTAAGTCTTCCGAGACTCAAGGCCTTCCGAGGCACGATCTTCCGAGATCTAAGTCTTCCGAGACTCACGCCTTCCGAGGCACGATCTTCCGAGATCTAAGTCTTCCGAGACTCACGCCTTCCGAGGCACGATCTTTCGAGATCTAAGTCTTCCGAGACTCAAGGCCTTCCGAGGCATGATCTTCCGAGATCTAAGTCTTCCGAGACTCACGCTTTTCGAGGCACGATCTTCCGAGATCAAAGTCTTCCGAGACTCACGCCTTCCGAGGCACGATCTTTCGAGATCTAAGTGTTCCGAGACTCAAGCCTTCCGAGGCACGATCTTCCGAGATCTAAGTCTTCCGACACTCACCCCTTCCGAGGCACGATCTTCCGAGATGCACACCTTCCGAGGCACGATCTTCCGAGATCGGAGTAATCCGAGATCGAAGTCTTCCAAGACACAATCTTCCGAGATCGAAGTCTTCCGAGACACAATCTTCCGAGATCGAAGTCTTCCGAGACACAACTTTCCGATATCAAAATCTGTTGAGACTTGCGTCAACGAGACGCAGACCCCACGAGGTCACATTTTACAAATCCATGCCACACAAAGCGCGTCTTTACGAGGTAAATCTCTTAGCCACAAGAGCAAACTGAAAGACATCAACAACAAAACTCTCGGGGAACACAAGACAAATTTCTTGCACGACAAGTCGCACAAGAAACTGGGGGGTTAATGTTATGCCGTCATTTTCACAACGTAAAAACGACACCCCGAGAAGTTATGCCGTTATTTTCACATGGTATAAATAACACCCCAAGAGCAAAAGATAATACATCAAGTCCATACACAAGGCACAAGCCCACAAGAAAACTCACGCACCAAGCTCCGAGTCAACACTCATGAAATGTCTTTCAAAAGACTCTCAAAGAATGTTTTCAAGCTAGACTTCTTGACAAATCTTCAAGACAAAACCACAAAAATAACCACCCGGTCGGCCAAATAAAAGACCACCCGGCCGTCTTCACTCGGCCAAGACCACCCGGTCATCTTCACCCGGCCAAGACCACCCGGTCGTCTTCACTCGGCCAAAATCACCCGGTCGTCTTCACCCGGCCAAAACCACCCGGTCATCTTCACCCGGCCAAGATCTTTACCCGGCCAAGACCACCCGGTCGTCTTCACTCGGCCAAAATCACTCGGTCGTCTTCACTCGGCCAAAATCACCCGGTCGTCTTCACTCGACCAAGATCACCCGGTCGTCTTCACTCGGCCAAGACCACCCGGCCGTCTTCACTCGGCCAAGACAACCCGGCCATCTCCACCACCTAATCAAGTACTTTTCACCAAACTCCTTGGTCCCTATAAATACCCCATTCATTCACAACACAATGTAAGTTTCTCTCAACTTGTCAAAACTCTACAAAAATCTCACCACCACTTTCTCTCTCTAGAAAACATAGAGACAAGTATAAATTGTTTACCAAAAACACAATACAACACGACTAATGTTGAGCGTCGGAGCACGCGCCGAGGGAAAACCCTCCGCGTCCCTCTAGATTCACATTTTCTTATGGTTAGGTGAAGGTGCAAGGATTTGAAGACCCGGCGAAGAACACGAAGAACGTGGAAGATCCAAAGACCCGGGACTCGAAGATCCGAAGACCCGGACACTTGAAGATCCGAAGAACACGATGAACACGAAGAACACAAACACGTGAAAAACACGGAGAACGTGGAAGATTTAAAGGGTTGAAGACTCAAAGAAACAAAGACTCGAGAACTCAATAAAGGAACGTGAAGAACACGGTGAACGCGGAAGATCCAACGACCCGGAAACTCAAGGACCCGGAGACCCAAAGATCCGAAGAACAAGAACACGACGAGAAGATAAGAACTTCATCAAATCCAACCTACGTGCGGTCATAGGGTCCGGCCCTAGATCGAACCACGGACGGTTCTTAATGCTAATCCAAAAACGCGATTAACATTTTGGCGCTAGAGGGAGGGGTTCCCGAGAACAACCACGGACTCTTCACCAGCAAACTTTTTTCCTATACGGAAAACCTTTCAATACAACGAAGATTGACCCCAAAGCTTTCTCCATGGAAGCTTTCCACCAGGACCTCCAGTCTTACATCAAAGGTCTTTGCCATGGTGACTGGAGACTTTTTCCTAAACAAACTTCAATGGCCCCGGAATGGATACGGCCGAGACGATCCGCCCGGGCACAAAGACAAAATACTCCATGTCGAGGGCGACCGAGACGTCCCGGTGAGATATGAAATCAACACCCCGGAACGGATACGACCGAGACGATCCGATCGGGCACGAAGAAAAAAAGACCCCAAGTCGGCGACGACCGAGACGTCCTGGTAAGACCCCAAAATGGATACGACCAAGATACACGCCTTCCGAGGCACGATCTTTCGAGATCTAAGTCTTCCGAGACTCACGCCTTCCGAGGCATGATCTTCCGAGATCTAAGTCTTCCGAGACTCAAGGCCTTCCGAGGCACGATCTTCTGAGATCTAAGTCTTCCGAGACTCACGCCTTCCGAGGCACGATCTTCCGAGATCTAAGTCTTCCGAGACTCACGCCTTCCGAGGCACGATCTTCCGAGATCTAAGTCTTCCAGGACTCAAGGCCTTCCGAGGCACGATCTTCCGAGATCTAAGTCTTCCGAGACTCACGCCTTCCGAGGCACGATCTTCCGAGATCTAAGTCTTCCGAGACTCACGCCTTCCGAGGCACGATCTTCCGAGATCTAAGTCTTCCGAGACTCAAGGCCTTCCGAGGCACGATCTTCCGAGATCTAAGTCTTCCGAGACTCACGCCTTCCGAGGCACGATCTTCCGAGATCTAAGTCTTCCGAGACTCACGCCTTCCGAGGCACGATCTTTCGAGATCTAAGTCTTCCGAGACTCAAGGCCTTCCGAGGCATGATCTTCCGAGATCTAAGTCTTCCGAGACTCACGCTTTTCGAGGCACGATCTTCCGAGATCAAAGTCTTCCGAGACTCACGCCTTCCGAGGCACGATCTTTCGAGATCTAAGTGTTCCGAGACTCAAGCCTTCCGAGGCACGATCTTCCGAGATCTAAGTCTTCCGACACTCACCCCTTCCGAGGCACGATCTTCCGAGATGCACACCTTCCGAGGCACGATCTTCCGAGATCGGAGTAATCCGAGATCGAAGTCTTCCAAGACACAATCTTCCGAGATCGAAGTCTTCCGAGACACAATCTTCCGAGATCGAAGTCTTCCGAGACACAACTTTCCGATATCAAAATCTGTTGAGACTTGCGTCAACGAGACGCAGACCCCACGAGGTCACATTTTACAAATCCATGCCACACAAAGCGCGTCTTTACGAGGTAAATCTCTTAGCCACAAGAGCAAACTGAAAGACATCAACAACAAAACTCTCGGGGAACACAAGACAAATTTCTTGCACGACAAGTCGCACAAGAAACTGGGGGGTTAATGTTATGCCGTCATTTTCACAACGTAAAAACGACACCCCGAGAAGTTATGCCGTTATTTTCACATGGTATAAATAACACCCCAAGAGCAAAAGATAATACATCAAGTCCATACACAAGGCACAAGCCCACAAGAAAACTCACGCACCAAGCTCCGAGTCAACACTCATGAAATGTCTTTCAAAAGACTCTCAAAGAATGTTTTCAAGCTAGACTTCTTGACAAATCTTCAAGACAAAACCACAAAAATAACCACCCGGTCGGCCAAATAAAAGACCACCCGGCCGTCTTCACTCGGCCAAGACCACCCGGTCATCTTCACCCGGCCAAGACCACCCGGTCGTCTTCACTCGGCCAAAATCACCCGGTCGTCTTCACCCGGCCAAAACCACCCGGTCATCTTCACCCGGCCAAGATCTTTACCCGGCCAAGACCACCCGGTCGTCTTCACTCGGCCAAAATCACTCGGTCGTCTTCACTCGGCCAAAATCACCCGGTCGTCTTCACTCGACCAAGATCACCCGGTCGTCTTCACTCGGCCAAGACCACCCGGCCGTCTTCACTCGGCCAAGACAACCCGGCCATCTCCACCACCTAATCAAGTACTTTTCACCAAACTCCTTGGTCCCTATAAATACCCCATTCATTCACAACACAATGTAAGTTTCTCTCAACTTGTCAAAACTCTACAAAAATCTCACCACCACTTTCTCTCTCTAGAAAACATAGAGACAAGTATAAATTGTTTACCAAAAACACAATACAACACGACTAATGTTGAGCGTCGGAGCACGCGCCGAGGGAAAACCCTCCGCGTCCCTCTAGATTCACATTTTCTTATGGTTAGGTGAAGGTGCAAGGATTTGAAGACCCGGCGAAGAACACGAAGAACGTGGAAGATCCAAAGACCCGGGACTCGAAGATCCGAAGACCCGGACACTTGAAGATCCGAAGAACACGATGAACACGAAGAACACAAACACGTGAAAAACACGGAGAACGTGGAAGATTTAAAGGGTTGAAGACTCAAAGAAACAAAGACTCGAGAACTCAATAAAGGAACGTGAAGAACACGGTGAACGCGGAAGATCCAACGACCCGGAAACTCAAGGACCCGGAGACCCAAAGATCCGAAGAACAAGAACACGACGAGAAGATAAGAACTTCATCAAATCCAACCTACGTGCGGTCATAGGGTCCGGCCCTAGATCGAACCACGGACGGTTCTTAATGCTAATCCAAAAACGCGATTAACATATAGTAAACGCAAGAAAAAACAAAAACAAAAATAGTTTTTAATTGAGATAAAAGCGGATCGAAAAGAAGTACATACCAATGATCGAAATACCGTTATCGGTGTCGTATCGGGACTCAAATTTTGTTGGGTTATCGGGAGAACCAATGATTTATCGGGGGTATCCAATGAATGTAAATGTAAACTTTATCGATGAAGTTACCGATACCGATGTGGTTTTTATCGATAAATACCGAATTTATCGAAGTGTATCCAGTGAAGGAAGTACTATATGTCACCTTATTATATTAATTGCAAAATTTATTTTATTGTTCTATATTAATATTTTATTATGATTAACTGTGTCACTACAATATATGTATTTGCATGTCTTTATTTATGCATATCAATATTGTGAGTTAACTTTAATCACATTTAGAATAAAATTACTTATACAACTGTAAGATAATGACTGTAAACAACTATAATTATCTTATAAATGCAAATCTCCTCAACTTGATTCAACCATACAAAACTCCAATTTCTGATACATCATATAATTTCTCTCGCTCTAAATATTAATTTGTTTCGATTTTGTACACAAAACACTAGTTTTCACTGCCAATCATTATTGTGTTTGATATTTGTATTTTTAGCATAGATGTTCCACTAGATATTCTTTAGTAACTAGATTCATGTATCTCTTTTTAGAAAAATTAGACGGACTAGCCAAATTCAAACGTTGAGATTGCATTTTAGCCAACATTTACATTTATTTTGAAAAATAGCCAATTTCGCTGACGTGGCGTTCAAGCCAATATTTTGCTTACAGTTTTGCCCTTTTTAATTTTAAAAAAAATATAATTAAAGAAAATCAAAATTGATTTCTAACATATTTATGATTTGATTGCCAAGATATTATATTTTGATTGCTCAATATTATTATTATTACAAAAAGAATAGGCAGGAGTGAGACTAGGCGCATTGGAAGCCGGAAGGGACGCCGTAGCCGCAGTAATTGAGAAGCAGAGAGAGAGAGACGTTGAGGTTGGCCTGGACCCGACGAACCTCTCGCGGGCCTCGAGCGGCCGCAACAACCAGATCGCCCCGACGAACCTCTCGCGGGCCTCGAGCGGCGGCGACAACCAGATCGTGAACCTCTCGCGGGCCTCGAGTGGCGGCGACAACCAGATCGCCCCGACGAACCTCTCGCGGGCCTCGAGCGGCGGCGACAACCAGATCGTGCTGACGGCGTATAGCCTGTTGTCGGAGATCGCAGTACGATGTGGACTTGTTCTTCCCAGCTGATTCATGTATGGAACGATTTTCAATCCTGTTAATTAACGTTAATATCTGTTAATTGCTGTTATGTAGGTTTTTGAACGATTTCAATCCTGTTAATTAACGTTAATATATGTTAATTGCTGTTAATTGAATTTGTTTTTGAATTTTTTCCTTGTTCTTCCCAGCTGATTCATGTATGGAACGATTTTCAATCCTGTTAATTAACGTTAATATCTGTTAATTGCTGTTATGTAGGTTTTTGAACGATTTCAATCCAGTTAATTAGTGTTAATATCTGTTAATTGCTGTTAATTGACTTTGTTTTTGAATTTTTTCTCGTGCGGTGTAGGTTTGGTTGCGTGTTTGAAAGATAAGCATTTATCACGGTGGATTTGTTAGATATGCATTTATCACGATGGATCTGTTTTAGTTGGCATTTATTCACGCGATTCCAATTTCATTTCTTTCTTTTTTGGACGCGGGAATCTTCCAAATATTTTGATTTGATATTATTTAAATGAAGGGCAAATTTGTATTTTTTTTTACTGTTAATGTGGTATATTGGCTACACATTAAAAATAAACCAAAAGTTGGCTATTTTGACAATTACTTGACTTTGCTATTTTGCTCGGGCTCCCCTCTTTTTATTATTTACGATATTTTTTATATTTTTAATCTTTATATATTTTGTTTTAATCCATTGTTTATCCATTTATCATACATAGATCATAGATCATGGTGGCCAGATTGATTGTGTAATAGTCAACACTTTGGAAACTTCTCAACGAAGGATTGAAATTATGCGGATTTCGATTGGAAACCGGATCGAAAACCGTTTTTTGAGTCCCGATATTGGTATATACAAAACCAAAATTTTTATTGGATTCCGAGGAAACCGTTCCGGTTTCCGGCATTTTCCGGAGAATCCTTCCACTTTCCGGTTGTTTTTAAGCAAATTCTTACGCTTTCCGACGGAAACTTACCAATAAGTGGTCAATACCGGCAATTCTTAAAATTTGATGATTAGATCTTGAATGTGTTATTGGGGGTTTTTTTTTTATTATTAAATTAGTTGTAGAATATGAAATTTTATGTATAATTAGTTGATTTTTAACATGAATATTATCATTATTTTGATTTTGTATTGAATTATATCATTAAGTTTGTATGGATTTTTGTTGAACCATTATCGTATAGACTTTTTCCATTTTTATCATATGTTATATGTATGATTTAAAAAAAAATATATTTATTCACTACATTCCTCTCGGTAAGTCACTACATTCTTCTCGGTAAGTACGGATATTCGACGGTATTCATTGACGGTAATAATATTCTCAATGGTACAGTTTTCCTTTTACTTTTTTGAATTCTACATTATTCCTCTTACTTACTTTCAGATACTAGTAAAATTTGAATACCGGAATGATAATGATAACGGGATTTAAACCATTGTTCTCAACTACTCAGTAGATTAGTTAGGAGCTCAAACAGTTATCATCATGGAGTCTAGTAAACACAAGAAAAAACAAAAATAAATCATTTTCAATTCAGGTAAAAGCGGATCGAAAGATATTGGACTTTCTATTCAAAATTTAGTGAAAAGTATTATTTTGCTAAAATATTAATTCTCTTCTATTGGCTATTCACATTATTTCTGAGCAAGGAATCCGAGGATTAAAGTGAAGTTTCAACGCTCCCACAAAATAATAATAATAATATTAAAATAATAACACCTTCCAAGTTGTCCAATAAGAGACAAGCAAGTTCAGTCTGGAAAAATATAAAATGAAATTCAGTCGGACAGAAGGTACGACGTCTATAATTATTATTATTATTACTATTATTATTATTATTATTATTATTATTATTATTATTATAATATATCAACCTCGTCGAGAACGCTTGGCGCTAGATCATGGAATTATAGTGGGTCCCACTCCCAATAATAGCGATGACTTTATTAAGTACTCTTTGTTTAGGCTTTCTTTTTTGGTTGTTTAGTGACGCATGTTGTTTAAGAAAAACAAGCACATATTTGTGCCGTCACCACCGGCGGGCCCTCATAAACTTCCTCATCACTTCCATTATCTGTTAATCTATTTGGTTTAGTCAATTTCCGTCCATAACTTAATAAAACAATCAACGTCAGTTGGAATATTTTTTTTGGATCGATTGATTTAATATAAACTATGGGAAAAAGACAAGCCAGCTCGGAGGTATGCGTGAAATTGCATTATTAATGGTGGTCCTTCAGATCTATATACACAATATTACACATAAAAGAATATAAATAATGATGTTCACATCGTGTCAAGTATTATTAATTTGGAAACTTCTCATACCGTGAAAAATTAGGAATAAAAATACATCTGGGTAAGCATGTATAAGTGTTTATCTATTTATCATACACATATATAATATAAGTATAAGCATTTTTTATCATAGGGTAAATATGAAAAATAATTTTTGGGCTCAATATAAAATTTAAAATAATAAAATTAGGAATAAAAATACAAATTTTTAAAAAATTCAGGGCATATATATCTGCGGTCTCATGCCTTTGATCTCACACAACAGATAATTAGGAGCTCAAACAGTTATACTTATATCATGGAGTCTAGTAAACCCAAGAAAAAACAAAAACAAAAATAATTTTCAATTGAGATAAAAGCGGATCGAAAAGCAGTACATACTCAGAGCAAAAAAAAAAAAAAGAAAAAACAAAGAAAAGCAGTACATAGTACATACATACTACATATATTTGACTTCTATACTAAATTTAGTGAAAAGTCTTATGTACCTCCTAAATATGGTAATTCTCTTTTTATTGGCTATTCATATTTATTTCTTAAAGTGAAGTTTCAACGCTATCACAAGTCAGACTAATAACAGTAATAGATAATAACACCTTCCAAGTTGTCCAATAAGAGACAAGCAAGTTCAGTCTGGAAAAATATAAAATAAAACTCAGTATTGGATTCCATCTGAACGCTTGGTGCTTCTGGATCACGAAATAATAGCGATGCCTTTAGCCTTTTTTTTTATAGGCCTTCTTTTTTGGTTGATATAGTGACGAAACTTGTTAAAGGGAAATGGTCCCACTAGTATTTATTTGGAAAGTTTGGACAAAAATGTTGTGGTCCATATTTTTGGACAATTATACTATCAATATGAGGAGAGATAAATCTTTGTTACTCTTTTTGCCCTTTAATTTTTAATTTTGTTCATTTTAATCCAAAACTTGCTCATAAAGCCAAAAAAACTCTCACCTCTCACAGCTCTCTCTCTCCCCTCTGTTTTTCTCTCTCTTTCATTTTGACATACAAAAAAAGCTTACCTTTTTATGTTGGTCGTCCTCGCTCACCACCGACAAGCTCGAGTGCGTGAGCGCATGAGGATGAACCTTGTTGAGATTCAGCACATGGCTTTGTTTCTAAATCACGACGCTGTTCATGGCCGCGATCCGGTGGTGAGGCAAAAAAATCATCTCAACTGCAATTTTTGTTGTAGACATGGCCGGAGATCTAGTTCAGGTATGTGTCGTTCTGGGTTTGTTGGTGTCATTACCCGCCGTCTCTGTGTTGTTTGTTGCTGGGTTTGTTTGTGTGTTGTTCTTCGTGTTTTTGGACATTTGAGTTTTTTTTCGCGTTCTTGAATTGTAGATATACATGTCTACAATCTCTGAAATTGTAGACTGTCTCCGTCATACGTCGTAATTGTAATTGTAGATATACATGTCTACAATTCTTGTAATTGTAGACATATAGGTCTACACCTTCAACTGTTGTAGACTTATTAGTCTACAACTGCTGAAAGTGTAGACATATATGTCTACAATTACAAGAATTGTAGACATGTATATCTACAATTGGTGTAATTGTAGATATACATATATACAAATAGTCTCATTGTAGATATTATAAGTCTACAGTTACTACAACTCTAGACGTCGATATCTACAATTGTTGTTAACTGTAGACTTATAAGTCTACAATTTATGACAGTTTTTATTACAATTATACATATCAATCTAAAGTTATTCTGATTTTTGAATTTTCTTATTCAGGTATGAGAGTGAACATATTTGTTGTATAAATGAGAGACAAGCCTCCGACATACAGATCACGTGTCGTCGGTAGACCGAAGAAGAGACGGATACATTCTCAAGGGGAAGAGCATATTCTTAGGAAGTGTTCGCGATGTGGAGAAGTTGGTCACAACCGGACTACATGCAACAGTCCAGTTCCTTTGTCCGAGAGGAATGAGTGAATTATTATAGTTGTATATGTTTTTGGAACTAATTTCAGTTATTATAGTTTAATGACTAATTATATGTCTTTTTGAAACTTGGAGTGTATTTCAATAATGGATGAATGACTAATTATATGTTACAATTTCAGTAATTTATGTCTTTTTTACGTCTTTAATTCCTAAACATAAATGACAATAACTCGTCGGGAGAAGCTGACGAGCTTAAGGTTCGTTATCGGGATTCACTGCGAGTCGGTTCAGAGGTTCGAGAATTTAACGAGTCTTAAATAAATTAAATGAATAATCCGAAAAATCATACAAACCGAGAATTCTGAATTAATTAACCAGAATTTAAATTCTCGAACATTCTTAAATAAATAATTAATAATCCCCGAATACAATCTCAAATCCAAAAATTAAAACTCGAGTCTAACGCTATAAAGCGATAAACGACTCACGAGTGAGATCGAGCTTTAAAATCTTTTTCCGGATTCACTAATCTTCAGCTTCGACGCGCTCAGTTTCCGCCGATTTTCGCTCGCTTTGACTTGATCTGCGACTGAGCTGTGAAATTCAGAAATGAACATCGAGTCAATTTCTAAATTACTTAACTCGTCATAAAAACCACATTTCAATCTCAGAATTAACTAACAGAAATCCGAGCCCAAACGAAATATCAAATCTCGATTAAAATCTCCACTCCCAAATCCATTTTCCAAATCAATCATCAAATCAAACTGAGCGATTCATCAACTAAAACACAAAGAACTCCCGAGGCTCAGATTTTCTACCACAAGATACTAAACAGCAACAACAACAACACATTTCAGAATTCCCAGCCAAAAGAACCACACGGCCAAAATGTAAAACACGGCCAAAAACAAGCAAACCAAGCTCACGGCCAACCTTAGCTCACGGCCAAAAACACACAAGCAAACCAAGCTCTCGACCAAGACCCAATCCAAAACAACACTCGTCCAAAACCAAGAACAAACCCATAACCAGAAGAATCATCACCGAAAGCAATTCAAATCTTCAACTAAAATCATCAAAACACGTTCACAACCAAAACCCCCAAATCAAAACCTAACCCTAATAAACATGGATTCCAATCTGAAGAAATCTCTTCACCTCTCTATATGCTCCTGAAATCCGGCCTCCTCCACAAGCTCTCTCTCCCTCCCGGCGTTTCTCCTAGCTCGCGGCGGTGCACACTTCACGGCGGTCGAGCGCTCGAGGAGACTCGGTGGTCGCGCACCTGGGCTCGTTCCTTGGCAGCGATCCACACGAGAGAGCTAAGCAAGGAGAAGATGATCGGAGTGGTCGAGGTGCGCGTCCAAGCTGGGCCTCGGCGGCATCGGCGTTCTCCCTTCTCTCGGCCGGCGCGCGCGCGGTGGAGGATCGGTGGCTGTGAGTCGCGCGATGGAGGAGACTCGGTGGTGGCGCGCGGGAATAGGATAGGAAGAAGGAAGGCGAGGAAAGGTGGCGGTGATGATTTTGGGTGGCCGGCCGGGAAGAGAGCTTGGATGTGTGGTCTGGAATTTTTTTTTCCTTGCTCTGTTTGCTATCCAATGTCGCGCGGGTGAGGAGAGAAGAAGAAGAAGATAACGTGAAGAATGAAGAAGAAGGACAAATATGTACTTGCTCACTTAAGTAACTACTAAAAGTGTCCAAAACAAGAAACTCTATGTTTTGGTCCAAATCATTGAATTGAGTAGTAGATCCGGCCATTTCCCCTTGTTAAATAACAAACATGCACATATTTGTTCCGTCACCAGCGACGGGCCCTCATAAACTTGCTCGCCTTCTACTATCCATTCATTTATTTGGTCTAGTCAATTCGTCCATAACTAAAAAAAATTGACAACAATAATATCATTTAATTGTCACTTATTAAAAATCAACCAAAAATCAAATATTGGCACATTTAATACCAAATCGATCATGAACTGCAATCAGTTCGTGACCAATTAATATATTACGAAATCCACTCGATTTGTAATCGATTTGATATTAAATGTGTCAATATTTAAGTTTTAATTGATTTTTGATAAACGATAAACAATTAATATTATTGTTGTCGATTTCTCAACTTGATAAGTCTATCAACATCAGTTAGGAATATATATATATATATATATATATATATATATATATATATTTTGGATATAATGGTTTATTTAATATAAAAGAATGACAAGCCAGCTCGAGGATATGGATGACATTGCATTATTAACGGGGCCTCAATCAGATTCAGATCTATACACACATATGCATATAAATATGATTTTAAAATTGTGTCATATGTTCGGAAACTTTTAATTAATCCCATTCCCACCATATAGATTAATCAGCAGCTCAACAGTTAACATCGTGAAGTCTTCTGTACCTATTATATTAATTTTATGGGGCTGTGTTCACATTATCTCTGGGCAAGTATTAAATTAGAGTTTCAGCGCTCTCAGAATAATGACAGACAAGCCAGTCCGGTCTGGAAAAAAATAAAATAAAACTGTAATGAACATTATTAAGGTACTCAATTCATATATTAATTATTTCACCACGGCTCAGTTAAAAATATTTATTTCACCATGGTAGCACTAGCCGGACTATTCTCATTACTATTGTCTATCCAATTCAATTATTCTTATAGGCAAGAACCATGACGTCTATTATTATACATCATCATCATCCCCATCTGAACGCTTTCAATTCTCTCCACCAGTGAGTATTAACTTAGCAACCTAAAAAATATGTACAATCATGGACACGACTTGTCAATAATTTGTCTCATGAATAAAATAAAACGACGCGGTTTTAAAGACCCATCATTTCAGAAATTATTTATTATATCCACGTGGTTGAAATTGAGTAGCAAAGAGACAAACTGTATACTTGTTGTGTAAGGTATTGGCTGGGCTATAAAATAAGCCGAGTCTTCGCTATTTGGACATAGAGAGAAAATATCCAAGTGGGATAACAAAGTAAAGAGAGAGGTGATAAATAATAAAAAAAAAAAAAAGGTAGAAAAAGAGTAGGAAGAATGGCAGTCTACAACGATGACGAGCCGATAGTCCAAGTCTCAGCCCAAGATGTTGATTCTTCAGGTAAACCAATCTTCTTCTTCATCCGTGTGTTGATCACACTCGATATTAATTACGCGAATTCTGATTAAATTAAAAATGATGATCAGACTCAGATTCGGAAGGGGCGGTTTATGAAGTCGGAGACACAAAGCTGACCAACTACAACAGAACACAGGCTTCCCTGAAAGAGTCAAAACTGAAGGTTTTGTTGGAGCTGACCGGCTCTGAGAAACTCGAAGACCGATTCCCTTTGGACCTCGTCGCCGTTTTGGACGTCAGCGGAAGCATGAACACGGATGACAGGATCGGAAAACTGAGAACGGCGATGCAGTTCGTGGTACGGAAGCTCAGTCCCATCGATCGTTTGTCCATTGTCACTTACTCCACCGAAGCCAAGAGGATCGAATCCCTTAGTCTTATGACTGATAGTCGTCAAGATGAGATGATCAATCGAGTCAAGGCCTTGCGAGCCGGCGGTTGGACCAACACATTCGCCGGCCTTCAAATGGGTGTCAAAGTTCTGAATGATCGCCGTTTCACGGAGGATCGAACCGGTGCCATCCTTCTCATGTCTGACGGTGATCAGACCATCGAGTACGGCGATGCTCGCAATGTTCCCGTTGACCAATATCCAGTTTGCACCTTTGCTTTAGGGAAAGGCTCTACAACTGAGGTATTATATCTATACATTCATATTCATCGATTGTTGAACGAAATAGAATTTTACTGAAGACCAGATGTAAATAAAAAAAATTACACGGACTAGACCACTTGAAATGTTGGATTTGCAATCTAACTAACATTTTAAATATGTTTAAAACCCAGTGACATTTGATGATGTGTCGTCGTTAATTAGATAGTATTATACATAATTGTCTCTAGCATTTTAATAAGTTAATTTTGGTAAATGACGGTATATGGCTAATTTACTAAAATAAACGAAACGTTGGCTAATTCGTTAAAATCAATTTTGAAAATGTCGGTATTGTAGCTTTTGGAAGAGCTTTCGAAGAAAAGCGATGGGGGAACGTTCACGGATGTTCGAGATGAGGAAAAGTTGAGCAGAGCATTTGCGCTCTGTTTGGGTGGTCTTCTCAGTGTGGTGGTTAAGGATCTGAAACTGACCATCAAACCTTTCGATGGAGAATCGAGACTCGAGGATGTGTCTGCTGGGAAGTACTACGACGACAAAGAAGTGAATGCGGATAAGTCCATAACTATCTCCTTTGGCGATCTCTACAGCAGAGAGGTTCGCAAGATCTTGTTATACCTCTCTCTGCTTAAAGCTGAAGAAGAAAAGAGCACTGATGTTGTCCAAGTGAGCTACACATATAGGTAATTACTTGTAACGAACTTACTCTATATAGGAAAATCAGCTATACAGATTTACAGGTCAACTAATCCTATATGTATGTATGGATGCAATTGCAGTTCTACTTCAAGGAAGAAGAAAGGGTTATTGTTCAAAGCCCCTCCGGTGACAATTACAGTTGAACGCTGCGAGACAGCAAGCGATGAAGAGGTGCCAAAGGTGATAATTGAGGACAAACGTGCACAGACTGTGGATTGCGTGACTGAAGCCAGAAAGCTCGCCGATGTCGGCCAATTCCCGGCAGCGAAGGACAAGATGAACGAAGCCAAGGATTCGTTAGAGAGCGTCAAGCACATCGATGATCCCGAGAAGATAATACAGGCGCTTCTGGATGACGTGGAAAAGCTGTTGGCCTTGATGGCAACGCCGGAGCTGTACAACACAGAAGGGAAACGATTCATATCTTCGTTCCTGTCTTCTCAGCTTCTGCAACGCGCTGTCGATGGCCATATGTTGCACGCCACTCCGCTCATGCTCGACTATGTCAACCAAGCCCTCGAATTCGTCAAAGATCCGACCAAACCGCCGCCCAAACAGGATGATGATTTGAAGGAAGAGAAAGAGCGACAAGCGAAGGAGAAAGAAGAGAACGAACGGAAGCGGAAAGAGGAAGAAGAGAAAGCAAAGAAAGAACGAGAATTGAAGGAGGAGGAAGAAGAGAAAGCAAAGAAAGAACGAGAATTGAAGGAAGAGGAAGAGAAAGCAAAGAAGGAACAAGAGCGCAAGGAAGCAGCAGAGAGAGAGAGACTTCGTCAGGTAGAACAAGGTGGCAATTTCCGTCCCATAATTCAAGCTCTCACCGTGTTCTTCACTGGGGTCATTGAGTCTCTCAAATCCTTTTATGACACTCTCAAAAGGATGACCGGACGTGCTTAAATATCACCTACTATAACTGCAATTTTAATTTTCCTTCTGCTTTGCGTCTCCCCTCCTAATAAGGTTTTTTTTCATTTTCTATAATATTGTTTTATGAGTTTTATTTTCTTGTATGAATTTGCCTGTTGTAAGATTTATTTGAGTTCCCTTTCCGTTATGTATAATTAAGCTGTTGAAAAAATGCCCCAAGGAGCCTTACTATATTGTTGATGAGATCACACGAGCTAGAATTTATACTGTAGACGGATATGCAAATGTTTTTAACCGTTTCTCATTACACTACACTAACTACACGAGAACTGTACGTACCAACTTTTTGGGCAATAATATCTTGGCTAGAATGACGACTCGAGTCCCTCGAACTATTCTTGATCGCCCAAGCGTGAAGGATCAAACCTATAAACTCGAAATAAACTCAGCAATAGAGAATGAGAGAGAACTGTATGACCGAATACCATTAATAGTAGGTAGTGTCGAATTATCTTTCAATGCATATATTTATAGAGCCGATTTGAATTTAGATTGTGAAAGGCGTCATTGTATTTACTTAACTAGGATTCTCTCTTGACTCCTTACTTTGGCAGAAATCCATCTCCTTCTTGTTATACACAGCCAAATCTTGATCCAAGTGAAGTGATTTCAACCAAATCACAAGCGTGACAAGTCATTAATCCTTTAAATTAGCTTAGTGTCACGGCCCAATAAAGATGGCTGGGCCACGTGACCCATCTGACCCAATGGAGCCCTACTTTCCCATGGAGGTTTTGATCCAAGACACATTTGGGCCCAACAAGCTGCAAGGCCCAAAGGAAATTTCGCCCAACCCACCTTCTAGAAGGTCTCTCAAGTCATGCAGACTCAAGAACCATCTAGAATGTGTCTAGGTTCAATGTATCTCCTTGGGAACACGCATAGAAGGGGCATTTTTGAACTTTTCTCTTAATTTCTCTCTTGTAACTCTCCCTATAAATAGGGAGGCCATTCTCATTCGAGAGATCATCAGAAAGCATCCAAACATTCTTTGTATTCACGATATAATACAAATTTCTCTTACAAACACTTTCATTCTCGCTCCCCGACCGACCCTCCCTTTCTTCGCCCAATTTTCAGGCTGACTTAGCCGTCTGGCGAGCTAAGGCCGCACGGTTTTTAGTTCAACAACTAAGCCCGTGACAAGTGGTATCAGAGCCAAGTTCACTATGGCGAAGACAACGGAACCATCCAACATCACCGAAGGAGAGGGTGGCCAACAACGAGGACGAGAAGAAAAACGTACGGAGAAAGCCACCCGCGCGAAGTCGATGGAAGCGTAGCCAGCATGGGAGAGAGACTCGGAAGGATGGAGAGCATCGTCAACGACTCGGAGGACCGCATTGAGGAAAGGCTCGAGGCTCTTAAAGACATGGAATGTCGTATGGAGAAGCGGCTCGAGGAACTCAAGGGCGTAGAGGAGCCAAGCGACGAACGAATCGGCAACCTGGAGGAAGAGGTGTCAGAATTATCGGCCACCATTAAGGAGAGACTCACAGCGCTGGAGAAGGAAGTATACTCGGGCCATCCAGGGGAATGGAAGTCCGAGATAGAGAAGATGAAAGGAGCTCACCAACGCGAAATGGCGGGAGTCATAGAGCAAGTTGAGGAACTGAAGGCGACACTAGCTTCGGTCCAAGAGCATGGGGTGCTCGGCGTTATCGAAGAAATGAAGGTCGATTTAGCCTTATTCAAAAGGGCTTTCTCGGCGGGACATGGACAAAACACATCCACAGAAGTACGCAGGGCGGACGTACCAAGACCCCGAAGTTTTGCCGGAGCACGCAACGCGCGAGAAGTCGACAACTTCCTATGGGGGTTGAAGCAATACTTCGGAGCCATGGGTATCACGAATGAAACGCTTCAAGTGCAGACAGCGTCACTCTACCTGGAGGAAGTGGCCATGCTTTGGTGGAGGCGACGACAAGAAGACGTGGAGAGAGGCACATGCACCATTGCCACCTTCGAAGACTTCAAGAATGAACTGAAGAGGCAATTCTACCCAGAAAATGCCACCGACGAAGCTCGAAGTAGACTCCGAAAGTTGAAGCAAACAGGTACCGTCCGCGACTACATCAAAGAGTTCACCAACCTAGTGCTCGAAATCCCAAGGATGGGCGACGAAGATGCACTATTCTTCTTCATGGACGGCCTACAAGCATGGGCCAAGGTGGAGCTGAGAAGGTGATGAGTTCAAGACTTGGCATCCGCCATTGCCACGGCAGAAGGATTGGTGGACTTCTCCACACCAAGGGACGTGACCAAGGGACGAAATCCGAGGCCTACTTCAAGTCGTGGCGACTTCTCCCAACAGTCGTTCGGACCAGCCGAAGGGAGCAACACGGCGAGCTCTTCCCGACCACGATTCACTCGAAACCAATCCGCCCCTGCGCAGCCAAAGCCAAAGCGATGCTTCTTATGTGACGGTCCTCACTTCATGAAGGATTGTCCGACGAGAAACGCCCTGACCGCGCTCACCGCCACCCTGGACAAGCCAGAACCCAACAACGGGGATGCAATGGGGTCCATGCGACTGCTCAACGTCATCCAAGCCGCCCCAAAGATCAAGTCCCCCGGACTACTTTACGTAGATGCCATGGTGAACGGACACCCAGTCAAAGCCATGATCGACACCGGTGCGTCAAACAACTTTGTGTCGATTGAGGAAGCACAACGACTCGGACTGAAGACCATAAGAGGAGGAGGGACCATCAAAGCTGTCAACTCAGAAGCCAAACCTATCCACGGGGTCGCTCGAGGAGTGAAGACCATACTTGACACATGGGAAGGGGCGATAGACTACTCGGTGGCACCCATGGACGACTTTCGTATCGTACTCGGGCTAGACTTCATGGACACGGTAAAAGCTATACCTATCCCCTTTGCTAACTCAGTATGCATAGCAGACGGGAGTAGCGCCTGCATGATACCCACATCCAGGGAAGCCCAACACGAGGCCCTAGCTCTATCGGCCATGCAATTCAAGAAAGGAACCCGACGAGATGAAGAGAGCTACTTGGCCATCCTCAAGGACTACGATGAAGAGGTAATCCAAGAAGACGAAGCACCCGTGGAGATCAAGAACGTACTTGAGGAGTTCCAAGACGTCATGCCTCCCGAACTACCGAAAAGGCTACCCCCACGAAGAGAGGTGGACCACCAAATCGAGCTAGAGCCGGGAACGAAGCCGCCTGCCCTCAGTCCGTACAGAATGGCCCCACCCGAACTGGCCGAGATGAGGAGGCAACTAGGAGAGTTACTTGATGCCGGGTTCATCCGACCCTCGAAAGCACCATACGGCGCACCGGTCTTGTTCCAGAAGAAGAAGGACGGATCCCTCAGAATGTGCATCGACTATCGGGCGCTCAACAAAGTCAGTATCAAGAATAGGTACCCCGTACCCTTGATAGCCGACTTATTTGATCAGCTCGGACACGCCAAGTACTTCACAAAGCTGGATCTCCGTTCGGGGTACTACCAAGTCCGCATAGCTGAGGGAGATGAGGCAAAAACGACATGCGTCACAAGGTACGGTGCGTACGAATTTCTTGTTATGCCGTTCGGGTTGACTAATGCCCCGGCTACCTTTTGTACCCTCATGAACACAATATTCTACCCCTACCTCGATCGCTTCGTAGTCGTCTACCTGGACGACATTGTTATTTACAGTAACACTCTCGAAGAGCACAAGGGGCACTTGAGGGAAGTATTCCAGCTACTGAGGAACAACCAGCTCTACGTGAAGAAGGAGAAGTGCTCGTTCGCGAAGACGGAAGTGCTGTTCTTGGGGCACAAGATCAAAGACGGAGCGCTCATGATGGAACAAGTCAAGGTAGAAGCCATCCGTGAGTGGGAGCCACCCACCAAAATCCCGGAGATGCGATCCTTCCTTGGCCTCATCAACTATTACCGGCGGTTCATCAAGGGATACTCGGCAATTGCAGCCCCGCTCACCGACCTACTAAAGAAGGACAAGTCATGGGAGTGGACAGAGAGGTGCCAAGAAGCCTTCGACGGATTGAAGAATGCAGTATGCGAAGAGCCAGTACTCGCGCTACCGGACCACTCAAAGCCATTCGAAGTCCACACCGATGCTTCGGACTTTGCCATCGGAGGAGTGTTGATGCAAGATGGACACCCGGTCGCCTACGAGAGCCGAAAACTCAACGACACGGAGAAACGATACACCGTCCAAGAGAAGGAGATGACGGCCATAGTACACTGCATGCGAACATGGAGACACTACCTTCTAGGCGCCCCCTTCGTTGTGTTGACCGACAACATCGCCACCAGCTATTTCCAAACCCAAAAGAAGTTAAGTCCCAAACAAGCTCGCTGGCAAGACTTCTTGGCGGAATTCGACTACCATTTGGAGTACAAGCCCGGCAGAGTCAACGTGGTCGCCGACGCCTTGAGTCGGAAAACAAATCTTGCCTCTATTAGCCGAGCGACCAGCCCAATAATGGAGCGGATCAAGATGGGACTCGAGGAGGAACCATTGGCCAAGACCCTCGTCAACATGGTACACGAAGGCAAAACCAGGCGTTTCTGGCTCGAAGATGGCGCACTCTACTCCAAAGGTAACCGAGTCTACGTACCGAGGTGGGGTAACTTACGGAGGGAGCTTATCAAAGAATGCCACGACTCGATGTGGGCTGGGCACCCGGGAACCAGGAGAACACTAGCATTGTTGAAGGGGACGTATTATTGGCCACAAATGCGCGACGACGTAGAAGCCTTCGTGAAGACTTGCTTGGTGTGCCAGCAGGACAAGATCGAGCAAAAATCTACAGGAGGATTGCTGGAGCCATTACCTATTCCAAGGAGACCTTGGGAAAGCATTTCCATGGACTACATCACATCACTACCCAAGTCGGAGGGATTCGGGAGCATCATCGTAGTAGTCGACCGGTTCAGCAAATACGCCACCTTCATACCAGCACCAGCGGACTGTACCGCGGAAGACACTGCTCGACTGCTCCTCAGCAACGTGGTGAAGTTATGGGGAGTGCCCGAAACAATAGTGAGCGACCGATACCCACGATTCACTGGGCGTTTCTGGACAGAATTATTCAAGCTACTCGGGTCCGACCTCAACATGTCCACAAGTTTCCACCCACAAACAGACGGGCAAACGGAGAGAACAAACGGACTCCTGGAGCTCTACTTACGGCACTACGTGAGCGTAAACCAACAAGACTGGGCGAAACTCTTGGATGTGGCGCAGTTTTCCTACAACCTGCAACGAAGCGAAGCCACAAACAAGAGTCCATTTGAGCTCATTACGGGGCAACAACCAACAACGCCACTTTCCTTGGTGACAAGATACGAAGGGAAGAGCCCGGCCGCATTCAAGTTCGCTAAATCTTGGCATGAACATGCCGAAGTGGCACGAGCTTATCTTCACAAAGCCAGCAAGCGAATGAAGAAGTGGGCAGACACCAAGCGGAGGCAAGTCCAATTCTCGGTGGGCGACCGAGTCATGGTGAAGCTTCTACCACAACAATTCAAGGTGTTTCGGAAAGTACACAAGGGACTAATCCGGAAGTACGAAGGACCATTCGAGGTGACAAACCAAGTCGGGGCAACAACATACAAGCTTCAACTTCCTCCGAAGGTAAAAATCCACCCAGTCTTCCATGTGAGCCAGCTTAAACCATACAACGAGGATCCAGAAGAGCCATCGAGAGGAGAATCCGCAAGGGCGCCCACAGCCGTGACTACCTCATTCGACAAAGCCGCAGAAGAGATACTGGCAGAACGGATCATCAAGAGACGAGGGGTCCAACCATACAAGGAATACTTCGTCAGGTGGAAAGGTCTACCAGAGACAGAAGCCAGCTGGGAACACGAGGATGCACTTTGGCAGTTCAAGAAGCTTATCCAACAATTCACGAGCAACAACGCAACAGAGGCGCCGCGTTATTAGGTGGGGGAGGATGTCACGGCCCAATAAAGATGGCTGGGCCACGTGACCCATCTGACCCAATGGAGCCCTACTTTCCCATGGAGGTTTTGATCCAAGACACATTTGGGCCCAACAAGCTGCAAGGCCCAAAGGAAATTTCGCCCAACCCACCTTCTAGAAGGTCTCTCAAGTCATGCAGACTCAAGAACCATCTAGAATGTGTCTAGGTTCAATGTATCTCCTTGGGAACACGCATAGAAGGGGCATTTTTGAACTTTTCTCTTAATTTCTCTCTTGTAACTCTCCCTATAAATAGGGAGGCCATTCTCATTCGAGAGATCATCAGAAAGCATCCAAACATTCTTTGTATTCACGATATAATACAAATTTCTCTTACAAACACTTTCATTCTCGCTCCCCGACCGACCCTCCCTTTCTTCGCCCAATTTTCAGGCTGACTTAGCCGTCTGGTGAGCTAAGGCCGCACGGTTTTTAGTTCAACAACTAAGCCCGTGACATTAGGCTAATAAGGAAATGATATTTGGTAATTAAGCTTAAGATTTAACCTTGAATTCTTTAATATGCACGGCCATAATACATTATTTGGCCTAACTGCCTAACCGTCTTGACCAACGCCGACCAACGCTTAGCTGGCTGTGATCAGATGTGTGCCACTCCAGGATTGTCTCTATCAAATATAAACTGGGAAAAAGACAAGCCAGCTCGGGGGTATGCGTGAAATTCCATTATCAATGGTGGTCCCCTTCAGATCTATATATAGTTAATATTTCACATAAAAGAATATAAATAATGATGTTCACATCGTGTCAAGTACTATTGATTTGGAAACTTCTCGTACCGCGAAAAATTAGGAATAAAAATACATCTGGGTAAGCAAGTAAGTGTTTATCTATTTATCATACACATATATAATAGGGCACTGTAAAATAGCCAAAATGAAACAACTATAACATTTGTTTTTAGTCTATGTTTCACAATTTTTAGGGAAATAACCAACATATTTATGTGACAATATTAAGATCTAATTTATTTATTAACAAATTCGTCATTTTCTCTCTCCTATTTTTTTCTTACACTTTTTTTACATAAAAACTTCAAAAAAACCATATATATCTCATATGAACTCGAAATTGAGTGATTTCAAATCCTACGAATTCGTGACGCTGATATCTTCAAAACTAGATACATTGTGTTTGATGAAAAATCATGTTTAATATCATAGATGTAGAAAAATCACGCTACTACCTTAAATATGGAAATAACTGAATTTTTTTGAAATTATCAAAAAAATATGGAAATGTAAATATGATGCATTAAACATAATTTTTCATCAAACACAATGGGTCTAATTTTGAAGATCTCGACGTCACGAATTTGTAAGATCTGAAATCACTCAATTTCGAGTTCGTTTGAGAAAGATACGAATTTTTGAAGTTTTGATGCAAACAAAATTATTTGAAAAAAATAGGAGAGAGAAAGTGACGAATTTATTAATAAATAAGGGCAAATCAGACCTTAGTTATTGTCACATAAGTCATTTGGCTATATCCCTAAAAATTATCAAACATAGGCTAGATCCAAAATCACATGTTTAAAGTGGTCTAATTAGTTACAAATCTCTATATAATATAAGTGTAAGCGTTTTTTTCATAGGGTAAATATGAAAAAAAAACTATATAATTTTGGGCTTAATATAAAAGTAAAAACAATAAAATTAGGAATAAAAATACAATTTTTAAATAAATTCAGGGATATATATGATGGTGATTTTTCTCAACTAGAGAAATCTCACACGACGCAAGCGAACGTGTCGTCAAGTAATAGAGTGCAAAAGCACGGATATCGATCCCACAAGGACTCTAGACTATTTTCGAAGCGAACTCACTAGCTTTCTTTTTCGAGTTATGGAAAATGAAAAATGGGGGTTTTTGATTGTTTTGTGAACAAGATAAAATGTAAATAAAAGTGAAAGCACTATTTAAACACAAGTTAAAAGGAAGGGGTACGATTTTGTTATTTCATCGAGTCGGTCGGTCAAGATACGATTCTAAGCTCGGGTTTAGAGTGTTAAAACTTAGTCTCAATCCCTCCTATAACATTCACTAATCTCTCTCGAGTCTTTAGGAATCTAGCTATGTGTCGAACTTACACCTCTCGGGTTGGGTTCTATTAAAGCACAAAACCGCATTTAGCCCGGGATTTCAAACAACTACATCTACCCCCCTAGTCTTTCTATAGCTCTAGGAAGGTTAATGATGGGACGGGTAGAGCTCACTCGTTTATTACCTCTCGGTGTCTAAACTCGTCTAAGATTCACTAACTAGGTAGCTACTCTAATTAGCGCTAACACACGCCCCATACCCATAGAATTCCACTCTCAACCCAACCATGAAGCACCAATCTAATCCAAATGTTTGACCAACCAACTCAACTACTCAACTACATCGCACCCCAAATCTACTTAGCTACTCATGATTAAGAATAAACAAAGTAAAATTGAAATAAGTAAAAGAAGCAAAACAATAAAGAAACAAGACATTGGATGCTAATCTCAACAACCAAATAAATATATCATAAAACTCAAGCACTACTTCAATATTCCACTTAGATAAAACAATAAACTTATCACAATGCTCAAATGACAAAGGTAATCAACAAAACCCAAATAGAATACTTGAAAGCTTAAAATATGTTCAACAAGCAAAAAGTGGAGTAAATAAGTAAAAAACAATAAATAAAAGAGATAGAGTTTAGAGTGAACAAATGGAGGTGATGAGGATGATGGAGGTTGTCACTTCTCCCTCTTCTTCTTCACTCCCAAGCTCAAGAGCAAAATGGGTGTCAAACCCTAGCTTTCTCTCTCTCACTTTCTCTCTCTAAAGTTTCAAAAACCAAAACAAAAGTGTTCTATTCCAAAGCTTCCTCTTTTCCCACTTGAACAAGTGTATATGAGGGTTCAAGAGATGTTTTCGGAGCAAATAAGGACCTTTGGATGAGATCCAAGGGCCAAAAATGAGCTAAAAGACGAGCTCCAAAAAGTGCTGAAAAGGCAACTGGCGCGGTGCTCCACATAACGGCGCGGTGCGCCACTCGTGAATTTTTTGAAGGCGCGGTGCGCCACATAACGGCGCGGCGCGCCACCCGAGAATTTTTGAAGGCGCGCCGCGCCTCTCTTGCGCGTCGTCTGCTCGAGCTCTCGGTGTAAATTTTGGCACCAGGGCGCGGCGCGCCATGTTTTAGGCGCAGCGCGCCTCTCGAGAAACGTTGACTCCATTGACCGTCGTTGACTGTCGTTGACTTTTGTTGACTTTTGTTGACTTGACTTCAAATGACCATAACTTGCTCGATTTAGCTCCGATTCAGCCCGTTTTCGCACCACAACTTTCTCATACTCTCTCAAACCTGAAAATGCAATAAAAACTACAAAATAATATCAAAAACATTAAGAACAAGCTTCGATTCTTATCTAAGAGTCATAGATAAGTGTGAATGAATCTCACTTATCAATATATATATATATATATACATATATATGCGGTCTCCTGCCTTTGATCTCAGTTCCCACAATAGATAATTAGGAGCTCAAACCGTTATACTTATATCATGGAGTATAGTAAATGCAAGAAAAAACAAAAACAAAAATAATTTTTAATTGAGATAAAAGCGGATCGAAAAGAAGTACATACCAATGATCGAAATATTGTTACCGGTGTCGTATCGAGACTCAAATTTTACTGGATTATCGGGAGAACCAATGGTTTACCAATGAAGGTAAGGGTAAACTTTATTACCAATACCGATGTGATTTTTATCGATAAATATCGAATTTACCGAAGTGTATCTAGTGAAGGAAGTACTATATGTCACTTTATTATATTAATTGCAAAATTTATTTTATTGTTCTATATTAATATTTTATTATGATTAACTGTGCCACTACAATATATGTATTTGCATGTCTTTATTAATGCATATCAATATTATGAGTTAACTTTAATCACATTTAGAATAAAATTACTTATACAACTGTAAGATAATGACTGTAAACGTACAACTATAATTATCTTATAAATGCAAATCTCCTCAACTCGATTCAACCCTACAAAGCTCCAATTTATGATACCCAATATATTTCTCTCGCTCTAAGTATTAATTTGTTTCGATTTTGTACACAAAATATTTCGTCTAAAACTAGTTTTCACTGCCAATTATTAGTGTTTGATGTTTGTATTTTTAGCATAAATGTTCCACTAGATATTCTTTAGTAACTACATTCATGTATATTTTTCACGATATATATATACATATATTTTATATTTTTAATCTTTATATATTTTGTTTTAATCCATTGTTTATTATCCATTTATCATACATAGATCATAGATCATGGTGGTCAGATTGATTGTGTAATAGTCAACACTTTGGAAACTTCTCAACCTACTCAATAGATTAGTTAGGAGCTCAAACAGTTATCATCATTGAGTCTATCTAGTAAACGCAAGAAAAAACAAAATAAATCATTTTCAATTCAGATAAAAGCGGATCGAAAACCAGTAGATATTGGACTCTCTATGCAAAATTTAGTGAAAAGTATTATGTTGCTAAAATATTAATTAATTCTCTTCTATTGGCTATTCACATTATTTCTTAGCAAGGATTAAAGTGAAGTTTAAACGCTTCCACAACCACAATTGAGAATAATAATAATAATAATAATAATAATATCGCCTTCCAAGTTGTCCAATAAGAGACAAGCAAGTTCAGTCTGGAAAAATTTAAAATGAAATTCAGTCGGAAAGTGAAGCTTAAACGCTTCCACAATTGAGAATAATAATAATAATAAAATAATATCACCTTCCAAGTTGTCCACTAAGAGACAAGCAAGTTCAGTCTGGAAAAATATAAAATGAAATTCAGTCGGACGGAAGGTACGACGTCTATAGTTATTATTATTATAATATATCAACCTACTCGTGAACGCTTGGCGCTTGTAGATCGTGGAATTATAGCGATGACTTTATTAAGTCTTTGTTTAGGCCTTCTTAATTATTTGGTTGTTAAATGACGCATGTTGTTTAAGAAAAACAAGCACATATTTGTGCCGTCACCACCGGCGGGCCCTCATAAACTTCCTCATCACTTCCATTATCCGATAATTTATTTGGTTTAGTCAATTTTACGTCCAAAACTTTATAAAACTATCAACGTCAGTTGGAATAAATTTTTTTTGGATTGATTGATTTAATATAAACTATGGGAAAAAGACAAGCCAGCAGCTCGGGGGTATGCATGAAATTTCATTATTAATGGTGTCCCCTTCAGATCTATATATACATAATACTACACATAAAAGAATATAAATAACGATGTTCACATTGTGTCAAGTAGTATATTGATTTGGAAACTTCGCATACGAACCATGTAAAATTAGGAATAAAAATACATCTGGGTTTATTAAAAAAAAAAAAAAAAACATCTGGGTAAGCATGTATAAGTGTTTATCTATTTATCATACACACACAGTCTTCAAACTTAAGAATATCATTATGTCATTCATACGTTTTAGATTTTTTTGATTTATAACCATTCTGCTTATGTGGCACATTATTTATACCATTTTTACCCTTATTAATTAGTTAATATAATTTATTTTTGAAATTAATAAAATCTAATTTATTATTCAAAATCTCTAATTATTAGGATCTTATTTATCTTTCTCTCTATTTTCACGTTCTCTCTCTCTCTCGTCACATTTTTTAGCCATTGACAAAAGTAAAAAACATAAAAAACGCAATTAATAATCGTTAATAACTGTTAATAGGTTTCTGCTTTAACTAATAGTCGGTAATAACTGTTAATAGGTTTCTGGTAGAAACCTATTAACAGTTATTACCGACTATTAACTGCGAGATGCTGTTTTTTTAAGCTAAAAATGTAACGAAGAGAGAGAGAGAGAGAGAGAGAGAGAGAGAGAGAGAGAGAGAGTATTAAGGTATAGACAAATTATTTCCATTTAATTTATTTTTTGCAAAAGAATTAAGGGAAAAAATAAGAATAATTATGTCTTAATGTATTAAAAATTGGCTAATTACCAAATATTGACTATTTCACAATTCTATGGTTTAAAAAGGTTACATATTGGACTTATATACTAAATTTAATGAAGTCTTATATACCTAATATGGTAATTCTCTTTTTATTGGCTATTCACATTTATTTCTTAAAGTGAAGTTTCAACGCTCTCGCACGTCAGACTAATAACAGTTATAGATAATAACACCTTCCAAGTTGTTCAATAAGAGACAAGCAAGTTCAGTCTGGAAAAATATAAAATCAAACTCAGTATTGGATTATGATATATGATCCCCCATCTGAACGCTTGGTGCTTCTAGATCACGAAATAATAGCGCGATGCTTTTAGCCTTTTTTTGGAGGCCTTCTTTTTTGGTTGATATAGTGACGAAACTTGTTTAAGAACAAACATGAATATATTTGTTCCGTCACCAGCGACGGACCCTCATAAACCTGCTCGCCTTCTACTATCCGTTAATTTATTTGGTCTAGTCAATTCGTCCAGAACATGATAAGCCTATCAACATCAGTTGGGAATATATATATATATATATATATATATATATATATATATATATATATATATAGATAGTTTTGGGATATAATGATTTATTTAATATAAAAGAAGACAAGCCAGCTCATTCAGATCTATATACACACATATGCACATAAAATATGATTTTAAAATAATGTCAAATGTTCGGAAACTTTTAATTAATCCCGTTCCCACCATATAGATAAATAAGCAGCTCAACAGTTAACATCACGAAGTCTAGTGAACGGGACTTTCTAATGAGATAAACGCGGATCCCAGACCAGTACATATTCATACAAAAAAAAAAAGTCTTCTGTACCTAGCTAATATATTAATTTTATGTAGCTATATTCACATTATCTCTGGGCAAGTATTTAATTGGAGTTTCAGCGCTCTCAGAATAATGACAGACAAAGCCCACTCCGGTCTGGAAAAAAATAAAATAAAACTGTAGTGGACATTATTAAGGTACTCAATTCATATATTAATTATTTCACAATGGCTCTGATAAAATTTTTTATTTCACCATGGTAGTACTAGCCGGACTATGCTCATTACTATTGTCTATCCAATTCAATTATTCCTATAGGCAAGAACCATGACGTCTATTATTATACATCATCATCATCCCCATCTGAACGCTTTCAATTCTATCCACCAGTGAGTATTAACTTAGCAACCTAAAAAATATGTACAATCATGGACACGACTTGTCAATTTGTCTCATGAATAAAATAAAACGACGCGGTTTTAAAGACCCATCATTTCAGAAATTATTTATAATATCCACGTGATGAAATTGAGTAGCAAAGAGACAAACTGTATACTTGTTGTGTAAGGTATTGGCTGGGCTATAAAATAAGAAGCCGAGTCTTTGCTATTCGGACATAGAGAGAAAATATCTAAGTGGGATAACAAAGTAAAGAGAGTTGTGAAAAAGAAAAAATTTGAAAAAGAGTACGAAGAATGGCAGTCTACAACGATGATGAAGAGCCAATAGTCCAAGTCTCTGCCCAAGATGTTGATTCTTCAGGTAAACCAATCTTCTTCTTCATCCGTGTGTTGATCACACTAGATATCAATTACGCTAATTTTGATTAAATTAAAAATGATGATCAGACTCAGATTCGGAAGGGGCGGCTTATGAAGCCGGAGACACAAAGCTGACCAGCTACAACAGAACACAGGCTTCCCTGAAAGAGTCAAAACTGAAGGTTTTGTTGGAGCTGACCGGCTCTGAGAGACTCGAAGACCGATTCCCTTTGGACCTCGTCGCCGTTTTGGACGTCAGCGGAAGCATGAACACGGATGACAGGATCGGAAAACTGAGAACGGCGATGCAGTTCGTAATACGGAAGCTCAGTCCCACTGATCGTTTGTGCATTGCACCTACTCCACCGAAGCCATGAGGCTTTACCCGGAAGGCCTTCGTCTTATGACTGATAGTCGTCAAGATGAGATGATCAATCGAGTCAAGGCCTTGCAAGCCGGCGGTTGGACCAACACATTCGCCGGCCTTCAAATGGGTGTCAAAGTTCTGAATGATCGCCGTTTCTCGGAGGATCGAACCGGTGCCATCCTTCTCATGTCCGACGGTGATCAGACCCTTAAGTACGGCGATGCTCGCAATGTTCCCATTGACCAATATCCAGTTTGCACCTTCGCTTTAGGGAAAGGCTCTACAACTGAGGTATATCAATTGTTGAAAGAAATAGAATTTTATCAAAACCATACATAGATATTAAAAATATTTATTATTTTTGTAGCTGCTGGAAGAGCTTTCGGAGAAAAGCGATGGGGGAACGTTCACAGATGTTCGAGATGAGGAAAAGTTGAGCAGAGCATTTGCACTCTGTTTGGGTGGTCTTCTCAGTGTGGTGGTTAAGGATCTGAAACTGACCATCAAGCCTTTCGATGGAGAATCGAGACTCGAGGATGTGTCTGCTGGGAAGTACTACGACGACAAAGAAGTGAATGCGGATAAGTCCATAACTATCTCCTTTGGCGATCTCTACAGCAGAGAGGTTCGCAAGATCTTGTTATACCTCTCTCTGCTTAAAGCTGAAGAAGAAAAGAGCACTGATGTTGTCCAAGTGAGCTACACATATAGGTAACTACTTATAATGAATTTACTCGACAGGAAAATCAGCTATACAGATTTACAGGTCAACTAATCCTACATGTATGTATGTATGCAATTGCAGTTCTACTTCAAGAAAGAAGAAAGGGTTATTGTTCAAAGCCCCTCCGGTGAAAATTACAGTTGAACGCTGCGAGACAGCAAGCGATGAAGAGGTGCCAAAGGTGATAATTGAGGACAAACGTGCACAGACTGTGGATTGCGTGACTGAAGCCAGAAAGCTCGCCGATGTCGGCCAATTCCCGGCAGCGAAGGACAAGATGAACGAAGCCAAGGATTCGTTAGAGAGCGTCAAGCACATCGATGATCCCGAGAAGATAATACAGGCGCTTCTGGATGACGTGGAAAAGCTGTTGGCCTTGATGGCAACGCCGGAGCTGTACAACACAGAAGGGAAACGATTCATATCTTCGTTCCTGTCTTCTCAGCTTCTGCAACGCGCTGTCGATGGGCATATGTTGCACGCCACTCCGCTCATGCTCGACTATGTCAACCAAGCCCTCGAATTCGTCAAAGATCCGACCAAACTGCCGCCCAAACAGGATGATGATTTGAAGGAAGAGAAAGAGCGACAAGCGAAGGAGAAAGAAGAGAACGAACGGAAGCGGAAAGAGGAAGAAGAGAAAGCAAAGAAAGAACGAGAATTGAAGGAGGAAGAAGAGAAAGCAAAGAAAGAACGAGAATTGAAGGAGAAGGAAGAAGAGAAAGCAAAGAAAGAACGAGAACAAGGTGGCAATTTCCGTCCCATAATTCAAGCTCTCACCGAGTTCTTCACTGGGGTCGTTGAGTCTCTCAAATCCTTTTTTGACACTCTCAAAAGGATGACCGGACGTGCTTAAATATCGCCTACTATAAGTGCAATTTTAGTTTTCCTTTTGCTTTGCGTCTCCGCCTCCTAAGAAGGTTTTTTTTTTCATTTTCTATAATATTGTTTTATGAGTTTTATTTTCTCGTATGAATTTGCCTGTTGTAAGATTTATTTGAGTTCCCTTTCCGTTATGTACAATTAAGCTGTTGAAATAATGCCACAAGGAACCTTACTATATTGTTGATGAGATCACACGAGCTAGAATTTATGCTGTAGATGGATATGCAAATGTTTTAACCGTTTCTGATTAGACTACACTAAATACACCAGAACTGTACGTACCAACTTTCTGGGCAGTAATATCTTGGCTAGAATGACGACTCGAGTCCCTCGAACTATTCTTGATCGTCAAGCAACACGCGTGAAGGATCAAACCTATAAACTCGAAATAAACTCAGCAATACAGAATGAGAGAGAACTGTATGGCCGAATACCATTAGTAGTAGGTAGTGTCGAATTATCTTTCAATGCATATATTTATAGAGCTGATTTGAATTTAGATTGTGAAAGGCGTCATTGCATTCACTTGACCCGGATTCTCTCTTGACTCCTTACTTAGGCAGAAATCCATCTCCTTGTTATACACAGCCAAATCTTGATCCAAGTGAAGTGATTTCAACCAAATTATAAGCGTGACAAGCCATTAATCCTTTAAATTAGCTTAGGCTAATAAGGAAATGATATTTGGTAATTAAGCTTAAGATTTAACCTTGAATTTTTTAATATGCACGGCCATAATACATTATTTGGGCCTTGACACATCAATTTTTATTTGGGATTTAAGGAGCACTTGACCCAAATCTTACTTGGTCCATAGAAGAAGGTTTAGTCTGACACTAGCTTTCGGACCTTGAAAGGTGCAAAACTCATATTGAACTTAATTTCAAATTGTGTAAGATCAACAAATCCAATTCTTTGGCTTAGGTTTGAGATCTCATGGACCACATGAAGAAACCGTTATAATTAAGTTTCGGACTCTAAAGTTCACAACCATTTTGAGGTTTTAATCTTGATACACTACAACCAACATGACTTTTAGGCGCGACTTTTCTCGATCCTAAAAGTGCAAAAGCCGTGCCCGAAAGTCAAATGGACGCGACACATGCCGCACCTAAAGATGAGTGTCGTCGTGCCCATTTTTGAACTCTCGAAATGGGCGTGAGTTCTCGCACCCATATTCACTCCCACATAATGGAAGGATCTGGTATGGGCGCGAGTTCTCACGCCCATATCCAATTGATTTGTTTCAATAGCAACGGATTTTGGAGTCGTTGTTGTAATGTTTTTGAAAAATGAATTGTCTTCATTTGCTTATATGCTCTGATGCACAAATAAATAAGGAAAACAACAATATATGAATAAATAAATAAATAAGAGCTAGAAACACAGTTTGGGCATAAGTTTAAACTAGAATTACAAAATGTTTTGAGAATGCATCTTTTTTATGCATTTATGAACAGAACATATATACAATAAGCTACTAAGTGACACAGGGCATTTATATGTTCGTTGACATTTGACACATACACAAATAGAAAAACAACACAGCATGAAGGAGGCTAAAAAGAATAAAGATACATACACAGTAAGCTCTCGCGATTGATCCGCTGAAGTTGAACTTGTTCTCGTCACATGGCTGAAGGGCCTTGTCGACCCGGAACTCGGTCAGACTCTTCTTCAGATGGCGAACATTGTTCCTTTGAAAAATGAGCCCATATTGACGCGGATCAAATCCATTCCAGTGAAAGTCAACAATTTTGTCCCTGTAGGAAAGGAAAACAATGGGACAAAGAATGCTAAGTCAATAATTTTGAACCACTGTGAGAACACTTCAGGCTATACATATCTGCATCAGGACTGCTAACTCACTAGCTCCCTTGTAAATGGAACCAGCTTTCTAATGAAGCTTCTCTCTCTCACCTTTCCCAAACGTCCTCTACACGAATACTTAGCGTGAATTTATGCGCACAAACTGTTTGTTTGGGAGCGACAAAGCCGAAAGACGAGTTATAAAAATATTCCAAAAGGAATGCGGTTACTCATATTCTCTCAACCATATTCACTACAATGGTAGGTTCCATTGACTTCATCTCTGTAACGAAATCTGCATCTTTTTATTTTGAGAATCTCTTAAAGAGGGCAAATATAAAGGCAGGCTAATTGATGAAATATCATGAGTATCACGGCAAACCTACCTGAAAGAAATAAAGTCGTATCTATTTCATGCTAACAGCTAATGCTGAAACAAGAAACAGAAAAGTTTTAATTATAAGGCGTTTGTAATCATCTGATGAACCGAAACATGTCCACCAAAGACATCTTTAAAAAAAATTAACTCCTACTTCTAATCAATAATTTGCGATCCTAACAAAAGCTATCGCACTCGACTCTACCGTACATAACCATTACCCATCGAACAAATAAAGGTAAAGGCAAAGTTTGTAAACCATCACATGTATTCCTTAGGAAAAATGTCCATGGTCAAATCCCAAGAGAATAAATCTTATCCTACTTCATATTCTACGGCTCTACCCAAATCATTTATGGCCTTCCCAACAACAAGGTCATACTGACTTTAGAATCACCGCAAAAGAATTTCTAATTCAACACCAATACTGACCAAACTCAAGATTGAGGATACAAATAATCAACCCAACATCACTCAAGAGAGTGAGCAAAGAGAAAGCAAGTGTGAGAGAGAGTAGCCGTGAGAGAATGAGAGAAAGAGAGATGGAGACTCACCTGAGAAACGGTGATGACGGCGAGGCTCTGTTAGAGAGAGAGAGAGAGAGAGAGAGAGAGAGAGAGAGAGAGACAAAGATAGGGGGCGAGCACATACCATCGGTGGCGGGACAGCAGAGTCCAGCAAAGAAGGCATCGCGAACCGAATTCCGGCGAGTAGGAATCGCCCGATGACGGCGATGGACGGAGGTGCGGAGGAAATCGCCGCAGGCCTTTTCCCGATTCTTGTTTTTTTTTCGCAGGTCGCACACGAGTACCGAAGATATTTAAAGGGTCTGGAATTATGACGAGGAAGACGAATTAGGATATTTGACATTGAAATTAGGCTATTTGATAATATGGGCTCGAATTTCAACGTATAAGGGCATGTTTTGTGCTAAATGATATCAAATATTTCAATCTATTTACTTTTTAACTTAAATATTAAATAAATAGTCCAAATTTACTTAAAATTTATTAAACATTAGTTATTTAGCAATATTAAACATTTAAATTAGCTTAATAAACACTAATTATATTTGATGGGATTTAACGAATGCGTCGGTAATGTTTAATAAAAAAAAAAGTGGCCCAATCAGTATGGTCATTATATTTTTCTTGGTTAATTTGATTTGTTGCCCTATACTCAATTATATGTTCTTTGTGTTCAAGTTTCCTTGTCTCATTGGACTCAGACCCTCAGTTACTATCTCTAGATATCTGAATTATTATTATTTTTTTCTGATTAAACTCCACAGTTTGTTATTGATTTGATGTTATTGAAAATGATAAGATATATCAAATTTCTTGTGTTCATGATAATGATTAAACTCTTTGTGTTGTATAAAGGACAAATTATCTGCTCTATTTGGCTAGTAGTTTAAATTGCGGACTTGTTGTAGAGCTGCAAGTGTTTTTTCTCACGCACTTAATGACAATATAGTCAGTGCAAGGAAAGGGGTTCGATAAGTAAATAATTTTATCATCTTTCATACAAGTTGATCTTAGGATTAAGTTTTATTTTACCAACTCTTCTTTGAGTTAAAAAGAAAATACTCTTTGTTATTATTTGTCATTTTTCGTCTAAGGAAGCAACAGAAACTCTAAAGGGAGCCGTTATTGCTATGTTTTTTAAAAATCCAGCTCCTTTGACGACAGTTTTTTACTGTCGTCCAAGCAGTTTGTACGACGTTTTTTAAACCGTCGTACAACCTAAGCTAAGGCTTGTACGGCGGATCTTTGTTGTCGTGCAAGCCGATTTTTTTGTATTAGTGTGCCCTAAAGTTTCTTAGTAGTGTTTCTAAAAGAGTGAGAAACCTAATTATTTTGGTTATGGCTTACCTTCTTTTCCTAGAGTTGATGATGACGATCAGGTCATTTTATTCGTTATGTAATAAAAATCCTTGTATAAAATTTATAAAGGCCTAAAGCAGATGAAATTTTTGAGAGAGTAGTTGTTTATAGAATTAGTTTGATCCATGCAGGGGGATATTTATTGATTGTTTTTATATTTCAGAGGGCTAAATGGATTTGGGAATCACATAATACAGGGACAATATAAGTATGATCATGATGTGAGAAATAAATGTGCTGCAGATAAAATTTAAATCTAGTATCACGAAATTTTTTAATTTCACATGAAGGAAACTAACGATAATTATTTATTAATAGTATAATCCAAGGAATCAATGGTAAAGCTGGAATAACGAGTAGAAAAAGTAAAAGGAAGTACATGGAAACCCAAAAGCAAAAAGAAGTATATGAAAACATGAAGGGAAATTACCTCAATTAGTAGAAACTTTGATATTTTGGACTAAAATAATAGCAATTATGTTTTTAGGTACTTTTACTAATAACTGTAAACTTATATATCTACGACTGTTGTTAATTATAGACTTGTAAATCTACAGTTTATGACAACTGTATATTTTCATGTCTACGGTTACTAATAAAAGTGTCCAAATATATATTGCTACTATTTTGGTCAAAATTATCAAAATTGCTACAAATTTAGGCCATTTCCCAAACACTAAAGCAAATAAAAAGACCATTTTTAACTCGAAATTGGATGTGAGATATCAAGCGGAAGTGAGGTGACAGCCAACGGCATCCAACAGCCAACCGCTGCGACCAATGAAACTAACGACGTGGCCTCCTTGGACGGGAATATCAAAAGGTGTGCCTGATACATAGCCGTACGGTCCACATGTTCGAGTTCCGTTGATGACGAATGTGAGTGATGTCACTACTTGGCCCTCTCCATAAGCCCCATAGGTCCCTTTCAATTCAGTTATGTGCTCGTGTGTGTCTAGTGCAAACTGAAATAATAGTAGTAATAAATTATAAGCGATTTGTATTATAGTATTTGAGTCATATGACCTAGGTGGTAGTTGTAGTTCCAAAAGATTGATATAGTTCTACCTTTTAGCTTGGGTCACGATATGCGGACATGACATCTCCCATGATATTTTAAAATAAACTAAGACCAAAATGCGTCTCTTTAAATAATTTTACTTATATCTTTTCAGTGTGAAGTTTAATTCGAAACTCTCGCACAATGAATCCACGTCAGAAGTTACTTACGCCTAGCAGAAGCATAAATACCATCAGTAACAAAATTTGATCAATTTATCAAACAGTTGGAAGAAGAGGGCTTTCTCTCTCCAAACACCAATCTCTCTCTATCTATGCGGTGTTGGGAAAACAGAAAGAACAGAAAATTAAACCTGAAATTGGACACCCTGGCGACTGCCTCCATGGTAAATTGGGATGGACGCACTATTCTTCTCGTACACCACACCCATGCAACACACGTAATCATTATCCGTAATTATAAAGATTCCTTTTATCCTATCGTATTCAGTCCCGTCGTCAAAATACGTCCCACCCTTTCCTCCAAATGGTCCTACCGTCACGATTCCTTCACTAGCCTATACAACAAATTAATTTTCCTATAAAGAATAGAATATAATACTGCGCGTAAAAGAAAGTCTTTTTTTTTTTTTTTGAAACAACAGGATTTTTATTAAACTGGCTTATCAGCTATAATACTCTCATGGTTGGGGGAGCATCTCCTTCCCAGATTACATCAGAATCGAAATTTAAAGCATATCTAGCTAGTCTGTGTGCAGGCTTATTACAGTCCCGGTTAATGAACGAGAAATGGATCTCTTCAAAACAGTCTTCTAAATATCTCATCTCCTCAATCTGCAAGCCGACCTCCGTCGCTGGTGGTTTGTCTTGCCTGATGAGAGTTATGAGGCCCTGGCAGTCTGATTGGATTAAGAGCTTCCGGATTTGTAGAGTAGCTGCTGTACGCATTCCTTGGATGATGGCTCGGGCCTCGGCCTCAGGGGGTTTGAGGCACTGCGTCGTGGACGAGATAGCCGCCGCGATGAGATGACCATTGTGGTCCCTGATAACACACCCTGCACCTGTCCTCCCAGTAGCCGAGTCAATGGCTGCATCCACGGTAATCGCCGTCAAATGTTCCTCAGGTGGCGGCCATCTGAGGCTTCTCGGATTGTCCTCACGGAGGGAGTGCTTCAGCGTGGGTCTGGTTTCGTGAAAGTATTGGGCCGTCCACTCCACCAAGGCTTCATGTCCCCTCCGTATTCCTTGCATGACCCAATCGTTTCGGGAATTCCATATCTGCCACGAGAGCATTAGAAACCACTCCAAATCTGCAGGTTTCATCTTTGACGCCACTCTCCCCAGCCCACCAACTATGTCGTTGGCGTCCTCCGGGTTAAGGCCTTGGCTTAAAGCCGCTATTTTCCAAATCTTCCTCGCCTCACGACAACCCCAGATTGCATGAAAGACTGACTCCGCTCCTCTCCCACACCTTGGGCATTCATCAGTTGGGATTATTTTCTTTTTATGGAGATTGGAGTTCGTCAGCAGCCACGAATTGCATAGCTTCCAAGCAAACATCTTGATCTTCGGCTGGATATTAGTAGACCAGAGCACTCTCCACCAGGAATCGCTGCTTTTGGGGTCTGATCCACTTGCCTCCTCTCTCCAATCTTGAGCCAACCTATAGCCACTCTTGACAGTGTATTCGCCATTCGCTGCGAAGTGCCACATAAGTTTATCCGGTACAGGGGCCCTGCTGGTAGGAATCGAGAGGATCAGATCCGCGTCCTCGGGTACGAACATCGCCTTCACCAACTCTTCATTCCATCCTTCGTTAAAGTTTCTCAGCTCGGCAACGCGCATCGCACACGGGAGCGGGGGAGGTTCGATTAGCTTGAACATCTTCGGCCTCGCACTACTAGAAATATGACATTTAGCGACGGAAGTATTAGCGATGACTTTATCGTCGCTAATTTGTCGTCGCTAATCACCCTTTTAGCGACGATAATTCCGTCGCTAATTATTTGGTGCCAAAACTTCTAAAGTTTGGCGGCAAAGATAATTAGCGACGACTTTATCGTCGCTAAATGTGTAAATTCGTCGCTAAGTTCGCGGGGAAACAATTAGCGACGATTATATCGTCGCTAATAGTTTGGAATTAATTTCGAAATTTAACGAAATTCAAAGAGGGAAAAATCCCCCCAAAATAATTTAAATGAAATGATTTAGCGACGATTTTGTCGTCGCTAAATGTGTAAAAAATCTATTAGCGACGAGGAAAGCGTCGCTAAATGCCTGGCTAATGAACCGAAAATTTAAGTTGATTTAGCTACGAAATTTAAAGACATTTAGCGACGATTAAATCGTCGCTAAATGTCTTTAAATACCAGGTTGCGACCCAGACCCCTCATTCGCTCCCAAACCCTAAAATCTCTAAAATCTCTCTCTGGTTTCTCCTCCTCCGCCGTGCGCTTCCTCCGCCGTGTGCCGCCCCGACGCAGTCGACGCCGTGTGCCTCCCCGGTAAGTCTCTCTCTCCTCACCTCTCTCTCTCTCCTCACATCTCTCTCTCTCTCCTCACTATCTCTCTCCTGTGTCTGCAGCTCCGCCGCCGCTCCGCCGCCGACGCCGTCGCCGCTCCACCACCAACGCCGTCCTCGTCCTCGTCCTCGTCCACCGTCCTCGTCTTCCTCGTCCTCGTCTTCCTCATCCGCGTCCACGCACGTACGGTAAGGTTTTTTTTATTTTTTTTTATTTTTTATAACTTTATATATAAAAGTTGTTATATATAGTTATTTATATTATATAGTTAGTTATTAATTAGTATATAGTTATTTATATTAGGTAATTTAAATTATTTAAATTAAATTAGTTATAAATATTTATATATATATAACTTTATTTATATATTAGTTATAAATGGTAATGAATTAATTAGTTATAAATTGTTAATTAACAGATTAGGTTTTAAAAATTGTGATATTATGCTTATTTGGGTGTTATAAATATTTATATATATAAGTTATATTTTATATAATTTTCATAATTTAGTATATAGATATAAGTATTTATATAATTAGTTATAATTATATAGGATATAAGTATTTACATAATTAGTTATATATTAATTATTTAGGATATAAAATTGTAAATTAGGATTAGAGATTAATTATGTATATAAGTATAGTAGATTAGAGATTAATAAATTAGGAAATGTAATTTTGTTAATTACGATTAGAAAATTTAAAATGGTTTAAGTTTAGGTAGTTTATGTGAAATTAATTAATTGGTTATGGATTGATATTGAAATTGGATTTAATTTTTGTTAGAAATGACTAAAAATGTGAAATTAATTAGTTGTTTATAGATTTAAAAATGATCGAACCACTGAGGTTGGATTTATTGTTAGTTTTAGGATGTTTCTATGCAGGTTTTAAAGTTAAAGACTGATGCCGGGTTGTTAAGTTTATAGGGGAGGTTCTGCCGAAATTTCGGTAGGATCGTATTTTGTTTTGAATTTCAGATGGCTGCGGCTACAGGAGCTGGAGGCAGCGGAGGCGGGGATGACTTCTTAGCCCGTCTCCCGAATTATTGCCAGTCGGCGCCCGTACGTGATGGCGTCGAAGAAGAAGACGAGCATATCGAACCGGCCGTGCGTGGGCCGACGGTCGGCCTTCGATCTGAGCGTGCACGACGCCCCGGGGTGAAGGAAGTCATCGTTTATAACGAGGAGTTTCAGTCGTTCTTGCAGCCCGAGCGCGAGATGGATCCGGATCTCGCGACGTTCGCGAACACGCTCGGGTTGGTCGTCCGAGACAAGATCTCGCCTACGGTCCCAAGGTGGACGAATGCGAACGTGGGGCCGGCGAAGGAGGCCGAGATCCGAGCAGCGATTCGAGACAAGTACGACATTCGAGTCGATGGTGATGCAACCGGGAAGAAGAAGGCGATTGTCGATGCGGCAATCATTCGAGACGCGAAGACTCGTCTTCGCGATTGGAGGCATACCTTGCGGTCATGGTTCGACATCGACTGCAAGAGCAGTGTACAGGTGGTGCGGTCGCTGAAACCGAGGACCGTTAAGCTCGACACCGAATGGGAGACGCTGATACAACGATATACGAGCGATGAATTTAAGGTAATCAAATCATTTACGTTAAATATGTGTTTACCCTTTTATTAAACGATTTGTTCTTTACGTGTACGGTTACTTATATTACAGGCCATTCAAGCAAAGAACAAGGCGAATCGCGCGAAGAAGAAGACGAAGACGAGACAGGGGACGATTGGGTTCTCGACCCACTGCATGAAGAATGTAAGTTTTATGTTTATATGATACATCAAATCGTTAAAATTATCTAACACTTGAAGTTTTGTTTACATGCAGAAGAGCGCCGAGACAGGCGCTTTCGAGAGCTTGTTTGCGAACTACAAGCGCCAACATCAGTCTGACAAGTCCGAGTGGCTGACTCCTGAAGCCTCCGCACGTTATGTAAGTTTACATTTATTTTTCTTATTTTTCGATTAATAGATACTAACTAGTTAATTATATCAGGATCGACTGGTCGCTAGGTTCAACACGTTGCGAGCGGAGGCTGAGCAACAAGGAGCGGAGGTCGATATTTCCGTCCTAGAGCAGCAGGCGATCCGCGATATTATGGGTTCGCGGGCTGATCACTTGCCGGCGTCGGACGTTTGGTGCCACAGGGAGCACGGATGGCGGCTGAAGTCGCCGAAGTCTACGGTTCGGAGGCTGGGACGTCGCAACCAGGATATGTCTCGCAGGAGGTGTTGACATCGACCCTCGCCGCGTTTGCCGAGACAATACAGAGTCAGGTGCCCGGCCTCAACCTTAGCTCGTTCATGTCCCAATTTTCGCAGAGTTCGCAACAGGCTCCGTCATCCCACAGCCAGCAGACTCCGACGGCCGGCGTCCACACTCCGACGGGCGGCCAGCAGAGGACTCCCGACGCCATCCAGCAGACTCCGACGGGCGACGTCCACACTCCGACGGGCGGCCATCAGAGGACTCCCGACGCCAGCCAGCAGACGACGCCCGGCGGACCAAGTCAGTCTACTCCGACGCCGCAGCCTGCAGAACTTCAGCGCCAGCAAAAGAGCGTTTCATGTCGAGGAGGAGGAAAACGAGCGGCGGGACGACAAAACAAACGTCGCGAGTAGTTTTTATTTCTTGATTTAGATAATATAATTTAGTTTTTATTTCTTGATTTGGATAATATAATTTAGTTTTTATTTCTTGATTTGGATAATATAATTTAGTTTTTATTTCTTGATTTGGATAATATAATTTAGTTTTTATTTGATTTTTCATTTTAGAATTTCATAAAAAAAAAAATTAACGACGAAAAAAATAAAAAAAAATTAGGGACGAAATAATTAGGGACGAAATTAGCGACGATTTTGTCGTCGCTAATTCACGTGGGAAATTTTCGCGCGTGAATTAGCGACGACAAAGTCGTCGCTAATTTCCTGTTTCAAAATGGAAAAAAACTTCTCGTCACGACATTTAGGGACGACTTTGTCGTCGCTATAATCGTCGGTAATTATTTAGCGACGAATAAATCGTCGCTAAATAGATTTAGGCACGCACATTTAGCGACGATTATTATCGTCGCTAAAATCGTCGCTAAAGAGATTTAGCGACGATTATGGGGTTTTTAGCGACGAAAAAAATCGTCGGTAAATGTTATTAATCTCTAATCTACTATACTTATATACATAATTAATCTATAATCCTAATTTACAATTTTATATCCTAAATAATTAATATATAACTAATTATGTAAATACTTATATCCTATATAATTATAACTAATTATATAAATACTTATATCTATATACTAAATTATGAAAATTATATAAAATATAACTTATATATATATAAATATTTATAACACCCAAATAAGCATAATATCACAATTTTTAAAACCTAATCTGTTAATTAACAATTTATAACTAATTAATTCATTACCATTTATAACTAATATATAAATAAAGTTATATATATATAAATATTTATAACTAATTTAATTTAAATAATTTAAATTACCTAATATTAATAACTATATACTAATTAATAACTACCTATATAATATAAATAACTATATATAACAACTTTTATATATAAAGTTATAAAAAAAAAAACCTTACCGTACGTGCGTGGACGCGGACGAGGAAGACGAGGACGAGGAAGACGAGGACGGTGGACGAGGACGAGGACGAGGACGGCGTTGGTGGTGGAGCGGCGACGGCGTCGGCGGCGGAGCGGCGGCGGAGCTGCAGACACAGGAGAGAGATAGTGAGGAGAGAGAGAGAGATGTGAGGAGAGAGAGAGGTGAGGAGAGAGAGACTTACCGGGGAGGCACACGGCGTCGACTGCGTCGGGGCGGCACACGGCGGAGGAAGCGCACGGCGGAGGAGGAGAAACCAGAGAGAGATTTTAGAGATTTTAGGGTTTGAGAGCGAATGAGGGGTCTGGGTCGCAACCTGGTATTTAAAGACATTTACCGACGATTTAATCGTCGCTAAATGTCTTTAAATTTCGTAGCTAAATCAACTTAAATTTTCAGTTCATTAGCCAGGCATTTAGCGACGCTTTCCTCGTCGCTAATAGATTTTTTACACATTTAGCGACGACAAAATCGTCGCTAAATCATTTCATTTAAATTATTTTGGGGGGATTTTTCCCTCTTTGAATTTCGTTAAATTTCGAAATTAATTCCAAACTATTAGCGACGATATAATCGTCGCTAATTGTTTCCCCGCGAACTTAGCGACGAATTTACACATTTAGCGACGATAAAGTCGTCGCTAATTATCTTTGCCGCCAAACTTTAGAAGTTTTGGCACCAAATAATTAGCGACGGAATTATCGTCGCTAAAAGGGTGATTAGCGACGACAAATTAGCGACGATAAAGTCGTCGCTAATACTTCCGTCGCTAAATGTCATATTTCTAGTAGTGGAATGTGAATAATTCTATTTTCCTTCGGTTCGAGAAAGTAGGAAGGCCAAGGTAATGATCCAAGTTCTCAGCCACTTGAACCCCTAGGCTTGCCGCTATCTCCCTCTGTGTGTCCTCATCCACCTGTGAGCCGAACGTGATGCTGGATTTATCGTAATTAACCTTCTGTCCCGAGGCGCCCTCGTAGGCTGAGAGACATCTTTCTATGTTGCGAACATTTTCCATATTGGCTTTGAAGAAGAGCATGCTATCATCCGCGAATAACAGGTGGGAGACTCGAAGGCCTGGATTTCCGAACCTGATCCCCTCAATCACCCTTTCCTCCTCTCTTTTATTTAGCAGCCCGGAGAGGCCCTCTGAGCACAAGAGAAAAAGGAATGGTGATAGTGGGTCTCCCTGCCGGAGTCCACGCTGCGGAGAGACCGAGCCAACTAGTTGGTTATTCAGCGAAAAAGTTAATCTTACCGAGGTTATGCATTTCATCACCTTGGAGACCCACGAATCCGAGAACCCCATTTTCTCCATCACGGCTTTGATAAATCCCCACTCGACTCGGTCATACGCTTTTGCCATATCCAGCTTTAGGGCCGCGTGTCCCCCATTCCCATATAAATTCCGCTTCATCGTGTGTAATCCTTCAAACCTGACCACAATGTTGTCTCCAATTTGTCGACCTTTCACAAAAGCATTCTGGCTAGGCGATATGATAAGTGGCATCAATTCCTTCAGTCTGTCCGTGAGACACTTGGAGACTATCTTGTACAGAACGTTGCATAAACTTATTGGCCGGAAATTCTTCACCATCTTCGGGTTTTTTTATCTTCGGAATAAGAACAATTACCGTTTCATTAAAGGCGTCCACATGCTGATCCGAGTTGAGGATTTCGAGACAGGTGTCGGTGACCTCCTTGCCTACAATATCCCAAATTTTTTGGTAGAAAGCTGCCGGGAACCCATCTCTCCCAGGGGCCTTGAGTGGCTCCATCCCAAAGACAGCTTCCTTCACCTCCCTCGCTGTGAATGGTAGGTTGAGAGCTTTGTTTTCCCTTTCTGTGATTTTTGGCTGGATACAGTTCAAGACTTCGGAGTGGCAACTCTCAGGTCCGCCGGATGCCGAGAACAGGTCCGAAAAATAGTCGTCGATTATCTTCGTCATCCCCTTGATATCCGTTGACCAGCCACCCTCCTCGTCTAGCAGTCCTTTGATGCTGTTCTTCTTTCGTCTTTGAGTCGCTTTACGGTGGAAATATTTCGTGTTCCGGTCTCCATCTCGAAGCCACAGTGCTCTGCTCCTCTGTCTCCAATATCGCTCTTCTTTGCCCATAAGAGCTTCAAGTTGGCGCTCCTCCCTTCTCACAATCTCTGCCGGGGCTCGAGAGTCGCTATCCGTGAGTCTCTCAAGGATCGCTGATTGTCTACTGATGCGACTCCGGAGATCAGAGATCTTTCCTCTCCCCCACTTCCTTAGTTGTTGGCGGCACCTGTTCATCCGATCAAGGATCGGTCTACTGCTATCCATCCCCCAGGTGTCCTGAATCATCTCCCAGAATCCTTGTTCATCACTCCAGGCATCGTCATACCGAAAGCATTTGGCGGGGTTTTTATCCCGGCCATCAGCCCTAACTTCTCCAGAAGGATCGAGGAGGAGTGGTCTATGGTCAGACCCACGGAAGGGTAAGTGAGTGACTTGAGCCAATGGCCACTCAGCCGCCCAACCAGGGCTAGCCAAACATCGATCCAACCGCTCCAAAGTTCGTTCCTTTCCTGAAAGCCTCCGCCATGTAAACTCAGGCCCTGAGAATCCAAGATCCTGAAGGCACAGTCATTCATAACCTGTCGAAAGTCCTCCATCTGTTTCCGAGGACGGTCACCCCCGCCGTTCTTCTCATATGCGTGCACAAGCTCGTTAAAGTTTCCACCAATCATCCACGGTACTGCAGAGATGGAGTTAACCTTCTGAGGAAATCCCATGAGTGGTGACGTAGGTGGGTTTCTGGGTTCCCATAAAAGCCAATGAAACGCCATGTTTTCCCATCTTCTTCAACCATTTTTGCATCAATATGGCATGTAGAGAAACCCATTATACTAACATCACATTCCTCTTTCCACAGAATCGCGAGACCTCCGCTCAAACCTCGTCTTTCAACAACAAACCCGTTAGTATACCCTATGGAAAATTTTAATTTTTCTATTTGAGACCTGGTAGCTTTAGTCTCAGATAGAAAAATAAAACTCGGGGAGTATCTCGATACATAGTCCGAGAGTACCCTCCTCGTCCAAGGGGTGCCAATCCCTTGGACGTTCCACAAGAGTCCTAACATTGTTGTCGGCGGCCTTGCTCCTCAAGGCTCGCCGCTTCCAGTTCCGAAGGGGCCATAGGATCATCAGAGAGACCTGAAAAATCCATGGCCGGGTTGTTGATTGCCGAGATGTTTGTGCTCTTCCCCGCCGCTTGGTTCTTGGAGGTGCCATCGGAGGGGGCGCAGAGGGGGGGACGCTGCCTTTGCTTCTTGACCGTCCTAGCGATCTCTTTCAGTGATGATTTTCGCCCTGTTTTTTGTGTTGCGATTTTTTTGGAGTTAGATCGCAACCCTGCCCAGACTGTCGCTCAGGCTCAGGCCCTTTCGTTGATTTGTTCTGTTTAGTCAAGGATGACTTCATCTTCTGTGCAAGAGAGGAGACTTGCTGCTTTGAGTGCTGGGGGCCCATTTCAGTTTCTTCTGGCCCACTAGCAAAAATAGGGTTGTTGGTGATCTTTAGCTGTACTGGGTCGGGTTGGGCTTGTGGCCCATTGGTGAAATTAATAGCCACGTCATTTATATCCTTCTGCTTCAGATCTTTTAATTTCTCCCCATTATCTATACCCTGGTACTTGTGCAAACCCACATGCGCATGGGTTTGGGAGATCGTTTCCACGTTTGTGGGCGCCTTGGGAGCAACAACCTCATTATTGCTCCTCTTGGAACTCTCCCCCGTCAGTGATTGGCTGTGCATCTCCTCCTGCTCCCCATCGGATCTCTTCGCCTTCCTCGTGGCTGAGTCTGCCACCGAAGACCTGATCGGACTCTCTTCTTCGTCCTTATCCACCGTAGGATCATCCCTACTTTCTCCCCTGACTGGAGATAAGAACTCTCCCGGTTTCCTCTTATCGGCTTTGAGCCAGGTGCCAAAAGCTCTCACCATCTTACCATCATCTTTTCTAATCATGAGCGGTTGGGTTTGGCACATGCGTTTCTCATGCTTAATGGCCCCACAATTGAAGCATATCGACGGCAACCTCTCGTACTGGAACTCCACCCAATGTTTCTTCCCTCCGCTTGGCACGAACCGGCCCGGGCTTAGAGATCTATCCAGTGGTATTGCAGCTCTAAATCTGAAGTAGTTATTGAAAATCGCCTCCTTTGGTTTAGTGAGCTTGAGTTCTGTGATTCTTCCCACCGTGGCTGCAACTTTCGTTGCATTCTTTAGGGTGACCATATCTGGTGGAAGGCCGACTGCACGCACCCAAAGGAAGAGCTCTTCCATCTTCTCTTTTTTCCAATCACCTGACATCGGCCACTTCTTCACCAAAATGATACCTTGAGCGAAACACCAAGGATCTCTGGATATTATGTACTAACTTTCGTCTTTTCTGTTGCACCATAACTGGAAAGACATCTCATGGTCATTGGCTTCTAGAACTTTTAGACGCCACCCTCTGGACAAGCTCCACAACCCCTCTAGGAGGGCTCCCAGAGCTTGCCGTCGGATAGGCTTCTTCAGCACCAGCCTCCCAAGGATTCCTTCATCCGCAAGAGATGTCGCAGATTCCGGCTGCATCTCCCAGTCATCATCATCATCTTCCATACCAAGTAAATTGGTTTGTCTCGTTAGCTCCTCAACGTCTGTATTGTCTACTCGAAGTAGTCTTACTCTGTCGAGCACTTCTCACTGAGGAGTCTCTTAGACCTTACTTGTTTAAAACTACTACACGTTACGATTATGAATTAGCTCGTTGTTTCTGTTAGTAGGAAATTCATGGTTTACCAACCTCTTGCAAATAATATAATGTGATATACGAGGTGTATTTTACATTTTTTAAAATAGAATGAAATCTTTCTTAATGCTCTTCTAGTTCAAACTTTGGGCTAAAACATAATGTAAAGTAACAAAGTAGCTCCACGAGATTGGACGGCTGAGATTTAATAGTGACTTTGAAAAATGGACAAGACAAGAAAAAGAGATAAAAATAAAATTTGTTTGAGAAAAAAAAATTTAGATAAATAAATAAGTCCAGGCAATGCATTATATCTATTATGCACGTGAGATTAATAAAATTATAATTTCTTACAAGTAAAAAAGTTAAGAGGATAACAAGCAAGTGTTGTTCGCAATCCGGTAGGGAGGTCCTCATCAAATCGGTTCTCCAAGCTATCCCAAGCTATGTGGCTAGTTGTTTCCGTTTCCCCAAAGGTCTTATTGATGACATCCATAAAGCTTTGGCTAAATTTTGGTGGGGAGGCTGCGGTGATTCGAGAAAAAATCATTGGTGTAAATGGGAGGAGCTTACTAAGAATAAATTGAGCGGAGGGCTCGGCTTCCGGGACCTCGAAAAATTTAACCAAGCTCTCATTGCCAAGAATGTTTGGAGGCTCCTACGAAGACCCGGCAGCCTTGTTGAGCTTGTGTTTAGAGAGAGCTATTTTCCGGATGGTGACCTTCTCAAAGCCTCGTGCGGTTCTACCGGCTCCTCTATGTGGCGTAGCATGATTTGGGGTAAGAAGATTTTAGAGATGGGTTCGAGATGGAAAATTGGAGATGGTGAATCGGTCCTTGTCGCCAACGATAGATGGATTCCCCATTCTCACCGGTTTTCTTTGGTGGATACCCCGTTCATCCCGGAGGACATGAGGGTTGCGGAACTTATAAATGCTACGATGGGAGGTGGAATGAAGCCTTGGTCCGAGCTATGTTTGGGGAGGAGGACGCCAACGCTATCCTTAGCATCCCGGCGAGTCGTGTTGGAATTGCCGATGGGATTCGTTGGCATTTTTCTAAGGACGGGGAATACTCGGTTCGAAGTGGTTATTGGGTAGCTATGACAGCCTCGCCGTTGGCTGGTCCCTCGGTGTCGTCGGCTTCTTCTACGTGGTGGTCTCACCTTTGGAAACTCTCAATCCCCCCGAAAACGAAACTCTTTGCGTGGAGAGTGTGCAAAGGTTGGATCCCGGTCAAGTCGAAGCTCGAACGACGAAGAATCTCGGAGGACTCTTGCTGCCCCCTTTGCTTGGAGGGACCAGAAACGGTTACGCATGCTATTTGGGGTTGTCGATGGACCCGGAAAGTGTGGAAAATCGCCGGTTTTGGGGATTTGGTCAAAAATCCCCAGGGGCTGGACGCCACGAGCATCTATTTCAACGCCATGGACACTTTGAAGGTACATAACTTTGATTTCTTTGTTGTCTGGACTTGGGAAATATGGAACCATAGGAATCAAGTGTCTACCGGCAAGAAGAAGTGGTGTCCTACGGCGCTTGTGGAATGGACCGGTGATTTCCTTGATAATTATAGAAAAGCCAATGCCGTTCCCGCCCCGGGTATAAGCAGCAACGAACGACCGACGTGGCCACCGCCGGCGTTGGGAATCACCGCTATAAGTGTGGATGCGGCCTTGGACACCACTCGGGGGTGCTTTGGGGCTGGCTGTGTTCTTCGGGACCATCGGGGCACGTCATCTCCTCGGCTATCTCGTGCGACCACCAAGGCTTCCCCCCTACGCTCGCTGAAGCTTCGGCTATCCTCCGGGGACTGTTTGAGGCGAAGGATCTCCGGCTGACTCGGGTGGTGGTCCAATCCGACTGCCTTGAGGTAGTCCGTGTTCTCAAGGGGGGTCACGTCCCCATGACGGAGTTGGGTACAATCATTCATGAAATCAAGGTTTGTAGTCTATTTTTTTTTCTTTTTTTGATGTTATTCACATTCCGCGTTCTTGTAATGTAGTGGCCCATAATTTGGCCCGTTTTGCTCTTCATGTTGACTCGGATGTTCATTGGTTGGGGCTTGTCCCGCCGTGTGCTATGAGCGAAGTTTTAAGTGATCAAAGAGCCGTGATGTAACCACGGTATTCCTCCGCCATGAAGTGAGAGTTTTAATGAATTTTCTCCGTGGTGCCGGCCACGTTTACTAAAAAAAAAGAAAGAAAACAAGCAAGTGTTGTTAATAAAGACTAAGAGCATCACAAACCAGAGTAGAAAGTGGAATGGACGTTAAGTTTATGATTCATTACCTTTTCTTTTTTTGGGAGATTATTTACTATTGATATTCATAATGAAATATGCCGGGATGTGTATGTATATAATACTACTTTTATTTTCAGCAAAAATAATTGAAGCTGAAAGAAGTTTGGGATCTAGTGATTTCTATATCATTACTTTTGGTATAAAAATAAATTTAAACTTAAAAAATGATATAAAAAACCAAAAAAAAAAAAAAAAAAAAAAGTAACAATGAACTTGAAATTCACACGAGTAATTTAATTTGCGAAGGCGAGAAAGAAGGAATCGAATTGAATTGAAGTTATGAAGGCCTTGATTTCCACTGCAAATGCAATTCAATGGAGTCCTCATTCCTCTCTCAAATCCACGGTCAAGCTTCTTCATCGCTCCCGATCTCCTTCTCGCTTCTCGTGCTCTTTCAGGTTGGAAGGTCAAGGTCATGGAAACGCAGACATTTCTCAGGTACAGAATCGCTATATCTTGCTTACTTAATTCCCCTCTAATACCCATTTTTGACCGTTTTCAATTCTTGTTTTTTAAAGTCCATTAATGGGGGGATAATAAACAGGCCGAGATTTGGCAATACTTCAAAGAAGCTCAGCAGAGTAAGTCCCTATGCAAATGGATCCGGAATTTGAGTACTCGATTTTTTTTTTTTTTTTTTTTTTGGGTTGATTAATGGTGGTTTATTTGGTGTTGATGATTAGACATTATGTACTTGAACAAACAACGCGTAAAGGCCGTGGATGAGCTCAACCGAGTCAGTGAAGAGAACCACTCGCTTCGGGAAACTGTAAGCCGGCTTGAGGCCGAGAAAAAGCTAGCTCGTTTCGGGGAAGGTAACTTTTGCTCCGGCCCTCGTTTTTGTTGAATAGAGCTTAGTTTATTAATTCTGTGACTGTTCTATAATTTACAAAAACTTATAAGGTCGGTTTTGAGATATGTATAAAGCTAAATGTATAAGGTAAATTTTCGGGGAATTTTGATTTTTGTGGTGTCTGATGAGTCTCTTCATTTATGTATCGGTTTGATCAAATGATATACAATTTTTTTCTACACTTGGGCAATGTTGTTTGGCTGAATTGAGTCGAGTCTATGTAGAAAGTCAGACGCTGTGTTGGGAATTACTGCTTCGAATAGACTCGCTGGTTCTAACGGGAATGATTGGCAACTCCGAATCGTCCGATTTGAGGAGGCTGATCATGGATTGTAGAGTTGGTCTACACGATGTTTTTTCCGGCGTTCGTGAAGGGAACGATGTCGAGTTTCTAGAAGCACTCCGTCGGTTCTTGGACAGAAGCAAAAGGTACACACATTTTTTTTTTCTAGATGTTTAATTGGATTTCGGACCCGGAGTGTCACATTCTTTTGATCATGAAAGATTCTCTTTGGCATCAAATGATTTTAGAAAGTATCATATTTCATGGATGGAATTTTATAAATTAATGAACTAATATTATTGCCTTGATGAATCGTACGCTAGAATATCTCTTTTCATGCTTTCCTTCCCCGGTTCTATTAATAATTTTTATTTTTATTCTCGACCCAGAAATGCATTCCATGTTGTCCACATATGCACTGAAATGGAACCATTGGTTTCTGTTGGATGTTTGGGATCTTATGTGATGGGATTATCGCGAGCCTTGCAGAGAAAGGGTCATCTCGTGGAGGTTATATTACCCAAGTAATCAACATGATCTAGGATTATTTTATTCTATTTTTGATAGATTTTTTTTTAAAATTTATTCCCAATGACTTTGCACTGGACATAGGTATGAGAGCCTGGACCTAGAAGCAGTTCAAGGGCTGCGTGAAATCGATGCGGATTCTTATTCATACTTTAATGGCCAATTACATGAGAACAGAATTTGGAATGGGTTGGTAGAGCTCATTTTTTTTCTTCTCATGGGACATTGTAAGAAACTATGTTTTAAAACACCTACTTTTTTTTATTTGTTTTGTTTTTTGCAGTGTTGTTAGTGGTATCGGAGTTACTTTAATTGAACCACGGCTTTACTCTTCCTTCTTCAACCGTGAGCTGATATACGGCTACTTGGACGACTTCGAAAGGTTAGAAATAAAACTATTTCGGGTTTATTCTTAGTTCCCCTAAGTCATTGATATTTTTCACGTCGATGATTACAATCATACCAACATTTTAACTTTTTATTGTTAAAATCGCCTTTTATGATTCTCAGATTTTCCTATTTTTCGCGTGCTTCTTTGGATTACATATTGAAATCCGGAAAACGGCCCGATGTATTACACATCCACAATTGGGAGACCGCTATCGCTGGACCACTCTTCTGGGATGTCTTTGAAAAGCAGGTTTACCTTTATTAACACAAATGAAGAACTAACGACTTGGATATCAGTTTTTTAGTACTTGTAACTTTAGATATCAGCTTTAAAAATGTTATGATTAAGCTTGTGAGAAATTGAAATGTTAGATGTGTAAAAGAGTGAAGAGCAGTAGATTAATAGATTGGACGATGAATCCATGAAGAGGTTTTTAGATCCGTTGCTCTCTTTAGTTAAAAAGTTACGGTCTGTGAATGTGATCGGGTTATACAATTACTTGACTAGTTCACATGGAAATGCCAATAAAGACTTTAAGTGAGAATGAGCAACTATTTCTCTAGATCATATTTCAGTTAATAATCCTATATGGAGTTTTAAGTTCATGTAAAGGCTATTTATTTTTAAATGTTTTTTTTATGTCAGATTTTGACGTAAAGCTATTTTATTAGAGAAGCTCTCTCAGTTTTACTTCTGTTCCATATGCGATCTTCAATTCCAACAAATGATCCTTTTAGAAGTGTAATTTTTCTTCGATGATTGTTCGTTCCTTAATTAGTATTTTTTTTGTTTTTTTATTACAGGGACTAGCTAGAAGGTACAAAAATATTGTTCACATGCCAGAACTTAAATCTACAGGCAAGAGCTGTTTCATTTCATGTCCCGCTTCATGTACTCTCATACTTATAGTGTATAGAGAAACCAGAAAAAATAGCATTATGCGGACTTGATCCTCGCAGTCTTCACCGAGCCGATCGTTTGCAAGACAGCGATTAAACTCATCTCGTCAACCTTTTAAAGGTAAAAATCACTTTATTATTATCTTTTTAATATAAAATCTTTGATTATAGTTCCTTGCTAGCTCTCTTATTTATAAGGCCAAAATATGTAGTTTGGCCTGCAAGTTTCATCAGAAAAAGTTCAATTCATGCACCATTTCTATCTTGGGTTAAAACTGTATCAGAGAACACAGTATGCAGAATTTTGAAAACACAGTTGATTGAAACATATATCTCTATATTGACGAGCAATTTCTTTTCCTTCTACAATGGTTCTCACGTTTTTATTTAATTGTTTTTAACGTTATTACATGCCAAGAGTTCTTTAGCTTCGTGTCATGTCTTGAGTTTTCCCGCGTGTATTATAAGTTTTCAGGGTGGAATTGTGTATGCCAATAAAGTGGTGGTAATGTCGTCAATGCATTCGAAAAGCAAGATTATTCAGAGTCTTAGCCATGGCTTGGAATCTACTTTGAATGCTAACAAGTAAGTTTATACATTTAAAGGCCAATCCTTGAATTTAGTCTCAGAATCTTTAGATATATTGGTAAAGTTGTGTTGTACACTGCTGTTGGACGACCAAACACTATTCATAGGAAAAACAAATGATTCTTTTTAGGAAAAATGATTAAAGTGTTAACAAAACCAATAGTTGTTGGACTATTTTACTCAAAATATTTAGTTTCTATATAATCGTGGAAATGTCATTTTATTGCAGAATCACGCCTTTTTTTTGTTCTTCAGAAGATAGATAGGTATATATTAAAATATACCCAATGTTTCAGGGACAAGATTGTTGTTTCTCCTCTTGGATTTGAGAGCTCTACTTGGGATCCTTCCACAGACAACACTCTTCCGGAAAATTACACTGCGGATGACATCACCGGGAAAGCCTCTTGCCAAATCACACTACAACACTACACGGGATTATCTGAAAACACCTCTAATATAGTTGTAAGAATTCTAGTTTATTATTATTATTGTTTAGCCTTTGTTTTTTTTAAGAACGGTTTTACTATTTGATAAATTGAAAACCATATACATCATGTTACATCTTTGGCGATATAATAAAGTCTGAATAAGAAGGGAGACTAGGCATTGTTATCATTAGAAGAAACACTTCTAAATTCGTCTTTTGTTGCTATAAATAAAGCTTTTGAGAACTTCATTTAGATAATATATGTGACTTGTAACAGTTATTTTTACAATATTGAAATTTCTTTTTTTGGTGGGCCACAGTTTTTCTCCGATTTTTGGAGTTCCCCACGCATATTCTTGTTTATAGTTATTGTTTATTTTTTTACTCATCGACGTGTGTTATTGATTCTGTCTTAGGTCGGATGTATTCTCTCCGATGTTTCAGATGTTGATCTGGAAAATCTCAAGGCTGAAATTCAGAATGCTATCATCAGAGGTGTCCAGGTTGTTACACATATTTTCCACGTTGAAAAATGATTCGCATCGCAGCTTAAATTTTTATTTTAAATCAATATCCAAACTTGTGAGAAAAATTAAACTCACTTTTGCTACTGCCCATCTTTTTTTTTTTTTTTTTTTTTTGCATCAAGAGTTACATTTTTTTATAGAAAAAAAAACCTTGATTGGGAACTTTCTAGTACTTCAGTGCACTAGTTGATGCTTTCTTTTTCTTCTGTCAAGTACTTTATTTACATTACATTAGTTTCAGATGCATATTAATTATTGGCCTGATTGTTCTTCTGATGATCACAAAAAGATATGGGCTTTCGTATAATGAGTTGTGACACGTAAAAGCAATTATTTTGTGGCTTTTTCCCTTACGGTTTATCATCATAGGGAATGATAATTTGTCTAAAACAAACAGACGGCTTCAATCTTTCCAAGAAGAGCTTCAGGTACAAGCTGGACAGGCTATTTTTTTTTCCCTAGTAATGAAAGCAAGCTTGATTGAAACATCAAAATGTACCTCATTTTATTTTCATTACCTTTTCATGGGGTTTGTTTATCCAGATTTGTATTTCAAGCTGCATTAATTTCATTCGACTAAAAAATATACACGCAGGATGATAATGTACAAATTTGTCTCCAACATAACGAAGCGCTCTCTCATCTGATCTTTGCGGGATCAGACATTATCTTGTGCCAATCATATCACGACCCTGTTTCTCAAGCTCCGGTGAGTCTCTCTCTCTCTCTCTCATTAGTGATTATAAGGTAGAAACAGAACCATGTGATACTGAGTCTTGTGGCATAAAGTGTTTGCCTAGAGATTTTTATGAAACATGTTGAATTAGACTCTCATAACTTATACCAAGACCCGAAGCAAAACCCGTTTACTAAGCTTGATTCTCTTGTGTAAATGTTTTCCTAGGAACCTTATTTGTCTATATATATTCATTTTTATTTTTAAAACAGTTGAATTGCTTGCAATTTCAATTTTTTTTCGTTTGTGTTGATTATGTAGCTCAAGGCATTGAGATACGGAGCGGCTCCACTGGTAATTAACTCCAGTAAAAGCATATTCCGGTATCTCTCTCTCTCTCTCTCTCACGCGCTCGCGCACGCACACACACACACACATCGAAGACTATAAATTAATAAAATAAAAATGCTTACATAATAAAACTTGATATTTGCTAGAGAGTAAAATAATACGTAATATTCTTAACTATGAGCTAAAAATTGGCCAATTTGTTACATAGTAGACTACCGAGAATATTTAATAAATCAAAATTTTCAAGTAATTATTTTTTATCTTAAAATAAAATAAAATAAAATAAAAAAAGGAAAAAACAGTATAATGAAGAACAATATTTCCATAAAATCAAAAAATTGCAAGACAGTTTGAAAATGAAAAATTAAACTTTAGCCCAGGTCCATAAATTAAACTTTAATATTATATAAATTATATGTCTTATGCCTTTTTTATGAAATTTATAAACAATTAAGCTGCATTAAACTTATTATTTGTTAAATAGCCAATATTATGTTAATTATAATTAATTAGCCACTGATTATAATTAATTAACTTATTATTTTTTTTAAAGTACTTTTTAATTTATTGAACGATTTTAGTTCACTTTAGTGGATCTCCAACCCACTCCATAAAAGAGTGAGAGGTAACAAAATGAAGTTGATATTGCTGCAATTCAACTCTATTTCTCACTCTCCATAATAGAATAGAGTTAACGAATAGTTAAACTCTATTACAATTCAATTCCAAAGCAAGCCAGTAACCAAAGATTGTACAAAATAATGGCATTTTCAAACTAATAACAATTCAAATTGTAGAACAGCATGTAAAAGTTGACTATAAAACAATCAGTTACAATATCATCATTGAGATCATAGTGGATAAATAAATAAATAATATATCACTTGATGCACTATGAAATCACAACCAATATGGTAGTAGTCAATGGTCAAAAAGCTTCAATAATCGCAATAGAATAGGGATCAAACTTCAACTGTGCCCTTAATTATTTATTTCTTATAATTATTAATATAAAGACATCTTTATTATTTTATCGAGGAAAATGATTGAAATGTTAACTACAAATGTTAGCAGATGCTTGGCTAATTCTTTTAGAAGACTTCTCTTGCTAATTTTTAAACTGTTTTTGTACCATTTGCTATTTTTTTTTCCACATTAAATTATCAATACATCGATTCTCATGTTTTTTTAACAGACCTAAATCTGGGAGTATAGCTGGCACGGTGCATTCCTTGTTCACATTAGGAATCTTGTTTGTGTTGAACTTTGTGCACGAACGTGATTTGGGATTTTGAGCTTAATAATATCTTTACGAACATTTATTTCACATATGCATAAAATGGTTATTTTTTTTATTATCATTATATAATTTTATACAACGTCCGGTCCGCCGTCTATAACCGTTACCACAATAAATTTCAAAATAACCATAAAACACATGAAAATTATAATCAAAACAGATCAAATGTAAAAACAAAAAAATCTGGGCGGAACCAATGTAAGTCTACCCATGAATGCATACTTTATAAACTGTAATTACACACCTCTAAAACTAATACTCTACACCATTTTTTTTTATAAAAATTTCCTTTGAAGATTATAAAGTATTTAGAATAGAATTCAAATAAATAGTGAAAAAAACACCATTAGAAATTCAAAAACAGTTAGAAAAAAATATTAATTAAAAATTGAGAGCCATTTCATTAATAAAGAGCAGGAACGTACCCAGTTATTACACCTTCAAGACATAATGAGCATGTGAGTAATTTTTGTTTTCCTTTCGAGAAACAAATTTACACGTACAATTGGCAAGCTCGGATAATAACCTATGGCTATCGTAGATAATCGATAGGAATTTACAGTAATCGATAATATTGGTAATCCCTCTCGGATTCAATCAATCATTAGTAATTGTATATCTCTCGAGCTAAAAACATAGAATCATTGTTTAAGCAATTATTGTATCACTTACGTGTCTCTTAAGTGTTCTTAAGTCCCTGTTTAACGACAACTTGTGGGTTTTAATTAACGGCTCTAATGAGTTACGGTCAACTCTATTGTGAAAGACGTTGGTTCCACGAATTTATTTTATGTTACAATAATCTCACACGATTCACGTACGTGACAAATGTTAGCAGATGCTTAGCTGTTGCTTATACAAGACTTCTATTAGAAAACTATTTTATGTACCTTTTGCTAACACTACAACAAATACGACAACTACAACAAATACGACAATTACCGACGATTTTTTTCGTCGGTAATAACCCTATAATCGTCGCTAAATCTATTTAGCGACGATTATTATCGTCGCTAAATGTCCGTGCCTAAATATATTTAGCGACGATTTATTCGTCGCTAAATATTTACCGACGATATTAGCGACGATAATGTCGTCCCTAAATGTCGTGACGAGAAGTTTTTTTCCATTTTGAAACAGGTAATTAGCGACGACTTTGTCGTCGCTAATTCACGCGCTAAAATTTCCCGCGTGAATTAGCGACGACAAAGTCGTCGCTAATTACTTCTGTGTAATAATATTTAGCGACGACTTTGTCGTCGCTAATTATTATTATTATTATTTTTTTTTTGTCGTTAATTATTTATTTTTTATGGTTTTTTGTTTATGAAATTCTAAAATGAAAAATCAAATAAAAACTAAATTATATTATCCAAATCAAGAAATATATAAAATCCGGTTACGTACGTTTTCGGTTATCGAGAACTATATCTAATAAAACACTAGTCGCGACGTTTGCTTTGTCGTTCCGCCGCTCGTTTCCCCCCTCCTCGACGTGAAACGCTCTTTTGCTGGCGCTGAAGTTCTGCAGGCTGCGGCGTCGGAGTAGACTGACTTGGTCCGCCGGGCGTCGTCTGCTGGCTGGCGTCGGGAGTCATCTGCTGGCCACTCGTCGGAGTGTGAACGCCGGCCGTCGGAGTGTGGACGCCGGCCGTCGGAGTCTGCTGGCTGTGGGATGACGGAGCCAGCTGCGAACTCTGCGAAAATTGGGACATGAACGAGCTAAGGTTGAGGCCGGGCACCTGACTCTGTATTGTCTCGGCGAACGCGGCGAGGGTCGATGTCAACACCTCCTGCGAGATATATCCTGGTTGCGACGTCCCAGCCTCCGAACCGTAGACTTCGGCGACTTCAGCCGCCATCCGTGCTCCCTGTGGCACCAAACGTCCGACGCATGTCAAGTGATCAGTCCGCGAACCCATAATATCGCGGATCGCCTGCTGCTCTAGGACGGAAATATCAACGTCCGCTCCTTGGTGCTCAGCCTCCGCTCGCAACGTGTTGAACCTAGCGACCAGTCGATCCTGATATAATTAAGTAGCTAGTTTATATTAATCGAAAAATAAGAAAAATAAATATAAACTTTCATAACGTGCGGAGGCTTCAGGAGTCAGCCATTCAGACTTGTCGGACTGATGTTGGCGCTTGTAGTTCGCAAACAAGCTCTCGAAAGCGCCTGTCTCGGCGCTCTTCTGCATGTAAACAAAACTTCAAGTGTTAGATAATTTTAACGATTTGATGTATCATATAAACATAAAACTTACGTTCTTCATGCGGTGGGTCGAGAACCCAATCGTCCCCTGTCGAGTCTTCGTCTTCTTCTTCGCGCGATTCGCCTTGTTCTTCGCTTGTATGGCCTGTAATATAAGTAAACGTACACGTAAATAACAAATCGTTTAATAAAAGGGTAAACACATATTTAACTTAAATGATTTGATTACCTTAAACTCATCGCTCGTATATCGTTGTATCAGCGGTTCCATTCGGTGTCGAGCTTAACGGTCCTCGGTTTCAGCGACCGCGCCACCTGTACGCTGCTCTTGCAGTCGATGTCGAACCATGACCGCAAGGTATGCCTCGCGAAGACTCGTCTTCGCGTCTCGAATGATTGCCGCATCGACAATCGCCTTCTTCTTCCCGGTTGCATCACCATCGACTCGAATGTCGTACTTGTCTCGAATCGCTGCTCGGATCTCGGCCTCCTTCGCCGGTCCCACGTTCGCATTCGTCCACCTTGGGACCGTAGGCGAGATCTTGTCTCGGACGACCAACCCGAGCGTGTTCGCGAACGTCGCGAGATCCGGATCCATCTCGTGCTCTGGCTGCAAGAACGACTGAAACTCCTCGTTATAAACGACTTCCTTCACCCCGGGGCGCCGTGCACGCTCAGATCGAAGCCCGACCGTCGGCCCACGCACGGCCGGTTCGATATCCTCGTCTTCTTCTTCGACGCCATCACGTATGGGCGCCGACTAGCAATAATTCGGGAGACGGGCTAAGAAGTCATCCCCGCCTCCGCTGCCTCCAGCTCCTGTAGCCGCAGCCATCTGAAATTCAAAACAAAATTCACGATCCTACCGAAATTTCGGCAGAACCTGCCCTATAAACTTAACAATCCGGCATCAAGCCTTTAACTTTAAAACCTGCATAGAAACATCCTAAAACTAACAATAAATCCAACCTCAGTGGTTCGATTATTAAAATTCATAATCCATCACATTTTTAATCATTTCTAACAACAATTAAATACAATTCCATTTAATTTTACATGTTTTTACATAATTTAACAAATATAAATATTTATAACTAATATTAAAATTTATAACTAATTTAACAAAACTAATTTCAATATATATATATATATATATATATATATATAGAGTTATAAGTTGTACAAAACGAAATTTCAATAAAAATACATTATGTAAATTTTTATAACTATCGTAAATAAGGCTTTGTAGCTAAATAACCAATTATCCTAACATTAATATCGTAATTATCCTCACTTAAATGAGAGAAGTACGGGAAGGCAGTATAGTTTTTTTATGAGATTCGTAAACAACTAGCCACTTGAGGATAGAAGTTTTAAAATAATAGCCCAACTATTAGTTTATTAGGGAAATAGCCCAAATTATTTTGAGTTTCCAAAATTGTCCTTTACCCCCAATTTCGTACGTTTTATTCCTCCAGACCCACCTCTTTTTCTTCTTCTTCGTCTCTGTGGTTCTTCTTCTTCGTCTTCTGTGGAGCGAGTTCTACAAGCCTAGCACACCATTCCCGGACCGTGAAGCTTGAAAATATAATCTCTGCCATGAAGAATCACACTCCGACCAGCGATTTCCTTTTGGACTCTCTCCCCGCCGCCGAGCCTCCGGCGATCAAAGATCCGACGGCGAGTCGACGGGATCGCCCACGCGCCGCCGCTTCGGAGAAGGGGAAATGGCTTCTCCAGGCGTTTTGCCGTCGTTCCCGGTGCCGGAGTCGAGCTCCGCGACGGCGATTGCGTCAAGATCGGCGAGGCGACCTCGATCTTGGCCAAATCTGAGACAGGTATGTTGTTTTTCAAATGGTAAATATTATTTACTATCGAACGGCGATTTGTAAATATTATTTACTATCAAGGTGTTATGATTTGGACAAATTGGAACGAGCCGACGAGTATGTGTAACATTACTGCAGTTATTTTTCTTTTGTTTTGAAATTTTTTTTTCCCTGTGGAAACTAATGTATGATTGGAATTCCAACTACGGTGTGTGGAATTGTGGTTACGTCTTTATTTTCGATTTTATGGGAGTACTTGCATTGCATTGGCTGTTCTTTTTTTCGAATTTAAAATTTATTTAGGCTAATTTCATTTTGCACGTTTTACTATGAAAGATGAAGAGAAGAGATCACACTATAAACGACATTGACTTTCTCGCTTCAAGATGTTGGTTTTTTCAAATGGTAAATATTATTTACTATCGAACGGCGATTTGTAAATATTATTTACTATCGAACGGCGATTTGTAAATAATATTTACTTATCATTTTTATGAATAATCTAACCCAAAATCGTTCGGAGATGACGTCTAGGGTTCAGTTAATAATATTTACTTACAATTTAATGGTTAATCTAACACAAAATTGAGCGGAGATGAGGTCTAGGGTTTCAGTTTGGGTGTTTTATGAGATCGCAAAGAATTGTTAATAATATTAACTAACCAATTTACTTCGTCGGCGCCGGAAGTGGAGAGATTGAAGGATTTGAAATTACCAGAGATTGAAGGTTGAGATACTCACCATTTTTTCTTCGTCGGCTTCGGAAGTGGAGAGATCGTCGGTTTCGTGTTCGCGAATGAGGGTAAAAGAAATTCGTTTGGCGGAGAGGTTTGTTTCGAATGAGGGAATTGTGTTTTGCGCTCTATTATTTGAACTAAGGGTAATATAGGAATATTAAATTGTTTGGTAGTGGATTGGGCTACTTACTTAAATTTTGTGATAGTTGGGCTATAATTTTAATAGAGGGGGTCAATTTGGGCTAGATACCTAGCCGCCCCTTTTTTTATTAGTAGATTATTAAATCGAAATGAAATGAATATTATGTTGAAAGGATATCAAATCTTTCTTAATTTATTAGTAGATTATTATGTTGAAAGTTGTCATATAATCGAAATGAACCGCTCTAAGTCTAATAATTTCATATAGAGTATAATAAAAATATAAATTATGTAAATATAACTAATTAATACTAATTTCAATATTTATAAAATTTATAATAAATATATAATTCATTTATAACTAATTAATTCATTTATAATTTATAAAATTTATAACAAATATATAATTCTAAAAAATATAAATTATGTAAATATAACTAATTAAAATAAATTTATAACTAATATATAACTAAAGTTATATATATATATATATATTAATTCTATAAATAATTAATATATAACTTTATATATATATATAAAGTTATAAAAAAAAAAAAACTTACCGATGTCTGTGGGGAGCGGGGAAGACGGCGGGGAAGCGGGGAGCGCGCGGGAAGGTGTCGGCGGGGAAGCAGCTACGGCGTCGGCGGCGGAGCGGTGGAGTAGTGGCGGAGCGGCGGAGGAGCTGCAACGGGAGAGAGAGAGGTAAGGAGAGAGATGTGAGGAGAGAGAGAGAAGTGAGGAGAGAGAGACTTACCGGGGAGGTAGAGATCGGCGTCGACTGCGTTGGCGGCACACGGCGGAGGAGCCGCACGGCGGAGGAGAGGAGAAACCAGAGAAAAATGGGGATTATTTTAGGGTTTGGGAGCGAATGAGGGAACCAGGTCGCGATCTGGTATTTAAAGACATTTAGCGACGTTAAAATCGTCGCTAATTGATTTCAAATCGTCGCTAAATGAACTTAATTGAACCAGGCATTTAGCGACGATCTATTCGTCGCTAATAGTAAATTTCACACCTTTAGCGATGACCAAATTGTCGCTAAATCATTTCGTTTTAATTAAATGGGAGGGATTTTTCCCTCTTTAAAATTCGTCAAAATTCGAAAACATTTAGCGACGATTATTTCGTCGCTAAATGTATAGCGAAGATAAAAAAAATATCTAGCGACGATAAAATCGTCGCTAATTATTTCCCCGCGAACTTAGCGACGACAAAAAAGAATTAGTGACGATAAAGTCGTCGCTAATTATCTTTGCCGCCAAACTTTAATATTTTTCGCCTAAAAAAATTAGCGACGATAATATCGTCGCTAAAAGGGTGATTAGCGACGATTTATTAGCGACGATAAAGTCGTCGCTAATAGTTTCGTCGCTAAATGTGGTATTTCTTGTAGTGTAACAAATAAAATTTATTCGTATATTAAATTTATCCAGTCTGGTCTAACCTCCTTATCACATGGATCTAACATATAGAAATATTGTCAACTCTAGTTTACGGTATCTCCCTCTCGGAATCAATAATTTTTAATTGTTACGTGTCTCAGGTTAAATTTAAACCACTGTATAAGCCATTATTGCATCCCTTAGATGTCTCTTAATTGTTCTTAAATCCCTATTTAACAATTTGTGAGTTTTTACGGAATCAAATATGTTTGTTTAAGAGGACTTCTCCAACTAAGTTAATAAACTGGTTTTGTTTTGTACAACTTGCTATTTAACATTTAATTATATTGTCTGGTGTAACTTCCTTATCACATGGATCTGAAGATATATGTTCACATTTTTATTTAAACAGATCCAAGCTTGGGAGTAGGGCTGGCCTGGTGCATTATATATTTATTATGTTAGTACTAAGATGGGACATTTTTTATGGCCATATATATGTTAATTAAATTAGCATGTCCTGTCAGTCAGAGGCACTATAAATATGTGTTTCTTGATCTAATACTATTACAAACATAGCGTTGAGAGAGCATTAGAGTGAGTGAGTGAGTTGAGCTGTGAAAAAAGTTTCAAAGTTGAAAGATGGCTGAAGCTGTGGTTTCGCTGCTGATTGAGACTCTGGTTCCCATGGCAATCGATGCAATCGGAAGGGAGATCAAGCTGGTGAAAGGAGTCAAAGAAGATGTCGAAAAACTGAAGACTAGTCTTGAGGACATTCAAGCTGTTCTCGAGGATGCTGAGCAGAAGCAGCTGAATGACGCTGATGTGAAAAGATGGCTTAAGAAGCTCAAGAACGCTTCCGAGGATGTCGAGAACGTTCTGGACGATTGGAGCACGGCTGTTCTCCAGCACGAGATCAAGAAAAAAGAAGGCAAAGCTCTGGAGAATTCTTCTTCTTCTTCTTCAAACAAGGTGTGTTTTCCGGTTTCTTTCTCTTGCTTCTCTTGCACCAAAATCGGTCGCCTCGTTATGCACCGTGATATTGCTCTCAAAATTAAGCAACTTAACGGAGAGTTGGCTAGGATTTCCGAAGAAAAAAATAGGTACAATCTCAACATAAACACTGTTGTTGAGAGGTCTCGGCCACTTGGGACGATCTCCCTTGTCGACGTGACCAAAGTTCATGGTCGAGACGAGGAAAAGAGTCTTTTAGTGAGCAAGTTATTGTGCGAGAGCAGTACCGATGAGGATGATGGGAGATCTTCCCTCCATATCATCCCCATTGTGGGACCGGGGGGTCTCGGAAAAACTACTCTCGTTCAACTTGCTTATAATGATGGGGCAGTTAAGTCCCACTTTGATAAGCGAGCTTGGGTGTGCGTCTCCGATCCTTTCGACGACATCAAGGTCGCGAAAGCGATCGCTGAAGGCCTTGGAAGCTCTACTCAAAGCTTTGAACTGAATGCCGTTGTCAAACGCATTCATGAGTCCATTGAGGGAAAAAGAGTTCTCATTGTCTTGGACGATGTCTGGCTTGAAAACCACAGTAGATGGGAGAGTTTAGGAGAGGTTCTTAGGAAAGGGGGTAGGGGAAGCCGGGTTTTAGTGACCACGAGAAAGCAAGAAGTTGCGAGGATGATGGGAGTGGCCACGAACCAGACAATTAGTCTAGGAAAGTTGAGTGAAGAGCATTGTTGGACGATTTTCAGCCAATTGGCGTTCATGGAGATGAATCCCGAGGAGCGTCAACAATTAGAACCTATCGGTCTGAAAATCGCTGCTAAATCAAGAGGCTCGCCTCTAGTTGCTAAAACTCTTGGAAGTCTTGTGCGGTCTAAAAAGACGATGAGGCAGTGGGAAGACATTTTGCGTAGTCAACTGTGGGAGTCAAAAGATGCTAAAGTTAAGGAGGTTTTTGCTCCTTTTCTGCTAAGTTACTACGACCTTCCACCGCTGGAAAAACGCTGCTTTTTGTTTTGTTCGGTGTTTCCTCAAGACCATGTTATAAAGAGAGATGATCTAATCGAGATGTGGATGTCTCACGGTTACTTAGGCCGAAGTGTAGATTCGTGGGATGTAGGTCGAGATTGTTTCGAGAGTTTGGCTATGCGGTCATTTTTTCAAGATTTCACAGAGGATAGACGTACTGGAGGCGTTGAGTGCAAAATGCATGACATAGTTCATGATTTTGCCCATTTTTTGACGGGCGATGAATACGTTTATATGGAAGTTGATGAATACGAAGACGAAGTAGAAAATAAGGCGGTGGTGGTAGAAGAAAACACTCGTCACTTGACTCTCAAAGGGTGTCTTCCTAATTCATTAGGAAATGCGAACAATTTGCGCACGCTTTTCTTGCTGTCAAATTGGGTCGAAGAAGAGATGTTAGTGTTTTCTCAACTTACATGTCTTCGGACTTTGAGTTTGGAGAATTGCAATTTGGAACGATTATCAGAGGATATTGGTCTATTGAAACACTTGAGATATCTAGACTTATCATGGAATGATGATTTGATAGAATTGCCGAAGAAACTATTCGACCTCTGTAATCTGGAGACCTTGAAACTCAAGGGTTGCGCGGTCTTAAAAACACTACCAGAGTGCATCTCAAAACTAGTCAGCCTAAAACATCTCTACATTGATGGGTGTGTGAGGTTAGAGGGGCTTCCGAAAGGGTTAGGAAAATTAAGTGGTTTGCAAAGTCTAGACATGATAGTGGTGCCCAAGGAGAGGGGATCCTATCTACACATTGGAGATCTAAACACAATGAAACACCTTCAGTTTCGAGGGCTTCTAAGGATCCAAGGGTGTATAAGAAACACAGGGTTGACAGTGGATGATGTCCCGAAGCTGAACCTCAATGGCAAACCGCATGTGCTTGCGTTGGAGTTGGTCTTCAGACTCCGTTCTGAGTTGTTGGAGTTTGTAGATAGCAACAATCACGACACCGAAATCCTGAGTTCCATTCATCCACATCCCAATTTGAAATCTCTGTTCATTGGGAATTACTTGGGTCTCACCGCGTGGCCCGCTTGGATGATGTCTCTTTCCAATCTCACCTGTCTTAGATTAGATGAATTCGTGAATTGCGAGACTTTACCTCCGCTTGGGAAATTGCCTTCACTCAAGGCTCTGACACTGCAGAGGTTCCGCAAGATGTGTTGGGTGGGTGAAGAATTCCTCGGAATCACTGAAGCCGATCGAGAGGTCATTTCATTTCCGAAATTGGAAGAGCTTGGTTTCTACCGCAATCCACAGTGGAGAGTGTGGGAAGGATGTTGCACAAAGACGACAACAAAAATCATGCCATGTCTACGCAAATTGAGCATTGGATTTTGTGGAAGCCTTGAAACACTACCAGAGTTTCTGAAAATGACGCCACTGCAAGAGCTGTCCATTGGATATGAATCCCACACCTTGCAAAGGCAGTGCCAGAAAGAGGTCGGGAAGGAATGGCACAAGATTTCGCATGTCCCCAACATCCTCTTCAATGGTTTGGATTAAAAAACGGAGTGAGAGAACTTTCTGGTAATTTCATTTCCTCCTTTCTTCCAAAAAAAAATTGAGATGTTTGGTATTATCATACAGATTAAACACTTGCATTAGCTTTTTTCCTCTGAAGATTTCAAGATCCAAAAACATAATTTTTCGTCTCTTGTGATTCTCGCAATGATGTTTTGTTTTGAACAAGTGTATTCGATTTTATTTATGTAAGCTTAGTTGATGATCATGATCATAGACCACAGCTGGATTTTCTAATATTTGATTTCCAGGTGACCATCGCTTATGGGGCTTTCAATTTAACTTCTCAAGTTCGAGAACATCGATTGGAACAAGATTAATGAAAAATGGGTATGAGAAGAGTGCTCATTTAAATCAACGTGCAATCAGTTTCCCTTGTTCTATAAGCTAAATCCAATGCTTGATTATTGAAAAAACTTGCAGGAGAACACTACTGGACATGCACCGATGGATTGCAAATAGTCTGATGTTTAATCATGTTATGCGAAAATGCAATCAGTCTCGTACGTACGTTAAAGCCTAGCTTCTTCTTCCTCACTACAATTTTCGGTTCACTCCTTTTCTTCCTTCCCCAATTCTTGAGAAATTCTGAACCGTCTTCCGAGTCTCTGCCATATATGAGCCTAGCCGAGCCTTGCCTTGACTATCTGGTATTTTTCTAATCTTTTTGTTTTGACTCTAATTTTTTACGTTTACCTTCGTTTTGTTTTGGTAACTCTATCATAAATTCACAATCCTCTAATTTCATTGATATATATATATATACATATATATATATAAATAAAAAAATAAAAAATCATCAACCCTTGTGCATCTGGACAAGTCCACTAAGTATAGACTAATTTCTGCTGTTGTAAATGCGGTCTAGCTACCGATGAAGCCTCTCTCAGTTTCTTTAATTTTTGAATGCGCGCTATGTGTTTGAGAATTTGTTGTTAGCATTCAGTTTGATGTACTGTTCTTTTCCATTGTTGTTCTTGATTTGATGTGATTAATTATATCAGATTTCGCCTACAGACACCGATTGGAATTCATTTCGGTGATACTCCTGATTGATTATTAGTAATTATTGATCAGTTGTTTCATAAGATAGTGGTACTAGTACAGAGTAGAGAGTAGTGAAAAAAGCAGAGCTCAATCTTAGCCACAACAAACTCACGCACACCCATTCCAAACCTTCTTCCCTCAGAAAAGGTCTCTCTCTCTCTCTCTCTCTCTCTCTCTCTCTCTCTCTCTCTCTCTCTCTCTCTCTCCTAAAGACTGAAGTTTGATCTTCTTCTTTTATGAGTAAAGTTTGAATCTTGAGATTTTTGGTTGATATATGGTTGGTTTTGGTGTAGAGCTCCGATGGGAAAGAGACTAAAGTCTATAACTTTTTGGACCAAATATTTCGAAACGGGTGTGGGTCAGAAGTACACGCAAGGGTTGAGAAGCTTAAAGATCGACAATCAGGTCCTACTCGATAATTACGCTCAGGGACGGAGTGTCTCCACTGGTTCTTGTCTCAGGGCTCTGCAGATTCGCTCCAAGCGCTCCAAAAAGCACGTCCATGAAACAAACAAGGATAACGGGGCGTTGTATTTTCCCAAGGAGTTTCACAAGTGAGTTCGACAAACTTGTTTTTCAGTTTTGCTCGATCTTTGTTTTTTTTAATTGTTCTCTTTTGTTCCCTTATTAATTATTGGGGTAATATGTGAATCGGACCACAGATACGCATTGTTCTTCCCAAGCATGAACACTTGAAAAATATGATGGCACAACATCTGAAAAAGAATTGGTAAATTCGCATACAAAGTTGTTGCCTTTGGTTTTCCTTGATGTGATCGTAGTTTTGTTGAACTTAACGTAATAGGTTAAATCAGCTTGCTCAACATTTTATGGACATAGACTTGCACGGTGCTCTTCTTTCAGGTAAACCCCTTATGTGTATTTGTCGAAGTAGCTTCTTATTGTTAATATTGTTATTATCATTTTCTTAAACTAAAGCCTAGTCTGTGTGTTTTCAGTTATTGACTGTAAAACTGCTTCTCTCACCGGGGTGAGTGGCATTATGAATGATAAGTTCCAAGGTAAAACTTTTTTTTTTTTGCCTAAATCATAACTCGTTTTTGTTTTATCGCCAAACATTGATGGACTATATTCCAGTTGTGCCCAAGAAGTGTTCCATCTTCGTTTTCCAATTCGACATGTGGAAGGTGACTCTGTTCGGGGACAAGCTCACCTCAAGAAATACCACTAGACTATGACTCGTAGAAGAAATATTTCAGACTTTCAAGCGGATTTTCCTTGGTTCCAAATCCTTTACAGGTCTCTATCTGGGTATCAAATTGACAATCTAAGTTACTTATGAGCCTGGTAACAACCATCTTTCAACTGTACTTAACATCGATGGCTGCGATTGGAACGAGACAAATGAAAATTGGGTATGGTTCTAACAGTGACTCATTAATTAACTAAACTTGCAATCAGTTTCCCTTATCGTTAAAAGCCAAATCCAATTTGTGTTTATTGAAATTACTTGCAGAAGAACAGTGATGAACATGCAATGATGGAATGCAAATAGTCCGAGTTTTATTTTGTAAAGAGAACGCAAGAGTTTTAAGCTTGTAATCTTTCTCAATTGTTGATTCCGATGGATCAGTCGGGGCTGGCGTGTTGGTCTGCGTGTGGTCCCACTGGTCTACGGCTTTTTTGTATTTAAGGTCCCTCTTTCTATTTGTAAGAAAAAGTCGAAACTCACTTTCTTCTTGTGAGGAGTTTAAAGTGTTTCCCAACAGAACTTGTCAAGGGAAGAAGATATTGCCTCTATGCGTTGTCGTGGGAATCTCTTCTATTTCATTTTAGCCTTGGCTCCTCAAAGGCTTTTGCCTCTGTATAAATATAAGTTTTGTTTCTTCAAACTCACCTCAAGAAATACGACCGGACTATGACTCGTTGTAGAAATATTTCGTACTTTCAATCAGGTTTTCCTTGGTTCCATATCATTTACAGGTCTCTCAGTGGCCAGAATCTGTTTTAACTAAGCTTCCTAGACTGAAGTGCGATACATGAATGACTCCCAGACTAAACCTCAAAGTGCATTAAAGGCACAAAATATTAACCAACACTATAGTATGCTTATTTATTACTACACACAACACAGGTAATCATTATGCTCCTTCTGTTTTGTGGGAGCAGATATTGGCAGATATGCCGTCTAATGATGACCACCAGTGGCGGAGCCAGAAATTTCTATGAGTGAGGGCAAATTTGAAAAAAAAAATCAGGGGGCAAATTTGAAAACATTATATAAATTAGGGCTAAAATTATAAGGTAAAAATTGCAATTTTAAAAAGAATAATTAGACAGACTAGCCAAATTCAAACGTTGATATTGCATATTAGCCAATGTTTATATGTATTTTGAGAAATAGCCAATCGATAACGTGGTATTTCAGTCAATATTTTTGCTTCCAGTTTTGCCATTTTTTAATATTTATTTTTTAAACAAAAAATATAATTAAAGAAAATAAAATTGATTGCTAACGTATTATGCGTTAATTGCCAAGATATTCTTATTTGAGAACTATAGGAAACTGCATTGGAGTAGATACATGCATGAATTAAAAGTTATTTCTACTTGCCACAAATGTATTAAATTAATTTTGTTATTTACTATAAGAAATATATTATAATTTTTCGCTTAGTAACTTTGCAAAGATTTATATGTGGGAACCTGCTCAGCGATAGTACATGCACGGATAAATTTGAATAGACCAAATAAATAAGGCACACGGCGATGAGATTTACATAAACTATCTAAAATATAGTGTAACAATATTAATTTCAAAATATTTGTTCTCTCTCTCTCTCCATAAGATTGCAAATCTCCTCGAGGGCGATGAAGGCGTGAGAGGAGTGCGGCTATGTAGGCATGGACGAGCTTCTCGCGGCGATCGGCTTTAGCAGCTCGAGGAAGCCATGTCCGGCGCCGCCAATGTGAGGTTCCACTTCTGCCTACCCCTCGGCGTCGTCGCCGTCGTCCATGGCTTCACCGGAGAATCCTCCTGGCTGATCCAGCTCACCGCCGTCTTCCTCGCCGAGTCAGGCTTCGCCGTCTGTGCCATCGACCACCAGGGCCACGGCTTCTCTGATGGCCTCGTCACGCACATCCCCGTCGTCGACGACTGTATAACCTTTTTCACCGAATTCCGATCCCGATTCTCCTCACTCTCGGGCCACGGCGCCTTCTCTGACGGCCTCGTCCAAACCTTCTCTCTCTCTCTCTCTCTCTCAAGACTAGACTTAGAATCGTCATCAGACATATGTTGAGCATCGTAGCAGTGGAGGATCAAGGCGCGTTGTCTAGGGACCTCAAAATCTCTCTTTTGGAAATCAGTAGTTTATGTTTTAAATCGAAATATCACTTCTTTTGCTGTTTTTTTTTTTTGTTGGTTTGACTATTAACTACATTCCATGTTGTCAACAAAATTAGTTTTTGGTTTTTCTTTTATGTCACAGGAAAATTCTTAGAGGGCACACGAAAACTTTTTATTAAGAGGAAGTTGTGAAATCAACAGTTACAACATTGAGAATACTAGAAGAAGAAAAAAGGTTATATGAAACAAATAGTTATAGCTAAAAGAAAAACCGTCTCACGCTAGAATATGAGTAGCATAAGACTCTTTAAAGGTTGTGGCATATTGGTGCCACCATTTCATAGAACGACAAAAATGACATCGTTAGTGCACATGATATCTCGGGTCGTCTCTTGCAACATCGTGTGCGCTTTTGATCCATAAACAACATACTATTTTCAATTTATTGATCGTTTTTAGTTTATGTGGTCCTTGAGTGTTTGATGCATTTTAGTCTCTAAGATTTGGCTTATTGGCGTAAATAGTCTATGAATTTTTTTTATTGTGCTACTTAGTTTCTAATATATTTGTTAGAGCATTTTAGTCCTTGACGCTCTTATTGTCCAAGAAATTTTATTTTTTGAATAAAAATTTAACACTTTAACTACTTATAGCATTTAATTTATTAATTAGAATAACTTTAGTTTTGTAAAATAAACTAATGAACTTATACTATGAACATCCTAAAAAGACTTAACAATTAAAGCTTTTTAGATCATTATTTTATCTAAATTATACTTTTTAAATTTAATTTTAGTTTTTATATGTGTTTAAAGATGCTCAGGTGTTGAATTATATTTTTTAAATGAATTTGTTTCGAAAAGACTAAAAAAAAAAGCTACTAAATCGTTAGAGACCAAAATGCTCTAAATAAATATTTAAGGACCGAAACAGCATAATCATTAAAGTTAAAAGACCATTAACGCTAAAAACCCCTAAATAATTTTAAGAAGTAAAGTGGTCCTAAACTGTTTTGCAGGATTAGTCCCTCCTGTCCCGAGAATTGTTTTAGGCAAAATTAGTCTATTCCCCAAATTTGTTTCCGAAAAGAAGAACGTGTGAGAAAGAGCCTAGATTTCACGAAGATCGAGGCTCGCCGGAGATTCACCGGTGGCCTCTCTCACTTCGTCAGAGAGTGACGGTAACGCTCTTCTGATATTCACTCTCATAATCTTTAATGCACCAAAGCTTTCTCGCCTTAAGGTTTAGATAGCACACCATGTGTTTGCGAATATAACAACCGTAATAATCAAATGCGTTTCATTTTCACTTGATGTTGGTTCGTTTATAGCTATATATTGAAAATTGTTAGCTTTAGAGAGTAATTGACAAAGGGATTGAATTGTGTGAGGAGAATTCTCATTACTTTGATCGTAACGATCTTTACACTATATACTCAGATGCAACTGAGATTCGTCTAACTGATTACAAAACAGAATTGCCTACGTGGCATAACAGAATTGCCTCTGTGGCTTAACACACACATAAATAAGCTAGCGTGCACTACACGCTTAGCTTTATACTCTAACACTTCCCCTCAAACCCAGCGCACTAGAGTCCGCAACTCGAAGCTGGTCTCGCCATTCCACAAACGCTTTGCTTGAAACTGCCTTGGTCATCACGTCAGCAAGCTGTTCTGAGGCAGGTACATGGTGGACATCAATTTCCTTTGCCTGGACTTTCTCGCGGACAAAATACAAGTCTAGCTCAATATGCTTCGTGCGTTGGTGTTGAACTGGATTAGCTGCCAGTAGGACAGTACTTTGGTTATCGCACCAAATCACTGGAGGTTTTTGAACTGGGACTGTAAGTTCTGTCAGCAAGGACTTCAGCCATGTTATCTCCGCGACTGTGGTGGCTAGGCTGCGATATTCCGCTTCAGTGCCTGAGCGGGACACCGTTGGCTGCTTCTTAGATTGCCAAGTCACAAGGTTGTTCCCAAGAAACACACACATTCCTGACGTTGACCGTCTGTCATCAGGATCTGAGGCCCAGTTAGCATCACATAATCCCGTCAGTTCTGTCAGTTTGAGGCTGCTGTTTGGACGAAGTAGTAGGCCATGATTTGGTGTTCCTTTGAGATAGCGTAAAATACGTTTGACAGCTTTCCAGTGCTCTTCTGTTGGGGATTGCATAAACTGGCATACTTTGTTGATTGAGTAAGAGATTTCTGGACGAGTGATTGTAGCATATTGCAGAGCTCCCACTACTTGACGATAGAGTTGTTGATCCCCAAGTAGTGCTTCCAAACTTGCTTAGTTTTATGCCACTTGCCATTGGTGTATGCATGCCTTTGGCTGTGGACATCTTGGATTTTCGTAGGAGATCTGTTATGTACTTTCCTTGTGATAAGTGCAGGCCAGCCTTTGTGTGTGTGGCTTCAATTCCCAAGAAGTAATGTAGTTCACCAAGGTCTTTAAGGGCAAATGAAGCATTCAGAGACTGAATGAGTTGGTTGATCTGACCTGTGTCATTCCCAGTGACCAGGATGTCATCAACATAGACCAATATGAATATCACTAACTCGCCTCTGAATTTGACAAATAGAGAGTGATCAGACTTTGCGCTGGTGAAGCCAAACGAGAGCAGAGTATGGTGTAGTGTATCAAACCAAGCTCTTGGAGCTTGTTTTAAGTCGTATAGCGCTTTATGTAGCCTGCAGACTTTTCCTTCTTGTCCTCTCATCTCAAAGCCTTGTGGCTGTTGCATGTACACTTCTTCTGAGATGGAGCCATTTAAGAACGCGTTATTAACATCCAGCTGAGAGACTCGCCACCCACGTGATACTGCAATTGTCAGCACAACTCGAACTGTTGTTGGCTTGATGACAGGGCTGAAGGTTTCTCCAAAATCAAAGCCTGGCATTTGATGAATCCCCTTGGCTACCAGTCGAGCTTTCAGTCTGTTGAGAGTCCCATATGAGTTTTCCTTGACTCTGAAAACCCATTTACAGCCTATTGGGGACCTGTTGGGTGGGAGGTCTACCAGTGACCACGTTCCATTTTGTATGAGAGCATTGAACTCGCATTGCATAGCCTTGTTCCAGGCTACATCCTTGAGAGCATCATCAGCTGTGTCCGGCTCATGTATGGTGGTGAGGAAGGCTTTTGGTTTGTGAATCCCATGTTTGGCTCGTGTGATCATAGGATGAGTGTTTGTGACTTGAGGTATGGGTTGTGGGGTTGGTTGGGAGTAGGTAACTATGTCAGTACATGTGTTTCTGGTTTCAGGTTGACTTAGTGTATGTTCTGATGATTGGGTTATGGGTGTTTGTGGTTGGCTTGGTTCACTGTTTGTGGTCATTTGAGGTGTGGGAGATATGAAGTGGGGAGTTGGGTGGTTTTGGAGTGGTAGGATTGGGATAGAGGAGGTGGTGGGTTCGGTTGAGTGGTCGGCAGGGCTTTGATTGAGAAACAGTTTTTCATATGGAAATACTGTTTCATTGAAGATAACATTGCGTGAAATTATGACTTTTCCTGATGAGCTGAGACATTTGTACCCTTTGTGATTGATGCTATATCCCAAGAAGACATGAGACTGAGACCTGAACTCTAGCTTGTGATGATTAAAGGGTCTGAGGTTAGGATAACACTCACAGCCAAAGACCTTCAAAGTAGTATAGTCTGGTGCAGCCTTGAACAGAACTTCAAGAGGACATTGTCCTTGTAGAACTGGTGTTGGGAGCCTGTTGTGTAGATAGACAGCAGTCCTGTAAGCCTCATCCCAGAGTAACAGTGGCATTGAAGCATGAGCAAGGAGAGTGAGGCCATTTTCAACTATCTGCCTGTTTTTTCTCTCAGCCAGACCATTCTGTTGATGTGAATGAGGACATGAGACTCGATGTTGAATGCCATGCTCTGTGATGAATGAAGTGAAGGCACGATACTCTCCACCCCAGTCTGACTGGATAGCCTTTATTTTGTGGCCAAGCTGAAGTTCTACACGAGCTTTGTACTGAAGAAAAGCACTGAAGGCCTCAGATTTGTTGTGAAGCAGATAGATCCAAGTGAACCTGGAATAGTGGTCCACAAAATGGATGTAGTACTTGTAGCCATTCTTTGATGTCATAGGGGCAGGGCCCCACAAATCTGAGTGAACCAGCTCCAATAGTGTAGTATACATACTTTCAGAGGACACATGTGGAAAGTTATGTATTTTACCCTTGCAACAAGCAGTACAAAAGGTAATATCAGCTTTATTTATGCCAGAATTGAGTTTGTTACAGCTTGCCAGGACACTCTTTACAACATTGATAGATGGATGTCCTAATCTATCATGCCACAGTGAGAGTGTTTGACTGTCTTTAGACGTCATTTGGCTAGCTGTGGAACTCTGAACTTGAGCTTGTGCTTGAGACGCCAGATTAGCTGATTGACATTGTGTAGGGGTAGGCTTGAGGTCATTGGGATTGAACGCATAGAGGCCATTGCATAGCTTCCCCTCAAGCAGAACTGTTCTTGTTCCGTGATCCTTAACACAACATGAATGAGGATGAAACTCAAAGAACACAGAGTTATCCTTGGTAAACTTTGACACACTCATCAAGTTTTTAGTTATTTTAGGAACATGTAGAATGTCCTGTAATATGAGGCATTTATCCAGTTTTGAGCTTTGAAAACTAGACTGTCCAACATTTGAAATTGACAAGGCCATACCATTACCAACCAGGACTTTGTCTGAGCCATTGTAGCTGGACTGAGATGTCAGGTTGTTGGAGTCTGGAGTGATGTGTGCTGTGGCTCCTGAGTCCGGATACCACATTGGATCATATGTAGTCTCTGGTGTGGTGAGATAAGTCTGGTGATGTGGCAGGGTTGAGTAATCACCTCCATTGTTGTAGTGACCATGTTGGTTACCATAGCTGTTGTGGCTGGTGTAGTTACCATCATAAACTTAAGTGAAGTGAGCTTGTGGAGGAGCAGAGGGTCTGAATTGTTGTTGTGGTGGTCCTGAGAAAGCTTGATCGAATCTATGGAAGCACTTGAAGGCAGGATGGCCTAGACGACCACAAATCTGACATAAAGGACGGTTGTTGTTGTTGTAGCGACCTCCACGGCCACGACCATTGCGACCTCCACGACTTCCATTGTTGTTGTGCCTTCCTCCGTTGTTGCTGAGATTTTGACTGCGTTGATTGCTGTTGTGGCCTTGACTGGTTGAATCTGATTGAACAGAGGTGAGATTGGCCGAATGACTGGCCTGACTTCGCTTTTCCACTCGTTTTTCTTGCGACAGAAGGAGTGACTCAATTTCAGCAACTGTGTATGGTTCAACTCGTGTTTCAATGGATGTGATAAAGGAATCATATTCAGCGCCGAGTCCATCGAAGATTGCTCCAATGTGTGCATCGACCGTGACAGTATGACCTACTGATCCAAGCAGATCTACCAGATTCTTGATTTTGAGAAGGTATTCATTCATTGAGAGTGAATCCTTTTTGGTGCTTTCCAGATCGCCTTTCAACTGTTTGATTTTAGTCCTCGTTTGAACTGTAAAATATTGTTGCAGCGTAGTCCAAATTTTGTTCGACTCATCGCATCCGATCATGCGTGTGAGAAGACTCTCAGTCATGGACGAAAGAAGCCAAGACATGAGGAGCTGATCTTGTCTCTCCCAATCGAGAAAAGTTTGACTGATCTGACCTGATTTCTCATCGGCGAGTGAGAGAAACTTTGCTGGTTTGGACGTCTCCGTGAGAAAAGATTGGAGATTGTGACCACGAATCGCTGCTGAAACTTGATGATTCCACAGAAGATAGTTGTCGTTGGAGAGCTTGATCGACAAAGAGTGTGAGAACACCACTGGTCCGGATTTCGCCGCCATTGAAGACGAAGCTCCGCCGAGAATTGGTGATGATTCGATTTCCGGAGAATCTCCGAGCTCTGATACCATATTAGCTTTAGAGAGTAATTGACAAAGGGATTGAATTGTGTGAGGAGAATTCTCATTACTTTGATCGTAACGATCTTTACACTATATACTCAGATGCAACTGAGATTCGTCTAACTGATTACAAAACAGAATTGCCTACGTGGCATAACAGAATTGCCTACGTGGCTTAACACACACATAAATAAGCTAGCGTGCACTACACGCTTAGCTTTGTACTCTAACAAAAATTATATATATATTGAATATTCAGTTACATGCATTTTTTTTAATGTTACTCTGTTTTCCTAGTAGGCATTTTTTTTTGCTAGTTGTTTGTCTTTGAATTCATCTCCGTTTTCTTCTTTTCAATTCGGGTTTGTGAAGACTCTAACAGGCAGCTAAGGAGAGTTGAAGAAATTCAAGACCTTGCTCGGCCCAACCACACAAGAGTGATGAAACAACTCAAATTTATGGCATGTCCCTAACAGATCTTCCTTCAACCCTACTCATCGAGATATTTCTGAAACTTCTGACGAAGAGCATCGTTCTCTAATCTCAAGTCGTGGATTCGTCAAGATCTACTCGGCACAAGCAAAGGATTGCACGTTGATCCGCGACATTGACCAATCCAAATTCTCGAGAAGCTTTTACTTGCTAGAGGACGAGGATCACGTGTCGGGTTATTGCCGATGCAATGCCCGCAAAAACGACGAAAAGTGCGAACATTGCGAAGTCAGCGCACCGGTGGATATTTCCGAATCAAAACTTTCGGACTATTGGTCTTCTTTTAAACCATAGAATTTTCAGCTGTTATACGTAAACAAAGAAGCGGTGGTGATGTTCAATCATCTTAACGGGTACAAATTTATTTACTATGATCGGTTAAAAGGCCCGAGATTCAAATGGCTCAGTTTCAGTGGCTGTACATCAGACTCAGGTGTTACACTTTAAGCTGTTGTTTACACTCCAAGCTTCATTCCCCTCAAGGATTTTGTGGGGCCGGGAAAAGTTGAAGTTCTTAATATCAATTCAAGGTATGGAATTTTTTTTTTCTATACACTTATTGCATATGTGACTTGCATTGCTGTTTATCATATTGGTATTTGATGATCGTTTTGAAACTTTTAATTTTACCTGCCACTAATAAATTATTTCATTTCTCTATTATACAATCTGTAATGCACGGGATGAAATTCGTTTATTTATTTATTTTTTTTATTATTGATATTTGTAGAATAAGCTTTGTAAAGTTGTAATTATATTTTTTTTTCTATTATTTATTTATTGCTTTCTCTGATCTCCGATTTTTTCATAATGATAATGTCACGAAATCATCAGGCAAACAGGCCTCCATTGAAGCAAAATCTGTCACGACATAGATCTGGATCTCCCGTTGAGCAGCCAAAGAAAAAGCCGAAGCGACGGTACTGTGACGGGGAAGACGAGGGCGAAAATGCCATTAGTATGATCAGACAGATGTTCCGGTAAAACTTCGAGTTCTTCACTACTGTGGTCGGTCGTTTATTTTATTCTCATGGGACATTGTAAGAAACTATGTTTTAAACACCTACTTTTTTTTATTTGCTTTGTTTTTTGCAGTGTTGTTAGTGGTATCGGAGTTACTTTAATTGAACCACGGCTTTACTCTTCCTTCTTCAACCGTGAGCTGATATACGGCTACTCGGACGACTTCGAACGGTTAGAAATAAAACTATTTCGGGTTTATTCTTAGTTCCCCTAAGTCATTGATATTTTTCACGTCGATGATCATAATCATACCAACATTTTAACTTTTTATTTTTAAAATCGCCTTTTATGATTCTCAGATTTTCCTATTTTTCGCGTGCTTCTTTGGATTACATATTGAAATCCGGAAAACGGCCCGATGTATTACACATCCACAATTGGGAGACCGCTATTGCTGGACCACTCACTAGGACAAAAAACGTTATCCGGTGCGACGAATGTCGCACCTAAAGCTTCAAATGTCGCACCTAAAAGTTTATTAGGTGCGACACTAGGTGCGACATAGTCGCACCGGATAACCCGTCGCAGAAGGTATTCGGTGCGACATGTCGCACCGAATAAGTACACCTTTAGGTGCGACATGTCGCACCTAAAGCCCAAGCTATTTTCATGCCGAATTTAATAACATTGGCGGGTAAATTCATATCGGGTGCGACAGTGTCGCACCTAATGCCATTCCCGCCATATTATTAGGTGCGACATTGTCGCACCTAATGTCGTTTTTAAATTAAAAAAAATAAAAAATGAAAAAAGTAAATTAAAATTAATTTAAAATTAATTAAAAAAATTCTAAATGAATTAGAAATAATATTCTGAAAATAGAATTCTTAATTAAAAATACAAATTCTTTCCAAAAAAAGCGAAAAAAATGAATTCCTAATTTTTTTTCCTATAAAACTTATCGATAGTAGAATTTCCTCTACCGAATAAGTTACCAGAACTTCGAGAACCGCTTCCGCGTCCTCGTCCACCGCTGCCTGACGCGCTGCCGCTCGTTCCGCCGCTTCCGTAAGGACGGTCTCGCAAGTAATCCATAAAACCAGGCGTAGAACCCAGCGTGGAACCTGGCGTCTGCTGATCCGTCCCACCTGGTTGCGATGCAGGCGGAGGTTGAGGAGTCGTGGGAGGCTGGTTGTGCTGCTGGCTGAGGAAGGCGATCCGTTGCCGCATCACTTGCAGCTCGGCTTGTTGGGCATCCATCTGAGCTCGCATCTCGGCAACCAATGGATCGGTCTGAGATGACGAACTTGACGAGCCTCCATCTAGCGTTTGGGCAACACCCAACGATGACCTTGGGATCGAAGGCCCTAAACCGACTTCCCAGTCTCTGCGCACTCCCAAAACATCGCGCATCGCGTACATCTCCGCATCTTCTTGGGAGATCACGACGTTTTGCTCCTCCGCTTGCAGCAAAATATCTATCGTCTGGGCGGTGACTTGATCCTTCAAAATAAAACCACAAAAAACTTATCAGATAAGAAGAAATAAAGTAATTAAATATAGTAAATAAAAAAAATTAACTTACGTATTGCGTCTTCGCGAAGTCCGTCGTCCACGATCCCTTAGCGTCATGGTGTTTTTGTGACCATATCGCTAAAGCCGAGCCTATACTCCCATCTTCCTTTCGCTGTAATTTTTCAACATTAAAATATGAATCACATGTATATTGCATATTAATATTAAGAGACTTACGTTCCTCGAGCGATGACCAAAAAAACTAAGCGACCCTTGTCTCGCCTTCGTCTTCTTCATCTTCGAATTTTCCCGGTTGCGGAGAGATTTCGCCAGCAAGACATAAATTCGTTAAGTTTAATTTTAAGAAATTCGAATAACCATCGGAAGTTCAACTCATACCTTATGCTCCGGCGAGTCGAACGTCTCTACTGCTTTCAACCAGGCTTCCTTGTTGTAGCCTTCGGGAGTTTCATTTTTAGCGAGATCCTTACTCCCACAAAATGTCTTGAAGAAGAGCTGCGACAACCTCGACTTCTGGCCACGGCGCATCGCGAATGATAGCCATATCAATCTCGTTGCGAATAGGATCTGCAGGCACAAGCTCGCCACTCTCGGGATGTTCATAAACGAAGTTATACTCGTTATGAATCGAGTTCATAAGAGCTGCCACACTCTGCGCAGGCACATGATTCCAGTCTGGGAGATCGACTGGAATGGTACTCTTGATCAGGTTTCCTAATCGGTTTTGGAACGTCCCGATCAACGGATTTTGCTCCCTGACGTCTTGGTAGAACGCATGCGCAGTCTGATCGTAGCGAACTGTGTTCGCTCCAGGGGTCCCAACACGAGCTCTCGCAGAAACGACGCCAGTCGTTGGTCCCCGCTTCTTCCTCGGCATCTTGCATTGCTTCGATATCAGAATCTGCGGTTCCCGCTTCAGAGTTATTTTGTATAAGTTCCAAATGCTCACTGTTAACATTACATAATTAGATGTAAATCAATGAGCTAGATAATGTACATACTTAAATAAAAGATTCTCTTACATCAAACACGGATCGATTTCTGGACAATTGGTAAAAATGTACCACTCCGCCTTCTCTTTTTGGTCATCATCTAAAACTATCGGCTTCATCATCCCGTAAGGCACACAGTTTTCAGACCGAAAAACACTAAGTTCTCGCATTTGAACTACGTCGACAGTTTTCTTATCTTCGAGATACCTTGCAACAAATGTCAATGCCTCTTCAACAACATACGCTTCCGCAATAGAGCCTTCGGGTCTAGCTCTATTTCTGACAAATTGTTTTAACGTTCTAAGGTATCTCTCAATTGGGTACATCCATCGCATATGTACCGGTCCGCCACACAATGCTTCATCTGGTAGATGAATTGCCACGTGAACCATGATCGTGAAAAAAGCTAGCGGAAATATCATCTCAAGCTTACACAATATCTCAATGATTGAATCTTGCGCTTTTTCGAGATCGTCCACTCGCAGGGTTCTAGAACTGATCAACTTGAAAAAGTTGGAGAGCTCGGAGATCGTCTCTTGTATCGGTTTTGGCACAAAAGGGCGAATACCTTCAGCCAACAGCCTCTGCAGGATCACGTGACAATCGTGCAAATTCAAACCTGTGAGCTTCCCGTCAGCAGTTACATTTTTCTTCAAATTTCCAGCGAGTCCGTCTGGGAATTTAACAAATTGGAGGAACTCGGTAAAACGGTGTCTCTGCCCAAGCGTTAACGTGTACGCTGCTGGCGGTTTGTACCACCCATTCCTTTGTTGTCTCAAGTGCAGAGAAGACTTGATTTTCAAGTCCAATCTCGACTTCTCCGTATCGTAGTTCTTCTTTTCCAAGCTGAGCATCGTCCCGAGAAGATTCTCGCACACGTTCTTCTCTATATGCATGACGTCCATGTTGTGCTTCAACTCCAATTCTGACCAGTAAGACCACTTATAGAAGATGCTCTTTTTGGTCCAATTCAATTCGCACTCAGCACGTTTTCGTTTACCGATATTTTTGCCGGTTGTCGTGGAAGAAACACTAGTCAACTGATCGAGTATGTCTTGCGCAGTCAACTTGACAGGTTTCTGGCGCTTCTCGTGACGATTTACGTAGTTATGAGACTATAGTAATTGTGATTGTTCGATATGAATTGAGATTCTTATTGCTCCCGTTAAGTCAATTGGTATACTATTGACTATATGTTATCATACGTGAATTGATATTTATACGAATATACTGTATTTATTACATGATGTTTTCTAATATCAATTTTATGTTTATAATTATAATTTTATGTTTATAGTTATAAATTTATAATTTTACATATATAATATTAATCGTGTTTAAATGGCTCGTAATCGTGCTATTACTCGTAATCGTATTAATTGGATCATATTCGTGTGGGTCGTAATCGTGTTTCGTGTCGATCATTTAATAATCGTGTTAATCGGATTTTTATCGTGTTACCGTAATCGTGTCGTTTTGAACCATTATGTAATCGTGTTAGCATGTTCGATCCAATTAAGAACCGACCCATTCATTATGATTCAAATCCGCTTTAAATTGTGTCGTAACCGTTTCGTGTTTCGTGTCCGGATCAAATTGCCACCCCTAATAAAAACGCATGAAATAGAAGGAGCGAGCATAACACATGTGTCGTTAATAACAATTGATATATATGTAAACAATTAGTACAAGATCGTTGTCGGAGAAGAAAGGTAGTCGTCACAGGAGGTTGGCACCGGCGCTGAGGTTGGCACGTGGAGTGAGCCGGAGTCGCGGTGGACCTGAGAGGGTTAGTTCGAATATTTCTTGTTATTTCTGGTAGCTTGGCTTGTGGAATCTGGTTTTGGGGATTGAGAGTTCGTAATTCTGTGTTTGGATTGTAATTCTTGAGACTGATAATTAGAGCAAATCGGTTATTAATAATATAGTTGATACTGACGAAGCAGTATAAATCCGTTCTTTAATATTTCTGTCATTTCATTTTTCTTGGTTGCAAACTGTGCTTGAATTACTCTAGCAAACATTGAATCTGAAACAAAAAATTATAAAACAAGGACATAAAGTCCCAACAAAACTAACGGCAAGAACATGTACGATCGTTTTTAGCCAATTCAACCACACATAAGGTCAATTTGATCTTATCTTCGTAGATAATAACCGTTGTGCGCATTAAATGGATACCAACTTTTCAATGCAAATTGTGCAGTCAAACAAAATAAGAATGAAATAGCAAATTGAAAAGCAAAAACAACGCACGAGAAAAACAAGGGGAAATCAACAACCTCTGCTGTGTCCGAGGAGTAGGTGACCAGTCATGTGCCAACTCTCTGAGCCGCAAGAATGTGCATGAGGACAAGAAGGAGTGTGTTCTTCACTGGTTCCCAGTTGCATGTTCCAAGCTGCGTGTGGGTCCTCAGTTTTGTAACGTGTCCAAGACGCAGTCGAACATTCATATCTACTATGTGTGATACGCTTGAAATCCTGCGTATCCTCGTTCTTTTTCATGTCTGTGCTATCGATGTCGATGGTGAATATATCTCCGTAAGGCCTCACAGAATGAACGAAGAGAGGCAGAGACACCGGATCACAAGAAACCGCGGCCAGATCGGCTGTGACGACGATGCTGTCTCCGTTTGGGCTGAAGAACGGATGGTTGATGTGGCCTGCAAATCCGTCTCCACTTCGGGCCACTCTTACCACGACGTTTGGTTTCTCTACATTCACCAGATAGATGGCAAAGTGTCCAGGGTCAAGACCGTTGTCTAGGTCAGGCGTGCCCGGAGGTTTGTCTCGGGTTGACGAGAACACAATCCAATCTCCGCGAGGGGACCACTGGCAATGAGTGTCGGTCCACTCTCCGTTTGTGATCCGTGTTATCCGCTTTTCTTTTTTTCTCTTTCCGAATTCCCCTACATTAGCATCCTCCATTATGTACAGATTCTTGTGTTTCGGTCCATCCCCGGGGAAGTCTCTTGTAGATCGATAAACTAGTTTCGTCCCTGTTACATTCATTTTCGATATCCACATTGTAAATAAAGAGAATTAAAATGTTTTATCATTAATTTAAAACATTCAAAGCTAATCACTACCACATGGATTGGTGGATGGGCAGGCGTTATTAGCCTCTTTTGTGAGCCTTTCATGTGTCGGTGTAGCGTCTGAAACTTTTTTAATGACGATGATATGCACTGCGTCTTTAGCGCTGAAAGCAGGCCCTTCACATAGGTACAGGGTGTCCTTTATAGGATTTTGATTCCAAACTGGCGCAAAGAAGTTGTTGACTTTCGTCTGTATTATAATTCACCATTAGTTGCGTCTATATCGTACTTTACTTTACCGGACTAGAAGATTTAGAGTACCTTGTGAATGATACGCAAGCCCTTTTCATCGGCAACCCAAACAGATTTGAACTCATTGTCAACAAATGCGAGCTTTTTACCGTCGCTGGAAAATGTTGGAAACACTCCTGGCACTCTAAACAATCCCAGTTGAGGATCTGGAGACTTTAGCTTATGGAATTGCCTTGGGAGATCACCTCCGTTCTATAGACACATATATATGTCCAATAAATATATGTATAGATAGTTGCATTCAAGCCAGTAAGTAAAAAACAAGTAAGAATAATACCTTATCTAGAATCTCTATGTTAACACGATGGTAACCGATTCGCTTACTTCCAGTAATAGCATCGTGTATCAGAAATGGATTGTATTGGTCAGCCATCATTCCTATGGCAGCAGTGAGTTGAATTGGTTCGACTTGTTTCCCAGCTCCTGAATATTCAAATATCTCGATATGTCGATACTGATCAGCCGTACGCTTTTTGGTCATATCGTTTCTATCAAAGGCCAGGCGTATAGTGGCCACCGCGACTCTGTTCTCGTCGATCGCAGCCGGAGTTCGCGCACCAACTGCCACACCACCGATTTGGGTCGGAAGTACACGTTTGATGGATGACACGTCAGCGACAACACTGCCGCTGAGGATCTTTTGAATGTCGGCTTTGAAACGGAACACACCCCACAACGGCGGTTTCTCAGGATCGATATTGACATTTCGATGGAAAAACAAGACCGAGTCGCTCCCCCAAGACGGCCATCCGCCATTCTCCACGACCAGCTTGCGCTGCGTGGGGTTTTCGACATCGAACACGTAAATGTAAGTCCTCAGATCTTCAATCTCTCCCATCCACCCACTCTCCTCCTCTGTCCCTCTTTGGAACGATGCCACCGCTATCATTTTCCCCGATTTCGACACAGATGGGCTTAAATCAGCTTGCCCTACACATTCCAATTAGTTTCTATTTGATCATAATTAAATCCATTTTAAAGGATCGATGAAGTAATTACCTGGTGGAGTGAGGCGATCTGTTTTCCCGGTGATGAGATGGGTTCTATAAACCACAGTCCAAGGCTGTCGGCGCTTGGGGCGTGGCTCACCTATGACTATCTTGGTGGAGACATAGACGAGATAATCATCGGTGAAGCAGCCACTGTCTTCCATGCGAGCACCATTGAAGTCGGTTGTGCCGAAGATCTCAGCCAAACTAAACACTTCAACTTGGTCATTCAAGCGCAGAGCTATGTGCAGGATTTCAAGGTGGAATTCTCCTCTCTCGGAGACAAAGATAAGACCGGAGAGATGGCCTGAATCCACATCTGCAACTTTGTAGATGCCTTTAGAAGCCAACTCAGAGCGGGTAACAAGTTTCTTGAGAGAGTTGGGAGGTATGAGTGTGGCGTTGTAATTGTTAGCGAAGGTATTTTTTTCTTCTGTGATCATCGGAGTTTCATCTGCTTTGGTGATGGAATCTCCGGCAATTGGGCATGAGTATATATCCAGCGGCACCGGCGGTCTGTAAGTTTGAAAGAAGGCTATGCTACCTTTGTCCATATTATTTCCTTTTTTTCTGTGCTTCGCTATCCAACTACAGTTTATAACCCTGTTATTCGAATTGTTTTATTAATTTTATCTAGTACAAGTATCTACAACTACACGTTACAGGGTGTTCAAGTATCTACAACTACAACTGGAAGAGAGATAAATGAGATATATTCCTGTCCTTAATATATAATTTATGTTCACATTTTTGCCTTTCGTTGACTCAGAGGAACATATTATATATCTAGTTGTAATTATCTCTCTGCTTTAATTTGTATATATTAGTTTTAGAATTAATGACATTTTTGGTCCCTCAACTATGTCACCGTTAATAAGTTGCACCTTGAACAAAAAAAATTGTTTTTTTGCTCCTTCGTTATAGACAGAGTTTGACTTTTAGTCCTTCTGTTACATTTACCGTCAAAACAACCGGAAATTGAACACGTGCTCATCACGACGTGTTGGATAAAATGATTGAAATTATTAAAACGACCTTAATAATTACACTCTCTTATTATTATTATAAAACAAAAAAAAATAATAGGACAAAAAGACAAATTTCTGTCAATCCCCCATTCTTCTTCTTCTTCCGACCTTACCACCTAGACAGACCAAAAAAAAAAAACTCTTCCACAACAACAAAAAATCCAAAAAAACTCTCCACAACGACAAGAAAGCCACAACCAAAAAACTCTTCTATCTCTCTGCAATAGCGAGGAATGTTGTAACAACGCCGATCCTTCGATTCCGGTGAGTCTTCGGCGCCGAGGAAATCGGAGAGGCGAGAAGATGAAGTAAGGGTGGTGGTTCGATAATAATGGAACACGAACGAGGTTGGCTTCGGCCAAATTGACAGCCATTTCAAATCCAAATCGGCGTGCAATCTCCTCCTCCTCTTGGGCACCGAAAGCTTCAGAGCCTCGCCAAGGCCGGGGCTCTCGCTCTTCTTCGACAACAATCGCTTGCCAAACGCTAGGTACTGATTGGCGACCGTTGTGTAGTCCTCCACGGAGCCAAACAGGAGGCTCTTCGCGCGGCTCAGCAGAACCACGACACAGCTTTGGTCCGATGCCGATTCCCAGGCCGTCTGAGCCTTGGCTAAGCTCAGATCCAGAATGAGCTTCTTCTCTCCGCCGTCGGTGACCGAGCTAGCGATGATCTTAGAAATCAAATCCGCAGCCCTCTCAAAGCACGTCGCGGCGAACTCAAACCGGCGGAGATCGTGCCAAATCATGCCAGTCTTGTGGTCGAACTGCGCGGCCTTGATCTCCGGCGAAGGAACTCTGACAACTACCCCAGCGACATAGAGGATATCCGCCGTGGCGGAGCCTCTGGTGGTCTTCATCGGACACCGAGTCTCGGAATTCGTAGATGAAGAAGAGATGGAGAGTTTATTATTTTAATTCTTATTTTTTTTATTTTATGTAATTTAATTTTATTATAAAATTACAATTTTGCCACTCTTTGAAAGTCAGGTGATAAGTATATGACTTAGTTCACGGTTGTTTTGACGGTAAATGTATCAGAATGATTAAAAGTCAAACTCTGTCTATAACGAAGGAGCAAAAAAGCAGTTTTTTTTGTTTAAGGTGCAACTTGTTAATGGTGACATAATTGAGGACCAAAAATTTCATTTATTCTTAGTTTTATCTTCTATGGAGAGAATAAAGAAATAACGGTGCTAATCACATCATCAAATGAGAAGATAAAGGGTTAGCTCAATGGTCAGCTGTCTTACCTTTCAAATAAGAAGACTAAGTTCGAGAGTCACCGAAAAAAAATAAAAATGATTTAAAAAAAATTAGAAAAAGTTTAAATTTTCTTGAAGGCTAGTGTAATTATTAAATGATGGGCATCTGACATTTGTATCAGTAATTTGAACTCATTTTTCTGAAATCAACTAAAACCTAACATTTGACATTTCTATTAATAAACAGGGGAGATAATTTTTTATTATAAAATTACACTATACTATTTCTCTCATTTTTCATACCCTGTGTTTTAGTGAAATGTCGAGTTTAACCTTCGGTTTTCAAAAATGTCGAGTTCATACCCCCTGTTTAACTAATTAAATGACGAAAGTATACCATCTGTTTAACTAAAATGACGAAATTATACCCTGAAATAGACAACAGTGTCACAAATATTCTTTTTATTAACTTTTCATTGACGTTGACTATAATATTTATAATATAAACACCAATTATCTTTATTCATTCGCGTCATATATGTAATTTATTTAAAAACTAAAAAATAAACAACAGTCTCTTAATCGTGAAGAACACAGAAAGAGACAAGGGGTAAACATCGATAGTTGATAGTCATCAAAATCGCATATTCGAACAGAGAATCCAAGATTTAGAGTTATAATTCGAACACGGAATGAAGTCATTTCTTAGGCGGTATGAGTTTTATTATTTAATTTCAATTTACGGCTATTTTTATTTCAAAATTGAGAATTTGGAAATTAGGGTACTGATTTAGATTTGATTCGGTTTTTCTTATATAAGAGTTAATATCAATGAAAGGGAGATTTGTGACGCTGTTATTCATTTCAGGGTATAATTTCGTCATTTTAGTTAAACAGAGGGTATGAACTCGACATTTTTGAAAACTGAGGGTTAAACTCGACATTTCACTAAAACACAGGGTATAAATGTGTTATTTTCCCTTGTTTTTAATATGTTTTCTTTAGTTTATTTCTTCACGGTTGGTTCTCTCTCCAGCACTCATCCCCCGTCCTTCTCTCACGATTTAAGCGGAGTTTGGTGATTTTGAAAGTCAAATAAGCGGTTTATTTTATATATTTAATATTTTAAGTGGTTGTTAATAAGGGTAATTATGTCAAATCTATCTTGTTTAATGGCTATTAATTTTCAACACTTAACTTTCAATTTAACTAGTTGACTAGAGTGCATATTTTTAGTTATGGGTTATGAATTGATTAGATGAGCTAATATTTAAATATTTAGTGTAAAAATTACACCATTTGTGAAATTTTAGTGATACCATTAGAGCAACACAACTTCAATTATAGAGATTTAGAGTTCTTCAATATTTATTTTTCTTCGAGAAGATGATAAAAAAGATACTAAAATATTTTCCAATTTTATCAAATAAGCTAAGTATAATATAATGATCTAACGACAATTAAAAACGTCTAACGAAAGTTAAATCATGTTGGATCGTTAAGAGTAATATTTGTTCTCCTGATATGCTTTAAGACTATACTTAGGTTATCCAAGTTTGTATATAGATTTTAAGTTACTAAGTTGCTGGATTTTGTTGAAAAGAAGATGTTAGTTTTTGTTTAAAAAGATTAAAATGCTCTAAAATTAATTATTCGATGATGACAAATTTATTGGTAGATTAATTTATGGTAGTAGTTGACAAATAAGCTAGTAGTTGAATGACGAAATAACGATTTATATTTGGGAAGTAGGAGAGGATAGTGTGGTTCCTTTTCCCGATAGACAATGACGAAACACAGCACAGTCATCCTTTACGTGGTGATGACCTAGGACCGCCATCAACGCGTCTACGGAATCTCATTCCAAATTCCAATATCCCAAGGCCATATATATTATATATAGTCACATATATATTTATTGGATTGAGCTCTACATCAGCTCTCTCTCATTTATCTCCGCTAAAAAGGTACGACAACAGACCTCTCTTTTAATCTTTCTCAGTTTATTTAATGAAATATCTGATCTCGACTTGTGATTGCGACTCCAAATACGGATAAGGGTCCGTTTGTCACAGCTTTGTTTTTTAAGAAAGTGTTTTTAGTTTTTGTTTTTTATAAAAACTGTTTTTTTATAAACTGTTAGGTGTTTGGTAAACTGTTTATAAAATATTTGTTGCTGATAACAAAAGCTGATTTAGCGTTTGTTAAAATATTGTATACCCTTTGTGTTTTCTCGGAAATATTTTTCACCATATTCTCTCATCCTACTTTGGTGAAACTTGTTCCCGGTCGATTTCCAGCTTCAATCTCCGCAATACATACGTCGCATAAGATTTCAATTGCATCATTATCTCATACTGCTTTTGTTCGAGGTCGTGTATCTTGATTTTTAGTCATCTACAAGTATACATTTAATTCAAATAAATTTTTACTACAGTAGTTAAATAAAATTTAAAAAATGAATTATTTCTACCATATAACCCTAGGACCTAGGTGTTATAAATCGTGAGATTATTATCATATTTACACAAGCATTCGACATTTATCAAGTAAAACTATTTTTAGGTAAAAAAAAAAAATCAAAATTACAAAAATGTACCCAAAAAAAAAAATATATAACCAATATTGTGCTGGATTTTTTTTTAATAAATAGTTAAAGTTTCACTCGTTGCTCATTGTGCTGATTGCACACTTAAGTATAGGATAAATATTTCAGCTCAATGTTTACAAATAACTAAAAATTATTAAATTACTAGAACAAATTAGAAATCAGGAGTCATTAAAAATCCATAACATTTTCTTTTTCTTCTTTTAGTTTAGTTGTATGTCTGCAAATAACTAAAAATTATTTTATGTATCTCATAATATATATTTCAAACGTAAAGTAGCATTAGAATCCGATTGAATCTATCAATGGAAACCAAAACCGCCTAGAACATTGCTCGTCGTTACAAAATAGTCATTTGGTGGTGAGACTTATTTTTGTAAGTCTATAATCATACAAGTCTATACTTATTTTTGAAATTATGACTTGCATTTAATATAAAATCATTTTAAAAGAACCAAATTTTTGGGACAAAATGTAACAGGATATACACCGGTTAACCCCCTTTACTTAACTCACTCGGTGGTGTGGTGAGACTAACCCAAGTTAATTTTTTTCTTCCTCAACATTTCAAAACCTCGCGACATTTTTTTAGAGAGAGAGAGCGAGCGAGCGTGTAGAACGCCGGGGAAACGAGGGCTGTGAGCTGATTTTTTCTTCAAATCCGTTGTGCTCGAGGTAGATTTTCAAATAATTGAGCTGATTTATAAGTGGGGGGTTTTTGATTTCTAGGTTTTCTGGTTTTGGGGTTTCAAAATTGGGGGTTTTTGTTCTGTTCTTCCTCAAACCGATTGATTCATTCGTATCTTGAAACATTTAGTTCAAATTTTGATTACGACGCCTGGATTTTGAGCTTCGGGATTATTTTTTTTAGGGTTTTGAGCTTTTTTTTTTGTTTCGACATTGAGATCGGCTTCAGAGTATCAGAATAGGAGGTCGTCGTGGATTAGGGTTTGCCTCGGGACGACGCAGAAGAGGTGGACGAGGCGCACGGCGGCGGCGCCAAGGTGGTCGGCGACACCGAGCGGGCGAAGAAACGCCTCGAGCGACGGAAGACGTGGGTCCAGTTTCTCGAGCTCGCCGCGGATGAATGGTCGGGCTGACAGACTTCTATTCATACCGAATAACAACTAGGTTTGTTTTATTTCTTCATTTTTTGACTTTGATGTCTACTACTCAGAGTATTTAGAAACACAAACAAAAAAAAGACTAACCTTAAATCTTTTCAGTTTCTTCCCCGAACCTTGTGTAGAGTGTGTGTTCAGAGGTTGTAGAGAGATCTGCTTCAAAGTCGTCCCTGCTTATAGGTTTGATTTTTTAATATGAAACCGTGTATATTCTGAATGATTTTGATAAAAATCTGTTGATTTATTTATATACTTAATCTGAATGATTCTGTTTAGAAATTTTAGGAGAAATTTGTTTCGATTATTAAAGTTTGCAGACTTTGGTTTGTACGTAAGTCTCAAGAGTCTGTTTGTTAGAGAGTTTTTAGGATATAATTTCGGGATTTAAAAAATAACAGAGGATATAACAGTAATTGTATTCAGGAACTAAAATCGCTTTTACAGAAAGCTGAGATTCCTAGCTTTGCGATTCGTAGTACAATTTGTAAAATCGTTTTTCAAGTTTTTACTAAAAACTGTGTTACCAAACAGGTGGATTGCAGTTTGGTTTTTACTAAAAGCAAAAACAGGCTTAAGAAAGCTGTGCCAAACACGCCCCTTTCAAATTCTGCTTGTTTTGTAACAGTTGACTTTATCTTTTTGCAGTTTAATTCCGTTGCACCATTTTTCGTTTCTTTCTTTGTGTTCTTTCGAATCAGAAACGATTTTATCTAGGGTTTAGGGTAATGAAATAACTCTCATAAATTTTTAGGATAAAAATATATTAAAATTTATGAAAAATAGACGAAAAGTGTAAAATAGTTTTTTTTTTTTTTGGGAGCTAAAACCTCCTCTGATGGCTTCGTCCGTATTTTCAATTTTAAACTCTTGGTTTCAGTTGTATCAAGAAGATGGAAGGTGGTAACGACAAGCGCGGTCACCATAATAACAATATACGTTTCGGGCAGGGTGCACACGTGCAGCACCGGGAGGCCATCCTCCACCACCGCGTCTCGATCCAAACTACCCTCATCACCAAGTGTGCCCCCCACACACACCACAACCAAACTACCCACATCACCAAGTGTGCCCCCCACACACACCGCAACCAAACTACCCTCATTACCAAGTGTGCCCCCCACACACAGCGCAACCAAACTACCCACATCACCAAGTGTGCCCCCCACACACAGCGCAACCAAACTACCCTCATTACCAAGTGTGCCCCCCACACACAGCGCAACCAAACTACCCTCATTACCAAGTGTGCCCCCCACACACACCGCAACCAAACTACCCACATCACCAAGTGTGCCCCCCACACACAGCGCAACCAAACTACCCTCATTACCAAGTGTGCCCCCCACACACACCGCAACCAAACTACCCTCATTACCAAGTGTGCCCCCCCCACACAGCGCAACCAAACTACCCTCATTACCAAGTGTGCCCCCCACACACACCGCAACCAAACTACCCTCATCACCAAGTGTGCCCCCCACACACACCGCAACCAAACTACCCTCATCACCAAGTGTGCCCCCCACACACACCGCAACCAAACTACCCTCATCACCAAGGGGGCCATCATGGGGGTCACCCGCTGCTCCTCGACTCACCAACCCGGTACATTTCTCATTACGGATTTAAAAAACTCGATTCTATGAGCTTTAATCGGTACTTCCTCAGATTCTTGGTGAAGTTTTAATCATGTGTAATTATTTTTAATCTTTGAGGAGACCACATAGAAGAAAAAAAAGAAAAGAAATACTAGATATTGTTAAGATCATGGGCTGCTTGCCTTTTAATAATTTGATTCCGGAATGAATCCCATGATTCTTATAAGGGTTTCAGAGGCTAATTTTCTCTAAAAATGTATGTATTACAGTCATAATTTGTCATGAATTCCATATATATTTAACATGTTTATAAGATCATGAAGTACTTTCTAACTTTAATTGGTTTTGAGATCAGTAGCTCATGGTCTTGTATTTTTCATGTGATTTCATTTTCAGTTTTCTTATAAGTGTTGCGCTAACGTAGTGTGCACTGTCTATGTAGGGCACGGAGGAGGCAAGTGCAAGAAATAGAAGTGATTCGGATCTCTTTCACTCAGCCCTGAGACCAACCCCTGTTTGTTTCCTGCTTTGATTTCCCCTAATAAAGTTTCTTTTTATTACAATGACACTCTCTGTGTATGCTTACTATTGGGTGTCAAATGAAAAATTTCATGTAGATTTTTATGTTTTTTAATTGATGTTCGAAATGATGATGATTTCTATTTTAATTGCATTGTTTTTTTTTTTCTTTAAGTATCAGCTATCAATAATACATTTTATTTTCATTGCGGCATATTTTTCAACTAATTACATTTGGCACTGCGGTTTTTTAACTAGACAAAGTCCGCGGTAGAACATGAAATTATTGCAAAAACTGGTGAATACAACCTAGTATAATTAAGATGCTTGTTAATTCATTTGTGGCATGAATTTTTGTTTTGGAAAAATATTATGTTGTTCAAGACTTGACAGAACAGTTTGTTCAAGACAATTTTGTCACTATTTGTTATGTGTTCTTTCTTGCGCGAATCAAACTAAATATAGTTATATTTTAGATCCGATTTTAATAATGCAGATACAATCTAATTTGTTTACCCGATCTTTAGATTCACGAAACATTCGTTTATCAATCCCTTTTAGGATTTTGAAGATTGAACTATTAATTTTTTAACCGATTTTTTTTTTACTCGTTCTTCTAGTTTTGTTCTTCAATGAAAACCAAGTGAGAGAGATACGTTTCAATCTTTGTGCGCATCGTATTGGCAGAAACTTGAGTGTAGTGTGTTTTTGCATCTATCGCTTTTGGTTGGAGAGAGAGAGAGAGAGAGAGAGAGAGAGAGAGAGGAGTTTAGATTACATTTCATTAGAAGTTAGAGGTGATGGCTGCTTGAGTCCTTGTACCTCTAATCATTTCATTGAGAGTCTGCAAGTTTAAGTCTTTGTACCTCTAATCATTATATTGAATTATTTTTCACCACCGGCTAGACACCGCCTTTGATTAGATGCTTTATCAGTGTATTGGGCAAGTACGGATTTAAATGAGGCTCAGTATGCACTATTCCAATAAATAAGAATCCATTTTCTGAATGAACATGTTAGTTCCTATATGGCATGGGCTATTTGGCAAAACAATTGTGTTAAAATTGTTCGAGCGAAGTTGTAAGAAGATGTTTAAGACCCGGGTTACTTGTTCTACACTGTTCTCTCGCGCGAATTAAAACTGGAAACTTCCTGTTTTCAGTTTAGAACATATTGGACATATATTATATATCGGATATTTACTTTCCGATTCTTAGAGATTCGCGTGAAATTTGAGGCTTGATCTAATAAAGCTCATTTGGGGTCGAATTATGTCAAGTGTCTCTTTTGTTAGGTAAATCACGGCGCTTTATACTGTTAGCTAGTCTCTCTACTCTGGAGATCTTCATCGACAACTAGCTATTGCTGCTTGCAATTTTCCGAGTCATTCCTCGATCAGAGTTTGTGAGTGTGTGTACGTGTTTGCATTAATGTGCTTGATAATCGTCGGGAGATGATTGGGTGAAACATAGAGAGTGAATCTCTAATCTGAGGGGATCTTAGATCTACATTCATTGGAGATGTCAAAGACGACGGTGTTTGCAAAATGGAGTTTTGTCAAACTTAATATCATATTTCTTTGACGATTGATTATAGTGAATTGTTTGCACCCGGACGTATCAGTCTCTCTGAATAGATTGTTTATACTGAACATGATTACCAATTCTTGTGTGTCCTTATTGCTTCATGTTTGATTGTTTGTATATTTATCACCTTGATTAAAATTGTTACCAATCAATTGTTCCACACGCTAGTTGAACAAAAATCTTAATCACGTGAAGTAATTTCATAACAGATCTTGGCTTTCGTGTTTTGGTGAATCTTCCCTTTCAAAGACCTATATTGTGTTGAAATTTCCGTTTTTTACGATCCCGAAGAGTTCATCCATATCAATGAAATAATGAGAACTCACTTATCCTACGCTCATTCAACAATAAATAATACTGACATCAATGGCTATTTCTATGCGGGTGTTAGCAAAAAGAGATTAGATTATTTCGGTAAATACATTGAATCCACTCCAATTCTTTTACCCATTAACATATCTTATAAGATTTCACAAAATTCTTTTACTATGCAATATATTGCACTACTTGCTCTATCACAGGAAGCTAAATATGTGCTAGCTTGTTTGTATATTCAATATCTGAAACCCGTTCGAAATGCCAGGTTACTAATTAATTGGTTGTAGAGTTTTGCATTCATTTGTACATAATAATAACCCCTTGTGTGCATGAAATGAATAACACTTTTCACTGCCAGCTTGTTTTCTCCTATTTTCTAATAACATATAAGTGAATCAAAGCTCTGTATTTTAAACGAACCAGTGAATCACAAAAACAAGACACATTGAAGGTAATAAACCGGCAATGAAACAAAATAAAGATTGAAATAATTATAAAATAAAAAAAAATGAAATTCAAATTGCAACAGGTGATGTTGAAAAACAGAAACGGTGAGTGAACTTCCAACATGCACTGAAACAAAATAAGAGTGAAATAGCAGGAAAAAAAAACATTGAAATTAAAACTGCAACAAGAGATATTGAGAAGCAAAACGCATTGAAATTGGCAGCACACAAGAAAAACAAAGGGAAATCAACAACATCTGTTATGTCCGAGGACTAGGTGACCAGTCATGTGCCAACTCTCTGCTCCACCAGCGTGTGCATAAGGGCATGCAGGTACGTGTCCTTCGCTGGTTCCCGGAAGGTGTTTCATGTTCCAGGCTGTGCTTGGGTCCGTAGCTGGGTAATCTGTCCAAGACGCAGTTGAACATTCGTATCTACTATGCGTAATCCGCGTTAGATTCTCCGTATCCTCGTTCTTTTTCATGTCGGTGTTGTCGATGTCGATGGTGAATATATCTCCGTAAGGCCTCACGGAGTGCACGAACAGAGGCAGAGACACCGGATCACAAGAAACCGCAGCCAGATCTGAAGCCACAACGATGCTGTCTCCGCGGGGGCTGAAGCACGGATGGTTGACGTGGCCTGCAAATCCGTCTCCACTTCGGGCCACTCTCACCACGACGTTTGGTTTCTCTACATTCACCAGATAGATGACAAAGTGTCCAGGGTCAAGACCGTTGTCTAGGTCTGGTGTGCCCGGAGGCTTGTCTCGGGTTGACGAGAACACAATCCAATCTCCGCGAGGGGACCACTGGCAATGAGTGTCGGTCCACTCTCCATTTGTGATCCGTGTTATCCGCTTTTCTTTTTTTTTCTTTCCGAATTCTCCTACCTCAGCATCCTCCATTATATACAGATTCTTGTGTTTCGGTCCATTTCCGGGAAAGTCTCTTGTAGATCGATAAACTAGTTTTGTCCCTGTTACAGCATTCATTTTCGATATCCACATTGTTAGTAAAAAAAAAAAAGAGAATTTATACATGTGTAAATATCAGAGTTCCATTTCAAGATCGAATGACAATGAGAGGAGTAATCAGTGACCTTTATAAACTCATGTAAGTTTCCATCTCTTTTCAATGTGAGATTCGAACAAAACATATTTATTATAAATTTAACTCAATCAAACTAATCAATTACCAGCTGGGTTGGAGGATGGGAAGGCATTATTGGCGTCTTTTGTGAGTGTTACGTGATCGGGTTTTCCTTTTCCAGACACATTCTTAATGGCGATGATATGCACGACGTTTGTAGCACTGAAAGCAGGCCCTTCACATACATACAATATATCCTTGCCTTTATTCCAAACTGGCCCGAAGAAGGTGTTGACGTTCGACTATATATCATAACAAATATTTAGCAATATAAGTAAAAAAAAAAAAACATAAGCATTTGCATTTTAGTCAATATTTTGTAAATTTTTCGTAAATAGTCAAAAATATGACATAACTATTATTTACACATATTTACTAGAAATTTACTTTACGTAAATAGAATTACGTGACTATTTACCAAAAATTAACAAAACGTTGGCTATTTAAAAATTTATAATGTTTCATGTAACTAGGTAACCACTGACCCATATCATAACTCACAATTAGTTTGGTCTATATCCTACTATAATGGACTAGAAGATTTAGAGTACCTTGTGAACAACATGCAAGCCATTTTTATCGGCAACCCAAACAGACTTGAATTCATTGTCAACGAATGCGAGCTTTGAACCGTCTCTGGAAAATGTGGGAAACACTCCCGACACTCTAAACAATCCCAATTTTGGATCTGGAGACTCTAGCTTATGGAACTGCCTTGGGAGATCACCTCCAGTCTATATACACATATGTCAAATTGCAGTTTACGTAAATCGATTAAAAGTGATAATAATACCTTATCGAGAATGTCCATGTTGACACGGTGATAACCGATTCGGTCACTCCCATGAATCACAAACGGATTGTAGTGGTCAGCCATCATTCCTATCGCAGCAGTGATTTGAATTGGCTCCACCTGATTTCCAGCTTCTGAATATTCGAATATCTCGATTTGTCGAT